>NC_136936.1:51149132-51244132 GCF_949987615.1 Pollachius pollachius
TGGACGTCGCGCTCATCATTATTCGTCCAGTGGCATCACTCTGGCCAATCTGTGGCCAGCAGTCTGTTTACGTCACACAAAAGCAAGGGCGTAGGAACCGGGGGGGACTGAGGGGACGTGTCCCCTCCAATATTGGAGACAGGCGCATTTGTCCCACCTAAAAATTATACCGGGGGGAGAAAAATATTTTATTTTATTTTGAAAGCGCAACACAGTGTCTTGTCACCGCTTCTTATTCTACAAAAACTGGATGATTGAGCGTGCAATTAAAGAATCGATTTGATATTTATCAGTTCATTACTGCCATTCAAAATGTGTTTTCCTTTAAATTTATAAATGTATCTTTTTAGTAGAATAAAATATATTTGTGAATTTTTTCAGTGTATTTCATCTATGACATATTTCTGTCCAAACCATTAACGGATCTGTCAGGTTTCCGATATGTGTCCCCCCCCCATGTTAAACTCATTCCTACGCCCCTGCAGAAAAGTATCAGATAAACTCTCTTGGAACCTCGACAGGGGGGTGAGAATATGAGCAATGAAATCGGACTCAGCCTTAGAAAGTACCAGGTACCAGGTACCTCATTTTGGCAATCGAAACGCAAAAAAAAGTCGAGGCGAGTTGAGCTGGTACTGTCGATAGAATCTCAGATCCTGGCTATTTCACCAGGCTGTAAACGCGGACACCACGGCGAAACATGATACTTTATTAATATATGCATGGAATTATTTTTATTTAAATCATGTTCTCATCTATGGAAGCAAATCTGTCTCATCGGATTTTGAAAATCAAAAGCCATTGAATTTTAAACACTCAATATTTATGCATTGAAATAATGTATCATGATTTTTTGCCTCTGAAATGTTCAACAAATCATTTTCACCTTTATTTTTCAATGTTAAAATATTAAAAAACAAATATTCAGCATTAAAAAATACAACAAAGTATTTTCAAAGTCCCCATATTCAACATGCCAAAGTCAGCTGCAAAATTCAATGTATGAAATTCAGTGTTAACATCCGGGGACCCTAGGAAGAGCAATTGAACCTAGATGCTAGATCCCGGTCAAGCAAAGAGAGCGAGCGGGAACAAGAGTGTCACTCGTTGGATACCTGTCTCTAATGCGGGAAGGCACAGCAACGGCTGTGATGATGGGTCTTTCTTTCTCGATACAAACGTTAATTCTAAACAGCATTTTACACAGTAGCCTATAAAAGGAAATGCTCAAAGGTAAATCAACGTCATTAAACACTGCCTGTAGGTTTTTATGGGGAGAGACCTTACTAAAAGCCTGATCCATTGTATGGGTCTGTAAAAAGCTTATTAAATCAAATGTATTTATTAAACACATTTAATAAGAAGGTGAGGGGGGGGTCTAATGTTTTTTTAGTTTTTTTTCCGCTCGCTCTCCTTGCTTGGCCACGATCTAGCATCTAGAATCGATGGCTCTTCCTTGGGTCCCCGGATGTTAACGCTGAATTTCATACATTGAATTTTGCATGTTGAATTTCGGGACGTTGAATATTTTTAACTTTAATTTTTTAACGTTGAAAATATGATTTTAAATTTTTTAACATAGCAAAATAAAGGTGAAAATGATTTGTTGAACATTTAAAGAGAATCCAGAAAGGTTATTTCAATGCATAAATATTCAGTGCTTAAAATTCAATGGCTTTTTATTTTCAAAATCTGATGAGACAGATTTACTTCCATACTCATCATTGTCTAAAATTGCTCATTCAAAAGTATTTCCAACAGGTTAAAAATAAAACGAAAGGGTTTAAAAGAAGACAAAAGGAACTTCAGCATAGGGCCTACTCAACACTAAACAGGTTAACTAACACCTCCTACTCATCACTAGATTGAGTGATGATGTGGCAACCTCCTGCTGCCACATCCGTGATTTTAATGTTGAACCGAAACCGAATCATGATTTGACCCCAGATAATGAACCCCAAGGGTTCATTATTTACATTTACATTTACATTTAGGGCATTTAGCAGACGCTTTTATCCAAAGCGACTTACAATAAGTGCATTTGTTACAATAAGTACATTTGTCATAAGAAGTGAAACAATATATCGCTGTCGGTACAGTAAAGATGTTCATAGAACCAAGTGCAAGTATTACAATCGCTAGGCTAACCCATTCCCCGTGTAAAGCAATGATAGCAGCTACTGTCATTATTATAAACATATGATCATCAAGGGTTCATTATTATAAACATGATCATCAAGGGTTCATTATTATAAACATATGATCATCAAGGGTTCATTATTATAAACATATGATCATCAAGGGTTCATTATTATAAACATGATCATCAAGGGTTCATTATTATAAACATATGATCATCAAGGGTTCATTATTATAGACATATGATTCATGCTCAGTTTGATAAAAAAGACATCTCATAAAAAAATATGGAGGCCTGTGGAGAGACACCCCCCTTACACACTTATTGTATGTTGTACGTCCTGTCACTTAAAAATAGTACTTAGCATTGTGTAGCATCTTTTCCTAGCTATCTCTGTTGTTAACGGGGAATGGGTTAACCTAGTGATTGTTAGTGCTTGGCACTTGGTTCTATGAACATCCTTACTGTACCGACAGCGATATATTGGTGTTTCTCCTTATTCTGACTAATGTACTCATTTGTCCTTTTGGATAAAAGCCTCTGCTAAACACCCGTGGGGCCCTATTTTAACGGTCTGAAATGCAAGTGAGAAGTGCCAAACACAAGTAGCTTTGTGGGCGGTTCTATGGCGATTGTTGCTATTTTACCGGCGGATAAATTACCTTTGCGCAAATCTAAAAAGGGTTGGTCTGAAGTAGCCTAATTTGCCGTAGGTGTGGTTTGGGCGTAACGTGAAATAAACCAACGAGAGTGCCAGCTCCCATCCCCTTTTTGAGCCATGAGCTCATTTGAATCTGACGAGGTGATATTTTGACAGTCTGCAGTCTCCGATGAGACAGATGCACATGAATTTTAAACTTCAAATGGCTCAGTTTATGGCCAAATAATATGGCCTAATTCACACATGGAATAGCGTTTTCTTCACAACTTCAGAAATACTGAGTCCTCAAATAAAACGCAAAGAAAACTTAACACACATATGATATGCGGTAACTGTGGTTCTATTTAATGCTATACGCCAAACATTAACAAACATCGTATTGTATGCATTGTCGTTATCGATTTGTGTTCCTAATATGCATGTGTCCCCCCATTAATATACATTGCCATGGACTGTATTATGCGTTATGTGTTTAGTTTGCGTGTGTTTAAACAGATGGACGCACACATGCGCGGCCGCATTCATTAATTATTTTACCAATACACACACATGCGTGGCCGCATTCATTAATTATTTTACCAATACACACACATGCGCGCCCGCATTCATTAATTATTTTACCAATACACACACATGCGCGCCCGCATTCATTAATTATTTTACCAATACACACACACGCGTGGCCGCATTTATTAATCATTTTAACAATACACACACACGGGCGCCCGCATTCATTAATTATTTTACCAATAGACACACACACGCGGGCCCGCATTCATTCATTCATTTTAACACTCACTCACGGTAAAACAATGTTTTCTCACGATCAAATACTCATCAATCCTAAAAGTTATGGGCTTATACACGATGTCTGTGTCAAGAAAATATGTTTTTGCTGTACGGTGTTTGCAGATGCATTGATTTAAAAGTACAACTTATTACCGCTGTATCAGCTGTTCTTTCCCAAATAATTTACCAAGAATGTGTGGCTATAGATGAGAGAAGCAAAGTGTATGCGCGAGGTGCACAAGCAACATTATGCATGCGCCCTTAAAATAGCATCTGAACAACGCGCCACTGACTTTAAACCAGGTATTTCCTGGTTTGTGGCGCAAGTGGTTCCTGAAACTGCAAAATAGCACCAGGGAATGTTTGCGCCAGAACACGCCTCCTCCTTCCGCCGAACCGCCCCTTGGGGCGCAAGATCATTCCCTAATTTACTGACGCGTGGCGCAGGAGGGAAAAAAACGCTCTGCGCCAGTTGCAAACTAGCAAGGACACATGCGCCAGTGATTAAGTCAATTGCGCCGAATTATAGGGCCCTCAATGTTAATGTGGAAGTTGAAGGATGAGTGAAGCAGGCCTACCCTCCAGTCCTGAGTCCGCCGGCCTCATTGTGACCTCCGTCTCCAAGGACGGGTGGCTGACCACGCAGCAGACCCCCTCCCAACCTGCTCCGTCTCCTGGGAGCTCCAGTGTGCTCGTCACGGTGACCGAGGCCCCCAGGGGGCCTTGCGTCGTGGTGGTGTTGGAGATGAGGTTCCCGGTGTTCCTCCAGGACAGCGTGGCCGCGGGCTTCCCGCCTTCCGCCATGCACATGGCCACACGCCTCGCGCCAACCCACTCCAGCCAGGCACTCACACGGGGGGGCACTGGGGGGGGGGCAGAACACACAGAGAGACGAGTAGAATACCAGCCCACAGGGACTATTACTGAGGCTTGACTCAGTAATAGTCAATAGTTCACTTTCCTTTGTTCATCGCAAGGTTTGTCTTTCTAGATGGGTCACACTTGATTAGGGTCAGGTATCGGTCGGGTATCAGGTTGGTATCGGGTTGGTTATCGAGTTGGTATCGGGTTGGTTATCGAGTTGGTATCGGGTTGGTTATCGAGTTGGTATCTGGTTGGTTATCGAGTTGGTATCGGGTTGGTTATCGAGTTGGTATCGGGTTGGTTATCGAGTTGGTATCAGGTTGGTTATCGAGTTGGTATCTGGTTGGTTATCGAGTTGGTATCGGGTTGGTTATCGAGTTGGTATCTGGTTGGTTATCGAGTTGGTATCGGGTTGGTTATCGAGTTGGTATCTGGTTGGTTATCGAGTTGGTATTGGGTTGGGTATTGAGTTGGTATCGGGTTGGCATCGAGCTGGGTATCGAATTGAGCATCGGGTTGAGTATTGCTTTCAAACTTCCAAGACCCGTGGATTCGATGAGACACGTGCATCTCGGTTCTGTTTCAGTTCCAAACTTCCTGCATCGTTTCAGTCTGCCAGCTCAGCACCTGCTCCGCGGACGTCATGTCACGCCATTTCTAACGCAATGTGTCCAAAAAGCAGAATGTCCATTTACCACCTGAACCAGAGCTGACCGGCAAACGTCTAAAGTTTGTTCTTACAAAAGCGATCAAAAGTGTGGCTTTTTAAAGGGGTGATTTTATGCCACCAGGTGGGGGTGTGATGAGCCATTACAAGCCGTTTGAAAATCTGCCCTTTCCTGTATTTTAGTGACATCAGAAATGGGCGTGTCCACCTAGATGTATGCTGGGTAGGTTGAGCAACGTTTGCTACAGTCCAGTGGGTATGCTGGTAGATTAGCGAATGACCTCTCCTTCCTGTCAGACATGGCCTTCTGGTGATGAAGAGACCTCCTCCACACCTAATGAGCCGCTTTTCAACACTGGGGGAAACTCAATCTGTGCTGAACGCTCACATGCTGCCTGAGAAGGCAGACAGGATTATCTTTCTACCTGACAGTCCGAACCCGGGTTTGAGTTTATCTTGGCCAGGCGTAACCATGGAGACGATCAGGCGGCTTGCGATTGATTAAACGTTTTTCTGTTAAACAAGCATGTGACCATTTTTTTTTAGCCCGCCACGATTCGAAGAATCGAATACGAGAATTGTTAAAATAAAAACATACCCAACATTAACAATGAGGGTACAATCATTAAACCCCTAATTAACGCTATTTAATGCAGAGGTAGGCATTGACTGAGTTAACTAAAGGTTAATGAATGGTGTAATAATAATTTAATTCAACAGTTGTTGTACTGTTTCTGCTCCCTGAGGGGTCGGGGCTGTGACTCCTACCAGACAGAATCAGCTCGATGTTGCGGTAGTCTCCAATGCCCATGTGCGAGGCCTCACACTGGTACAGCCCCTCGTCACGGCGAGAGAAGTCAGGGATGAGGAGGTAGGGCTGACCGCTGGATGTGTTGAGGAGGGCCACGCCTCCTTTGCATGTGTTACGGTTATCTCCATTGTCGTCCTGCTGGATCGCACACGGACTATGGCCCGCGTGGATCCTCCAGATCACGTAGAAAAGCTCTGTCCATGTCTTGTTGGAGCAGGTCAGGCTGACGTTCGCTCCCTGGACCCCCACCACCACCTCATTTCTGCTCTCTGGATGAAGTAAAACACGGATGTTAAATTAATACGTAACAAAACACATCAAATTAGAAAAACGGTCTGCATTTATATAGATCACCATCAAATAAATATATTTTGTTAGCTTAAGCAAATATTGAGTAAATAATTTAGAAAGTATTAATTTATTAATTAATTTAACCTCATTATTCATTATTTGGTATTTTTTATCTTCATATCGTAACTGATTACGTAATACGTATAACATAATACGTAAGCTAGTTCCCAAATCACAGATTTATTTTGGTAACTTAAACAGAGAAGGGCCTTTAACACACACAGTATCATTTATCTACTTCATTTATTGTTCACATTAAATGAACCGTACATCCTAAATCTGAGGCCACATGGATTAAGACGTAACATTTACCGTGGATTTCACTTATATTGATTGTGGTGGAAGAGTTAGACTTCACAGGCTTGTGTTTAGCTCCTGGAAGAGATGGTTAATGTAGTCAGCTCAAAGCAGTGCTTAATCAAGGGAATGAGTGCCTATGAGAAAAGCATTGTGATGCTACCTTTAAAAGCAGATTATATATTAAATGTTATTGGCAGTGTTGATGATTACAATAAAAAGCGCTATGCGTTAGGACCCTTCGGTTGGTGGAGTAGATGAGGGTTTAGCTTGGGAAAAAGTTAGTGAACGTACTGCGCTATATTTACCCTTCAGAAGAAAACCTATCCCCCTAAAAGAGTGAGACATTTACACATTGAACCGACCCACAGCGCAGGAACACATGCATTGTTGCATCATAACCTTTCCAACGCCACTTTTTATTCCAGAAACACACTCTGTACACCACTACATATACGTTCCACCACTTCACAAACATGTACGGCGTTCAGAACAGATTCATAACCACAACGAGGTCATCGAAAAGTCCCGAGTCACCAACACCTCAAACCCTCAACACCAACCGTTCTACTGACTGCAAGGTCCCTAAGGGGAGAAAGAAAAGGATTCCAAAGACTTCCCACCTGGCTCCATGCTGAGAGCTCCGGAGACAAGGAGGAGTGTAACCACTCTGAGGACACACAGGGTGCAGAGGAACGCCGGGACAACCCCCCTCTCAGGGAGGGACGCCATCAGGACCCTGTTCCACAGACGGACCTTCCTTCACTCTACTCTGAGCAGGCTGCGTGGCCGTCTAGGACCATCCTGTTTGTTGTTCTGCGCTCTGGTGAACCCTGAAGATCTTCCACTGAACTGGGACTCCTGAGGCCTGTGAACCAACCCCAAAGTGGAGGCTCCTCCCTGCGTGGAAACAAACCCAGAGAACTGCAAGCCCAGACAACACAGCCAACCGTCTAAATAAAAACATAAATTCCGACGCCGCACACATCCTCAACCAGCGAACCAGAATATCGTTATCAAGGGCACCCTCTCTTCCTCCCACTCTAAACCACATTTCAAAACAAAATGACAGGCTGAGACGTAGTTTCCTTTTAGCGACATATAGCCTTTAGTGACATATTCCTATGAAAACACTCGTAACAGTCATAGTTAAAGTCTTGAGGTATTAAAAGATGCTGCTGAATCTACACACACATTTATTTTGTTGTGTTTGCCGAACTGCTAAATGCCCTGTCACCAATGTTCAACCCACGGTAATGCAGGGCATTTCCACAGAACACACAGTGACACGCTGTCAGGCCTCTATGGGGCTCATGTTGCAATGGAAAATTAAAAGAAGATGAAACCATCACAGATACAAATTTCGTCAATTCTGCCCTAATATTAGTCAGGGTTTGTTTGGCCTTTAAAGGTCAGTGCTGGTGACCTGAGATTCTACCCAGGACAGTAGCGTGCGGTGACCCTAAATTTCAGTGGGGCAGAAACTACTGGCGTATGACACCCACAATTTGTTTTTGTAACATGTATATATTATATACATATATAATATTGTATTATACATTATTATAGCTTCACATCACTCACACCCGTGGTCCATATATCCCCCTGTCCTGTGGACACACTTGCTCGAAGAAGTAGACATGGGAAACAAAACACAGGGTTTCTCTTTGAGCAACCACATATTCATTATTTCTTTTCATACCATGCATGGGAGAAAGTTCTTTTGTAAGTTTTCCCCCTATCCTTTGTTTGTTGTATAATGTTTATGTCCGGTTTGTCTAGGCCAAGTTGTTTGATTTCTAACTTCTCTTCCAATTGTAACCTCTCAAATAGGTTTTTTAACAGAAAATCAACACTGTTAATCACAGGTGCAACACACTCGCCATGTCTGCATCTGAACGACGACAGATACGCGCAGAATAATTTGAGTTAAAACAACAACACTTCTACATGAGGCAGACTACTTTATGACCATATAGGCGTCTTTTAGCGCGGATTGCGATTGTTATTTCAGCCTGCAGGGCTATGCGATAAACCATACGGAGGAACGCGATTGCTGAGCTCTCCTGCCCCACATTGCATGACACGTTAAACTCAATTAGAATCGCCACCATCAGCCAAAATTCGATATCAACAGACCAAAAATAGTCGGAAAGCCTACAGAAACTATAGATAGGTAGTTAACGTGAAATTCACATTATTAAAAATAGACTTGGAGCCATGATTTACTGAGGAACTATTATTTTTGCATTCTTTTGCAAGTAGTTCGCTGCCCCACCTGCCCATATGGACGGCAAGCACCTGACCCAGGAGGAACTCATAATGCTCTTTAACCTACTCATTCCCGTCCTACTCTGGACACCATGAGGTGTTCTGAGATATTTTACAATTGAAATGAAGATATTCTGTTGTTATGAGTGAGTGAGTGAGTGAGTGAGTGAGTGAGTGAGTGAGTGAGTGAGTGAGTGAGTCAGGGAGCAGTGTTTCCTCTGATAACTGCCAGCTCTCCACTTCCTGTTGACCTTGTTGTTTTCCATTTTTGCAAATAGACGGCTATTGACAATTGTATAAAATTTAAAAAATCACTAAACTTTGCAGTAAACATTGTGTGATTTTGAACCTTGATGAAGAGCTGAATTAATCATTCCATCCATACCCTCTGATTGGCTCAGCCGCCGGGAAATCTGTCCCAATCTGGCAACACCGTCAGTCGTCCGCCCCCTAGCGGTCCGGACGTGTGCCACACAGTGGTTTCAAACCCCCGCGCCGCGCGTCCGTGGGCCGTCCCCATGGTGACCGCGACACAACCTCCTAAGAAGCCAACGGATACAACCTGAGACACAACCGAGACACACACACACACCTGTCTGTTTACACCACAACTCCGACACTACGACACACGTCTCGACAGCTTGGGGTTCATTACGCCATGAGTTTATCTGTGACCCACACCGCGTCGGTCAAACACCGGAGCGCCAAAGGCTTCAGACCGCAGCGCGCTTATGACTACTTATACGGTACGTGTGGCGTCATCCCCTCACCCTCAACAGTCCTCTGTGCTCCTCACGCTCTCACCCCCTCAGACCACCCGGTGCTCCTCACGCTCTCACTCCTCACCCTCTCCCCCCTCAGACCCGGTGCACACGGTGTCCGGGGAGGCGGACCACGCCCGGTCCAGCTTCAAGGCCTACGCGTCTGCGGATCGCCTGGTAGGTTCCCCCAAACCACCGCAGACTCGATCCGCTTTAGAGAAGCTCAACTGAGGACAAGTGGGGCTTCAGACCTCCTCAGACCTCCTCCTATGCGAACCGTCTCTCAGCCACTGAGCGCACTAAGCGCTTCTTTTTAGGGGAAGTTGTTGTGAACTGCAGCCTCATGCTGTAAACCCAGAGTGAGACATGGTCTTGATAAACCTTTCCGTTCGTCCTCTCGGTGTGGTTCAGAGGAGAGTGCAGGACTTTGACTCCATGTTCAGCTCCAACCCGCGGTTCGCCCTCCGGCTGAGCGCCGTGGACCCGGTGCCGGCCTCCATGGACCGCCGCTGGCCCGGAGCCATGCAGCGGGACCGGCACACGATGCAGGCCCTGGCCGGGTAACGCAGCAAGGGTCGATGAGTATTGGGTCGAATGTGTCGGTTTGCGTGTGCGACGTGTGCGTGTCTGTATATCTATATCTATTTGTAACATATATTAATAATAATAATAAAAAATAATAATAATTATTATTATTATTAATAAGTTATCATTATTATATAATACAAAATATATAGGCTATATAAAATATATATTGCCTATATATAGGCTTCAGCCTATATATAAAAATAATTATACATATCGTTTTTTATTTATTATGCATACGTTTTTTCTGTTTTTCCTCTGTTTTCCCTGCCGGTGGCAGAGGCGTTCCGGGGGGCAGGTCTTGGCCCAGAGAGACGGACTGCGATGTGAACGCAGCGGACAGATGGAAGTTCTCCACACGGTGGTTTAAACCTGAACTATGACGTCATTGTTGACATGTTAATTTAGATAGCCCGGATGGTTAAGATTGATTACACTCATCACACTAAAATAACCCTCACAGCACGATTCAGAACTCTTTTTTTTTTTCCTGGTAAGGCCTTCAGTTTTTAAATCTTTTTTTTCATTAAACAAATGAATCAGAAGAGATGACTACCTGAGGATTCACCCACTCATCCTTACCTGAGGATTCACCCACTCATCTCCTCTCTGTTCTCCTCCTCCCTGAAGACCCCTCATCGCCTTCGACCGCCCCCCGCCCCCCGAACTGCTCCTGGCCCCACTCCCGTGAGTCAGACAAGTCACACACCCACCTGGAGGGGTCCCGTCCTGCCAGGTTCTGGTGGTCCTGGGGTCTGGTCCTGGGGTCTTGTGGTCCTGGGGTCTGGTCTCTGGGGGTCTGGGGGTCTGGTCCTGGGGTCTGGTCTCTGGGGGTCTGGTGGTCTGGTCTCTGGTCCTGGGGGTCTGGTCTCTGGGGGTCTGGTGGTCCTGGGGGTCTGGTCACTGAGGTCCTGGGGGTCTGGTCTCTGGGGACCTGGGGGTCTGGTCTCTGGTCCTGGTCCTCAGACTCTTTCCTTCCCTCTCCAGGGTCCAGCCGACGGCCCCGACCGGACCGTACCATCGCACTGTGGGGGTCCAGACGGACTACAGAGACAGCGAGGCCCAGACGGACCCCTACAGCCCGGAGTACGTGGTTCGACCTGGGACGGCCCACCCTGAGCTGCTGCTGCTGGCCTCTCTGACCTGGGGTACGAGGCGGCCATCTTAGACCAGGTCACATGGTGTGTGTGTGGGGGGGGGGGGGGGTTTGGATAAGACAGAAACAGGCCTGATGTCTCCTGGGTCAGTTTAGTACAATTAATTATTTACTACTATGAATCTATTACATTTTTTTAATTTTATATAATTTGACCTTTATTTTAACAGGAATAATCCAATCTCTTTTAGAAGGGAGTCCTGGCCACGACAGCAGCATATTGTTCCACATAAAATATACATAAAAAAACAGACAACATAAAACAGAAAAAGACAATTGGCAATTTAACATAATCTCAACATGATCACCAGCAACGTTCAATATTAGCACATGTTCATTTAGTACTCAAATAGTCCTTTATCCTAGTTTTAAACTGCTTCATTTTGAAAATGCAGTCTAATTTAAGATGTCTCTGCAGTTGATACCAGGACGTGGTTGCAAAAACTTTAAAGGCACTTTCACTGAAGTCAGTTTGCGTTCGGGGAAATTCATGCATGATTTGCCCGTAAGATCAAAGATTAAAATTTCTGGTGGTAACTTTAGGAGTCATCGTGCTTTCTAATTTAATTCTAATTTCTAATTTAGAAATCACACATTAAACACATTTTGAATATTTTTTTAAATTATATTTAACGTAATTCAGATAAAGAGGTAATTTAAACTAATTAAATTTGTTAGCCAAGGTTATAAGCCACCAACAGCAGCAGGGTATTTGTTTTTTAGCGACTTTAATTTACTCAATTGAATGATCAAAACAAAAAGTCAAAAAACGAATATTCTTGCTGAGTCTTAATATTATAGGCCTTAATATTATAGTAAAAAGTCTCCAAGGGACAACGACTGGTTTGAGTTTCAGTAGCTGGTTCTGATGAGACAGGATCAGGCCTCATGTCAACCATCCCACGCACCCATCATTAGCATTCTGCATATTGCTAATCATAATGAGCCATATGTGGAAAAATTTACTAGCATATTGCTAGAATGAGTGATCCGCCCAGCATGGTGCTGTTTAGACAGCACGGGGGGGGGGGAGCACGCTGACGCCTCACCCGTACTATCCATTAGTTTCCACAGGATATCCTCCACAGCTGCCAACAAAGAATAGATATTAGTCACTCCATCTCCAACTTCATCGGCGTTTCATCGCAACACAAACATATCAAGCACATTGTTTTTGTGTTAAGGTAACATCCAGACCGTTAATAATAATAATAATAATAATAATAAGAATAACAATGGATTGGATTTATATAGCGCTTCTCTAGACACTCAAAGACGCTTTACAGTGAAGGGGGGACCTCACTCACCACCACCAGTGTGTAGCACCCACTGGGGTGATGCACGGCAGCCAATCTGCGCCAGAACGCTCCCCATACACCAGCTGGAGGTGGAGAGTGAGGGAATCAATGAGTCAGCCAATTAAACAGGAGGATGATTAGGGGGCCAGAGTGAATGAGCCTGGTGGGGCCAGGACGCCGGGGAAGCCCCTCCTCTTTACGATAAGTGCCCTGGGATCTTTTATGACCTCGGTTTTACGGCTCCTCCGAAGAACGGATGTTGAAGAGCGTGCGAACGCTATCCACCAATCAGAATCGAGTATTCCCCAACGCTGCGGTGTAACATGTATTACTGTGGTCATACCAGCTGGTCCACAACCCCACCCCACTGTCTGCTGCGTGGCCCCACCCTGTGAGAGGCCACGCAGAGCCTCAGCTCCACCCTCTGCTACACCCTCTGCTCCACCCTCTGCTGCACCCTCTGCTCCACCCTCTGCTGCACCCTCTGCTCCACCCTCTGCTCCACTCTCTGCTTCACCCTCTGCTCCACCCTCTGCTGCACCCCTCTGCTCCACCCTCTCCTCCACCCTCTGCTCCACTCTCTGCTCCACCCTCTGCTCCACTCTCTGCTCCACCCTCTGCTCCACCCTCTGCTCCACCCTCTGCTGCACCCTCTGCTGCACCCTCTGCTCCACCCTCTGCTCCACCCTCTGCTCCACTCTCTGCTCCACCCTCTGCTCCACTCTCTGCTCCACCCTCTGCTGCACCCTCTGCTCCACCCTCTGCTGCACCCTCTGCTCCACCCCTCTCCTCCCCCCTCTGCTCCACCTCTCTGCTCCACCCTCTGCTCCACCCTCTGCTCCACCTCTCTGCTCCACCTCTCTGCTTCACCCTCTCCTCCACCCTCTGCTCCACTCTCTGCTCCACCCTCTCCTCCACCCTCTGCTCCACTCTCTGCTCCACTCTCTGCTCCACCCTCTGCTCCACCCTCTGCTACACCCTCTGCTCCACCCTCTCCTCCACCCTCTGCTCCACCTCTCTGCTCCACCCTCTGCTCCACCCTCTGCTCCACCCTCTGCTCCACCTCTCTGCTCCACCTCTCTGCTTCACCCTCTCCTCCACCCTCTGCTCCACTCTCTGCTCCACCTCTCTGCTCCACCCTCTGCTCCACCCTCTGCTCCACCTCTCTGCTCCACCTCTCTGCTTCACCCTCTCCTCCACCCTCTGCTCCACTCTCTGCTCCACCCCTCTGCTCCACTCTCTGCTCCACCCTCTCCTCCACCCTCTGCTCCACTCTCTGCTCCACTCTCTGCTCCACCCTCTGCTCCACCCTTTGCTCCACCCTCTGCGCCACTCTCTACTCCACCCTCTGCTCCACCTCTCTGCTCCACTCTCTGCTCCACCCTCTGCTCCACCCTCTGCTCCACCCCTGTGCTCTGCCCAGGTGGAGGCCTGCCCGCCGGCCTGGCGGAGGTGGAGATGATCCAGCGGGCTCGAGCCAAGCGGCTCTGGGAGGCGGGGCTGCCCCCCCTGGAGGACCTGGAGCAGCTGGAGCGCCGGAGGGCCATGATGGAGGCTATGGAGACTCGGGAGTGGGCCTTCAGGGAGGGGGAGATCCAACGGTCAGCGCCGGCCACCGGCCTCCCGCTCCACACTCGCTCGCCCTCTCGGCTTCGACCCGTCAAGTTAACGTTTACGTTCACATTTACATTAAGGACATTTAGCTTTTATCCAAAGTTGCTTACGATTAGTACATTTGTCCGAAGAAAGAGAAACAACAATATATCTCTGCCGGTACAGTGAGGATGTTCATAGAACCAAGTGCTAACTATCACTAGGTTAACCCATTCCCCATGTACAACAGAGATAGCTAGGGTAAGATGCTACACCATGCTGAGTACTATAAGTGCAAGGACGAACAACATACAGTAAGTATGTACATTAAGTGCCAGGACGTAACATGTGAAAGCAGATCATCGATACTATTCTACGGAAAGCTCAACAAATCGAATCGAACCATTTCATGGCGCGCTAAATAACAGAGAGAGAGAAGTGTAGGCAGGCTGCAACCTTCCCTTATCAAGGTATCGGCCACCCTCAGATCTACCCTGGGGCATTTTATCTGGCCGTACCACTGACCCCGTGTCTGTGTCTGTGTCTGTGTGTCTGTGTCTGTGTCTGTGTCTGTGTGTCTGTCTGTGTCTGTGTGTCTGTGTCTGTCTATGTCTGTGTGTCTGTGTCTGTGTGTCTGTGTCTGTGTGTCTGTGTCTGTGTCTGTGTGTCTGTGTCTGTGTGTCTGTGTCTGTGTGTCTGTGTCTGTGTGTCTGTGTCTGTGTCTGTGTCTGTGTGTCTGTGTCTGTGTGTCTTTATCTGTGTGTCTGTCTGTGTCTGTGTCTGTGTGTCTGTGTCTGTGTGTCTGTCTGTGTCTGTGTGTCTGTGTCTGTGTCTGTGTGTCTGTGTCTGTGTGTCTTTATCTGTGTGTCTGTCTGTGTCTGTGTCTGTGTGTCTGTCTGTGTCTGTGTGTCTGTGTCTGTGTCTGTCTGTGTCTGTGTGTCTGTGTCTGTGTGTCTGTGTCTGTGTCTGTGTGTCTGTCTGTGTCTGTGTCTGTGTGTCTGTCTGTGTCTGTGTCTGTGTGTCTGTCTGTGTCTGTGTGTCTGTGTCTGTGTCTGTCTGTGTCTGTGTGTCTGTGTCTGTGTGTCTGTGTCTGTGTCTGTGTGTCTGTGTCTGTGTGTCTTTATCTGTGTGTCTGTCTGTGTCTGTGTCTGTGTGTCTGTCTGTGTCTGTGTCTGTGCTGCGCTCCAGGCTGCAGGAGGCCCGTCTGGCCACCCTGAGGGACCTGCTCCACCAGAGGGCCCAGGAACAGACGGAGGCCACCGTCCAGCGCCAGGACCTCAACTTCACCCGGCACCAGAGCCACAAGGAGAGCAGGCTCCGGAAGATCCACGGCGACTACATCCTGTGTGAGCACCTCGCGGTCCGCGGGGGGAGGGCCCACCGCTCTCGCCTCTCGTTGACACCCTCCCTTCCTGTTCCTGTCAGCGCTGAGGAAGCTGACGGCGAAGCGCTCCAACGTGGAGGGGCGGCTGGAGCGCCGGAACATCGTCCGCGACCACACAGACCACGCCTCCCAGACCTACGCCCCCCTGACCCGCGGCGGCTCCGTCCCCGACCGTGTCCACAGCCGGAGCGTCGGGGGGGTCAGCAGCCGCTTCCTGGACACCTACCAAGGTCTGAGTCACCTACCACGGTCTGAGTCACCTACCACGGTCTGAGTCACCTACCAAGGTCTGAGTCACCTACCACGGTCTGAGTCACCTACCGAGGTCTGAGTCACCTACCACGGTCTGAGTCACCTACCACGGTCTGAGTCACCTACCACGGTCTGAGTCACCTACCACGGTCTGAGTCACCTACCGCGGTCTGAGTCACCTACCGAGGTCTGAGTCACCTACCGCGGTCTGAGTCACCTACCACGGTCTGAGTCACCTACCGAGGTCTGAGTCACCTACCACGGTCTGAGTCACCTACCACGGTCTGAGTCACCTACCGAGGTCTGAGTCACCTACCACGGTCTGAGTCACCTACCACGGTCTGAGTCACCTACCACGGTCTGAGTCACCTACCACGGTCTGAGTCACCTACCACGGTCTGAGTCACCTACCGAGGTCTGAGTCACCTACCACGGTCTGAGGGGGGGGAGGGGGACCGGAGGGGGTCTGGGTGACCCTGTGGCTTCCCCTGACCCCTCCCTCTGACCCCCAGGGCTGCTGGAGCTGGAGGCGTCCCTCCCGGCCTCCGTCCTGGAGCCCAGGATCCAGGCCCCCGGACCCAGGGCCAGCAGGGGCTTCGTGGGGCGCGCCGAGCGCAGGGAGATGGAGCTGACGCAGACCCACGAGGTAGCGTCCGTTCGGGTTCGAGCTCGCAAGCTGGCAGACGGGAGTAAAGCCCTGAGCCTCTGAAGCAGCCCCCCAGCCCGGCGGCCCACCCCTCTGGCTGGTTGATGTGCGATGTCGTCCCCCTGCAGGCCCTGAGGGAAGAGAAGGACCGCGTGGAGGTCGTTAAGCCGCTGCGCTTCCTGGTGAAGAAGGAGAGACCCGCCCCCGAGCGCCCGCCCACCCCCAGCGTAGACCCGCCCCCCGAGGTCAGGCCACACCCAGAGCGCAGCCTGCCGACGTTTTGGGACGTCCTCCGTAGTCACGCTTCAGATATACAGTAACAGGAAGTGTCCTCTGAGTCGATTCCTCTGTCCTCCACCAGGGGGAGGAGGAGAGGGAGGTGGCCGCCATCGTCCTGCAGAAACTACTGAGAGGAAGAAGCATCCAGTACCAGGTCTGTATGTCTGTCTGCCTGTCTGTGTGTCTGTCTGGCCGTCTGTCTGCCTGTCTGTCTGTCTGTCTGTGTGTCTGTCTGACCGTCTGTCTGTGTGTCTGTCTGTCTGTCTGTGTGTCTGTCTGACCGTCTGTCTGTCTGTCTGTGTGTCTGTCTGTCTGTCTGTGTGTCTGTCTGACCGTCTGTCTGTCTGTCTGTCTGTGTGTCTGTTTGACCGTCTATCTGTGTGTCTGTGTGTCTGTCTGACTGTCTGTCTGACTGTCTGTCTGTGTGTCTGTCTGACCGTCTGTCTGAGTGTCTGTTTGTGTGTCAGTGTGTCTGTCTGAGTGTCTGTCTGTG
This sequence comes from Pollachius pollachius, assembly GCF_949987615.1. Lineage (NCBI taxonomy): Eukaryota > Metazoa > Chordata > Actinopteri > Gadiformes > Gadidae > Pollachius > Pollachius pollachius. The sequence continues at coordinate 51,166,431 of NC_136936.1, forward strand.
TGTCTGTGTGTCTGTCTGAGTGTCTGTCTGACCGTCAGTCTTACCGTCTGTCTGACCGTCTGTCTGTGTGTCTGTCTGTGTGTCTGTCTGACCGTCTGTGAGTGTCTGTCTGTGTGTCTGTCTGAGTGTCTGTCTGTGTGTTTGTCTGCCTGGTGGTCTGTGAGTCAGTGAGTCGGTCAGATGCAGTGACTCTGTGTTCCTCTGGGTCTCTGCTGCTCCTCCAGATGTTTGCGGGTAAGCAGAAGAACCTGGCCCTGATCCAGGAGGTGAGGACCACCCACGCCCTGCTGGGGGAGGAGAAGAGGCTGCTGAAGACCCAGACCGCCCTGGTGCTGGGCCTGCAGAGCCAGAGAGACCAGCAGAGACACCAGGCCAGACCTCACACCGTTAACCATAGACACACACACACATAGAGAGACACGACCAGAGAGACAGCAGGCCAGACCTCACACCGTTAACCATAGACATACACAACCAGAAGAGACACCACACCGATATACACAGAGCTACACAATCCAAAATGCACCAACCGAGTGACGACCAGCTGCTCCGTCCGCTGCAGGAGGCGGAGGCGGCGTCGTCCCGGGACGGCCTGGTGGGGGCGGAGCTGGTGGATCTCCTGGACTCCCTGTCCAAGGAGCTGATTCGTCTACAGGAGGAGCGCCGGATCCATGCCATGGCGCTATTGGCCGAGAGGGAGCGGCGTCTGCGGGAGGCGGAGGAGAGCGGGCGGAGGCAGGTGGAGGAGCGGCGGCGGCGGGAGCAGGACGAGATCTTCCGGCAGGTGGGGCAAAGCACCGTCACCTCGGGCGGCCACTATGAGACGGTGCTCCTTCGTCTCTGGGTCTGTCTGTCTGTCTGTCTGTCTGTCTGCCTGTCGCAGGGACGCCTGCATCACCTGCTCCCAGGCTGATGGTGCCACTTGTCTGCAGGTGGTGCAGGCCCAGGGTGACGGTGTCTCCTGTCTGCAGGTGGTGCAGGTGCAGCAGGCCACGGTGGAGCTGTACCTGGAGGACGTCGTCCTGGGGGTGGTGGAGAGCACGGCGGGGCAGCAGGCCCGTGACGAGGTGCAGAGGATGGCCCGCGAGGTCAACGACGTGGCCCACGCCCTGGAGGAGAGGTACCGCTGCTGCTGGTCCCAGACCAGTGACAGACGCTGGTCTGACTGGGACCAGTGGTCTGTCGCTGGTCTGAGACCAGTGGTCTGTCACTGGTCTGACTGGGACCAGTGGTCTGTCGCTGGTCTGACTGGGACCAGCGGTCTGTCACTGGTCTGGGACCAGCGGTCTGTCACTGGTCTGGGACCAGCGGTCTGTCACTGGTCTGACTGGGACCAGCGGTCTGTCACTGGTCTGACTAGGACCAGTGGTCTGACGCTGGTCCGGGACTTTGTGAGCAGAAAAAAATAATAGTAATAAATCAATAATATATGTCTGTGCGTGTGCGTGTCTATGTGTGTGTGTGTGTGTGTGGGTGTGTGTGTGTGCGTGAGTGCGTGTGCATCTATGTCTGTGTGTGTGTGTGTGTGTGTGTGTGTGTGTGTGTGAGTGCGTGTGTGTCTATGTCTGTGTGCGTGTGTGTGCGTCAGCCACAGCGAGCTGCAGGCTGAGGAGCTGGTGTCGGCGTTGGTGTTCAGCTTCCTGATCCCGGAGGTCCAGAGGATCAGCGTCAGACAGAAAGGTCCGCGACTCAAACCCCACCCCCTCCCTGCATCCTCCCCCCGGACACAGGTTCACCCCGGGGGCTTTTATTGTGGCGGGACTGGGGCCTGACACTAGTGATCCTGGTTTGTATTTTAACAGCCCTCACCCAGACCCGGTCTCTAAAGCTCCAGGTCTTATCACCCCCCCCCCCCCGGACCTCTAGAGCCCCCCCAGCCTCAGTGAGGAACCCTTCAGGAACGTAATAATAAAAACAAAAAACAATAGAACGTTAGATTCATATCGCGCTTTTCCAAATGCTCAGACGCTTTACAGAGTCGACACAAAATAGAATAATCTCATAAGACGGTATATTGGGGGCCCCTGGTTCCTTGCGGGGTTGGGAGGGCCCTAGGGGCCGGTCTGAGAGACAGGACGGTGGTCCCCAAGACCCCGTCATACAGTAGGTCCGGCTGGTGGTCTGAGTACGAGTCCTCACGACCCTCTGTCTGTGCCCCCCCCCCCCAGTGCGAGACAGACAGCGGAGACACCTGGCCGCTGCCCAGGTAGTCATCAACGGGGCCACAGGGGGCCCTCGCCATCCGGCCCCCGTCCAGACCCCCGGACTCGGATCAGGGGGGCCCCAGGTCCAGACCCCCGGACCAGGATCAGGGGGGCCCCAGGTCCAGACCCCCAGACCCAGCTCAGGGGGGCCCCAGGTCCAGACCCCCAGACCCAGCTCAGGGGGGCCCCAGGTCCAGACTCCCGGACCAGGCTCTGAGGGGCCCCAGGTCCAGACCCCCGGACCTGGCTCTGAGGGGCCCCAGGTCCAGACCCCCGGACCTGGCTCAGGGGGGCCCCAGGTCCAGACTCCCGGACCAGGCTCTGAGGGGCCCCCCGTCGGACTCGGGGACCCCCGGGGGGGGGCACCCTCTGACGAGGCGGTCCTCTGAGCGTCTGGATGAACAGCAGCCTCCAAACGTTACCGGCTGCTCAGTAAAATCCTTTAACCCTAGAGGGAATAACTTTACTTCGGTCTTATTCTTCAGCAATATCAGCTGAATAAACGAACGCCAGTGGATACACGACCTCCACTTTGTGTTAGTGACTGAACTGTATTTTGTAGTTATATTTACATGCCATTCGTCTTCCATTATATGAATAGTGATGACTAGTTAACCTAAACACACAGATAGGTTTAGAGACATGCGGCTTTGCTCAGCCTGCATGAAAAAGTGCGATGACCTTTGGGTTTTTCACACCTAAGTTCTGAGATTTTTTCTGCAAGGATCTATTTTTTCAGGATCTACATTGTCTTAAGTAATTAGTGAGTAGGTCATTACCTTGAGTGTGTGTGTGTGTGTGTGTGTGTGCGTGCGTGTCTCCCTGCTTCTTAATTTGTTTTTGTTCGATTTAAGGGTGATGTTGATCTACTTGTATACTGTAACTTGAAGTCATTAAAGGTTAACAAGATTACGTTTGAGTTTGTTCATATCAAAGTTGTATTTGGGTAGGATCTGTGAATACACACCTATATGGTTTCAGAACAGTCTCATTAATAATGAATGCACAGAGAAGGATTCACAAATGTATTTTGTGATTTATATATAAATTACCCTCTTCTCACAATTACATTTCAATGCACACACACATGGATATCGGTATTTATAAATGTAAAATAAATTCATAAACAAAAATAAGTTTCACAAGCACATTTCTGATCCACACACAAATGTGTCTTGTTTTAAATAAATGTAATATAAATCCATAAATATATTAATTTAAATATATTTGCAATTTTCATCTAAATGTATTTGGATGTTGTTACATTTATATACAAACTGTTAAACTTGAATTTACAAGCCGCTTTTCATTTGTGAACTTGTTTGCATGTGTGTGTGAACTGGTCTGTATTTATATATGGATTTTTGAGACTCTCCTGACGTGGCTGGATTCACAAATGCATTTTTTTCAACAAGGAACTCTCTGTAGCCAATCAGATGCCTCCCTCGTTTTCGGTCAATCACATGACTGCAGTGGCTGGGTTTTTAGATTGTCGGTGCCGTTTACTACTTTAACGGCACCGACAATCCCAAACCCAGTCGAAACTAGATGAAAAAGTGTGTAGTTCAAAACGTGACGCAGCTTTTACTTCTTCGCCACCTAGAGATTGTTATGTACGATCGTTCAAAAAACCCGTTATTTCCCATAGACATTTGACCGAGGGAACCGGGAGGCTCGGAGGCTGGACTTATTCTTCAGAGGTCGGGACTGCAGTCATGTGATTGGCTGAAAACGAGGGAGGCATCTGATTTGCTACAGAGAGTCCCTTGTTGAAAAAAATGCATTTGTGAATCCAGCCACGTAAGGAGTCTCAAAAATCCACATGTAAATACAGACCAGTTCACTCACAAATGCAAACAAGTTCACAAATGAAAAGCGTCTTGTTAATTCAAGTTTAACAGTTTGTATATAAATGTAACAACATCCAAATACATTTTCTATGAAGATTGCAAGTATTTTTTTTATTAATATATTTATGGATTTATATTATATTTATTTAAAACAAGACACATTTGTGTGTGGATCAGAAATGTGTTTGTGAAACCTATTTTTGTTTATGGATTTATTTTACATTTATACATACCGATATCCATGTGTGTGTGTATTGAAATGTATTTGTGAGAAGAGCCATTTATATATAAATCACAAAATACATTTGTGAATCCTTCTCTGTGCATTCATTATTAATGAGACTGTTCTGACCCCATACACCTAAGGAAATAGATTGATAATTTTCAGCACAAAAGTAATGTTATGTGTCAGAGCTTAATTCGCATTGTCACGAAAAGCCAAATAAACTCACCTGACAGTGGTCCGTTTGCCCCTATGACGTCGATCAACGGCAGTCTCTAGTTTAAAAAAGTAGTTTTACTTCCCTCTGGTGCTCGTTGCAGGAAACAGCAGCATGAAGGTAGACTGAAGAAAGAGGCCGCGGTCGACTGCGTTATCATTTCCAGGCTAACCTACTCTTTATTTAATGCAAATTACAGTACCAGGGAACTATTCCTCAGAGCACGCAGAGGGAATATTTACAGAGGCGCACATATAGCATACCTTCACAGAACGAAACAAAAAATAAAATGAAATAAAAATTTCAGTCACAAACAGAGGCATTCAAGTAGTAGTACTGTTATACAGGATGTTTTAACATTGTTTTCTTTTCTATAACCCCACTTAGCATATTCTTCTGCCACAAGTGTGTGTAATGCAATAGTGTCTCTGATGCACACACACACGCGCACATACACACACATAACCCACTACCCTTGTTTGTCTGTTTTTTGGTAACCTTTTGCTTCAACATCGGCGGTCTGCCAGGCTGGGGTCTGGGGGCGTGGCTTAACAGGCCTGGTGGGGGGGGCGTGGCTTAACAGGCCTGGTGAGGGGGGGCGTGGCTTCAAAGGCCTGGGGGGGGCGAGGGCTTGGTTTCAAAGGCCTAGGGTGGGGGGGGGGGGGGTAACCAGACATTTCTGGACATAAGAAGCGGGGACTAAAAAGAAAGTAATGGCTACATGAATCCATCCTGTTGAGGTGCTACTGAATACCGCCCCCCCCCCCCTCAGCATCACAGAGGAGGGGGGGGGGGTGAGGGCAATGTAACAACATGACATCCATCACGAAAGAGATATATATAGAGGAAGAGAGAGAGAATGGTAACTTATTGCCTAGGAAAGTGTCTCCTAACATTTACATAATAGTTCGGCGTTTAGTACCAACAAGAAAAAAATAAACTATACAGAAAGACCATTCTGTAGGAGTCCGCCCGGCTCCTCCCCCTCAGGACCGCCGCAGGCCCCGCCCCCTCAGGACCGACAGGCCCCGCCCCCTCAAGACCGCCGACAGGCCCCGCCCCTTCAGGACTGCCCCCTTAGGACCGCCGACAGGCCCCTCCCCTTCAGGACCACCAGGCCCCGCCCCCTCAGGACCACCGAGTGTCCTGGACTGGACCCAGAACGACCAGATCCGGGACACCGTGATGTCCTTGTCTCCACAACGTTAACACCACGTGTGTGTGTGTGTGTGTGTGTGTGTGTGTGTGTGCGTGCATGCGTGTGTGTGTCCAAGCCTGTGTGTGTGCCTGTGCGCGTGTGTGTATAGGGTACGGGAACATTCAGAGGGGGGTTTGTTTCAGTGGGACGGTTTTACACGGGACAGCACCCAGAGGAGAGTCCCAACGTGGGGGTGGGGGCAGCGGGTGGGGGTGTGCAAGGCGAAGGTGTATGAAAGCAAAGGCACTCCAAACTATAGTTCCACTAGACACGACTAGCTGTGGTGACTCTACTGCCCTCTACTGTACAGGAGCTGAACTACATGGCAGGACGAAGGACACATCCTCGTCATCCTCGTCTACGACATCCACCAAACGTTTCGGCCTCATTCCTCTTTTTCGTCTATTTCTCCCTCACCATGAACACACTGCGCACGCACACTGCATGTACACACACTGCACGCACGCACACTGCATGCACACACTGCATGTACACACGCTGCCAGCACAGCAAGGAGGAGAATGACCACGAGGACCCGGGGGAGGACGTCTCTCCTGAACGTCTACAGGTCCGCTGTTTGAGTTCCCTCCTCCTTTAACGAGACTGGGCGGACATTTGGTGCGGTGGTGGTGGTGGGGGTTAAATGATAATGCGATCAAATGTTTACGCGTTTGTTGAACTTGTAACCCTAACTCTAGGATTCAGACGTGTGGATCAGGGAGGACAGAGGGGGGGGGGGGGGGGAGGACTTCTGGAGTCTGACCGGTCCGGGGAGGGGGGGGGAGACATGAATCGATCACCGGCTCCTCGGCTGTCAGGCAGCAGCAAATATTGCCGCTGGTCTGCCGTGAGTTTAGACGATCCAACCACTGAAGTTAATATACATATATCTTATATACTTTATACATAAGGAAAAGTCATATAGAAACTGTGTGTGTGCCTGTGTGTGTGTGTCTGTGTGAAATGCATGTGTGTATTAATTTGTGTACTTCATAAAGTACACAAAAGCGGGTCCAATCGCACGTGTCAATCAGAAACAAAAAGAAATAATGAATTTACCCAGCGATATAAAAAAACAAAAACTAATTTAAAAACAAGGAGGAATAAAACTGGTCTAACATTTAAAAACAACACTGGGGCAAAAAATTATAATTTGCGTGCACACACAGAAAAATACACAAACTCTCTACACAAAGTCTCTCAGGCAGGTCGGCTTCCACCATGTGCACCTCGCCCTAGAACCGCACACACGTCCCAGGGTGTGCGTGTGTGTGTCTGCACGTATGTGATCGCGTGCATGTATGTGATATCCTAGGGTATATGTATTTTGCTGTGTGTGTGTCTGTGTGTGTGTGTGCGTGTGTGCGTGTCTCATGCTGTGCTAGCGACCTGGTAGTGAGTGTAATAGGGTTGTTTCGGGGCGCGTGTTGGAAGGGGAGGAAGTAGGGAGAGGGGGGGGAGTGAGGGGGGGTATCCTAACCATACTCAGGCCATGCATTACAGAGGACACCGGGGGGGGGGGGGGGCATGAGAGGCAGAGTAGAGAGAGAGAGACAGCCAATAGAGAGAGAGACAGCCAGAATAGTATTCAGTATAGAAGGGTTTGGGGGGGGGGGGGCGACATCTCCAGGTGTACGGTACACACATGGTTAGCCTCGTGTAGTTAGCTTCTACATGGGGGGGGGTGACTTCAGACAGTTGGGGGGGGGAGGGAGAGGCTGATATGGGTGCGTTTGTTTCGTCGGGGCTCTTGCCGCTGGGGGTCAGCTGTCGAACCCTCCTGCGTCCTCCTCCGCGGGGGGCGTGTCCGTTGGATTCGTACTTCCTGCCAGGGAGGCGGAGAGGAGAGGTGTGGGGCGGAGTCAGGGCGAAACAAAATGGCTCCTCACCCCTCCTCCTCCACCTATCACGTTGCAGACGGAGAGGGGTGTGTGTGTCTGTGTGTGTGTGTGTGTGTATGTGTTGAGAGGGGGGGAGGGGGGGCGGGGGGCTGCGGTCCGGGTCAGAGGCAGGGTGGGGGGCGTGGGCGGAGTTCAGGAAGTGGCGTTGGAGGCGGAGGCGGAGGGGGTGGTGGTCGGACCGCGCTCCGTGCTGCCATCTGCAGGACGGGAGGAGCACAACACAACACGCGGTGAGCAACACTACGACAACGCAAGGGAAGGTACACAACACGCGGTGAGCAACACTACGACAACGCAAGGGAAGGTACACAACACGCGGTGAGCAACACTACGACAACGCAAGGGAAGATACACAACACGTGGTGAGCAACACTACGACAACGCAAGGGAAGATACACAACACGTGGTGAGCAACACTACGACAACGCAAGGGAAGGTACACAACACGTGGTGAGCAACACTACGACAACGCAAGGGAAGATACATAACACGCGGTGAACAACACTACGACAACGCAAGGGAAGGTACACAACACGTGGTGAGCAACACTACGACAACGCAAGGGAAGGTACACAACACATGGTGAGCAACACTACGACAACGCAAGGGAAGGTACACAACACGTGGTGAGCAACACGTGGTGAGCAACACTACGACAACGCAAGGGAAGGTACACAACACGCGGTGAGCAACACTACGACAACGCAAGGGAAGATACACAACACGTGGTGAGGAACACTACGACAACGCAAGGGAAGGTACACAACACGCGGTGAGCAACACTACGACAACGCAAGGGAAGATACACAACACGCGGTGAGGTTCACAACACGTGGTGGACGTGTGTAGTACCCAATAACGTAATAACTGACAATAACGTCATAATTGTAATGTAATAAAGCCAATTACGTTATAACTTGCCAATAACGTAATGAAGTTGTTGAGCCAATACCGTAATAATTGTATTTAGAAAATCCTTTAAAAATGTCTGTCACACTTAGCCTTAATATTGCATCTTGCAACACATGCTTCAGTATCTGACCTTACAGATACCCCTCCACCCTCATAGCACTCCTTGTATCCAACTCTGTGACCACGCAGACGCTTCGACAGAGGCGTGAGCCTTTCAAAGTTCTGCGTTGCAGTTTTCAGTGTGGTATTGTCAAGCTATTGCAAAGCTTTACTTTTACTCTGGGATTCATGAATCTGCCAGAACAGCTTTGGGGCCAGGCTGATCCGCAGGGCGCCATCAGATCGCTGGGTTAACCCAAACTAGCAAACACACAAACTTCAAGCTTGTTTCACCTTTTTTACATTTGTAAATGAGTGAGAGCTACTTTTCATTAACCCAAGGTGGAGGTGCCCTGTGGGTTGGGGTTGCCCTGGGGGATGGGGTTGCCCAGGGCGGTGGGGTTGCCCTGGGGGGTGGGGTTGCCCTGGGCGGTGGGGTTGCCCTGGGGGGTGGGGTTGCCCTGGGGGCTGACGGTGTACTGACCCGTGTTGGCGGAGGCGTTAGTCGGGGTGGAGGCGGAGGGCTGGCTGCGTGCGTGAGCCGGGATGAGGATAGAGGCCAGGGAGGGGTTACTGGACAGCTCTGTGTGGGGGGGGGGGGAGAGAGAAATAAAGAAAGAAAGACAACGTCATTCAGAAGAACATTGTGAGTGAGACATCGTCTCATCGTCACCTGCAGTCGACATCCCTGTGTTGGGCAGAGGACAGGGATCTGGGTGCGTCTGCAGTGTGTGTGCATGTGTTTGCGTGTGCATGTGTGTGCATGTGTGCCTGTTTGTGTGTGTGTGTCTGTGCGTGTGCGTGTACGTGTGTGTCTGTGTCTCAGTCTGTGCATCGGTCTGTGTGTCTCTTCGTGTGCGTCTGCGTGTGTGCCCTGGGTGGTGAAGTTGAAGGCGGATGCCGTGTGTGTCTGTGAGTGCCTCTGTGTGTGTGTCCTTGCCTCTGTGCGTGTCCGTACCCTTAGATTAGATTAGATTTATTTATTGTCCTTGTTCAACAAGCGTTAACAACGAAATTATGTTTAGAGCATCACCACTGGCATAAAAGTACCTGATAGCATACATTACCCACTATAAAGATAGATCCCCCATATGCTACGGTATATCAATATATTTATAATAAATAATAATAACAATAACCCAAAAGTGCAACAGAATTGTCAAAATTGTCAAAGTTGAAATGTCAACAGTCCAGTTATCTTCCAGTTATAACGTGTGAGAGGAACGAGAATGGGAAGGCAGCGATGCAGTGCGGCTCACACCCACCCTGGGTGGTGAAGTTGAAGAGGTGGGGCTTCTCGCGGCCGTTGGGCAGCTTGACGTTGGGGTCCCGCAGCTCGTCGAAGAAGGAGTGGGCGCAGGCCTCCAGCGGGGTGAGGCGGGCCGTGGGCGTGTACTCCAGCAGCCTCGAGCACAGCGCGATGGCCTCGGGGGGCGTACGGGGCCGGAACACCTACACACCAGTCGGACACGGACAGGGGTGTGACCACCAGGGGGCGCAGGGGGCAAGGCTCCGGCGGCGGGGTGGGGGGCAAGGGGCTGAGCGCGGGAATAACCGCGGGACTGGGGGCGGGACTAACCGCGGGACTGGGGGAGGGCGGGACTGGGGGCGGGACTAACCGCGGGACTGGGGGAGGGCGGGACTAACCGCGGGACTGGGAGAGGGCGGGACTAACCGCGGGACTGGGGGAGGGCGGGACTAACCGCGGGACTGGGGGAGGGCGGGACTAACCACGGGACTGGGGGAGGGCGGGACTAAACGCGGGACTGGGGGCGGGACTGAACGCAGGATGGACCGCTGGATTGGTTAAATCCCTCTGGAGGCCTGGCCAGCATCACAGGTTCTAGCTGAGGCTAGAACCTGTGATGCTGGCCAGGTGGGCGGGGCTAGAACCTGTGATACTGGCCAGGTGGGCGGGGCTAGAACCTGTGATACACATTTCCTATCTGGAGTTAAGATAAGAACACTGACTTTAGGATCGGCCGTTCTGTAATGACTTTTTTCCAAAATCCGATCCTAACCCTTGTTACGAAAGTTACCAAACAGATAAGATATGATTTTCGAGTTAGGAAGTTTCGGCCCCTGGCCTCTAAAGGGAGTGACAACATTTCCCTGAGCCAAATGGAAACCTGTGTGTCTGGGCTGGTGGCGACTCTGAGTCCCGCCAGGAGGAGAGCAGGAGGCGGCGGAAACCAAACCGCCTGCAGCCGCTCTGCATGGCCACAGGGGGGCGCTCACGAGGCCACCGAGAGGCACAGCTCTCGGCTGATTGGTCGATGCCTCTGACCAATGCCAGCGCAGAGAGTGGGAGCGCAGCCGTGCAGAAAGGAAGACGGACTGTTCCATATGACAACAGGCCGGGGGGGGGACATGGTATGCTGCCTGTTTGGTCATTCCATACGAAAGAGGAAGTAGCGATTCGCTATCTACGGCTAACGGCTAACGGCCAACGGGACACTATGAAGGGAGGGCTGTGATGGCGGGCGGCCTCATTACATTCCCAGACGTAGAGACACCTCCTCCCAGACGGGGGATTCCCTCGCCGGCTCTGAGCCACGCGTACACAAGCGCCTCAGTCCCCACTCGGCCTGCCGCCGCCTCAATGCTGCGCTGTGTCCACTGACCCCTGACCTCTGACCCCTGACTAGTGGCACTCTGGGCTGCTCAGCTCATCTTTGTTTCCCCACATCCAACCAGACACTGGAAGACGGACGGACGGACGGACAGACGAAGGCCGCTACGGCACAGACCGGCAGCAAGACAGGCCGAGCACAGACAGACAAACAGGCCTACAGGCACAGACAGATCATGCAGACAGACAGAACGTGGACAGACAGACACAGACAGACCATGCAGTCAGACGAATGGAGACAGACAGACAAACAGACCGTGCAGACAGACAGACAGACAGACAGATTGAGACATACAGACAGACAGACAGACGTGCACAGGGACAGGTCAGGCAGGCGGGTCTTAGAGTAGTAAAAGGGTTCCTGTACCTGTTGACTCACCTTAGTCCAGGGGTGTGCCTTGATCTGGGGGAATTTGAACTCTGTGTAGTTGGGGTTCATCTCCCGGATCTGCTCGCGTGTGGGGGTCCCAAGGACCTGCAGGGGGGGGGACAGACAGGAAACATGATGTTCTGGGCATATGGGGAGGTTCTCTGGGATACATCTGCTCCTACGCCCCACTTTGGACGGATCAATAAATCAATTGATTTATTGATCAATCGATTTATGAGCTCCCCCTCCCTCCCGTACCTTGATGATCTCCACCAGTTGGTCCACTCCGCTGTCGCCGGGGAAGATGGGTTGCCCTAGCAACAGCTCTGCCAGCACGCAGCCAGCTGACCACACATCTGAGAGGAGAGGAGAAGGAAACCTTGTGACCAACGTCCACCACGCCCCTCTGGGAGGAGCCACGCCCCACTGGGACGAGGCCCGCCCCTCTTACCGAGACATGCCCCTCTGAGACGAGGAGAGCGTAGTTTCCTACGGAGGGTGTAGTTTCCTACCTATGCTGGAGGTGTAGTCCGTGGCGCCGAAGATGAGCTCAGGGGCGCGGTAGTAGCGGGAGCAGATGTAGGAAACGTTGGGCTCTCCACGGACCAGCTGCTTAGCACTACACACACACACACACACACGCACGCACGCACGCACACACACACACAGACACACACACACACACGCGGTCAGAACGTGTTGTACGGTTACGGGACATGACGGTGGAACGGGGCGGGGGGGGGGGGCTGAGAGCCTCACCTGCCGAAGTCACAGAGCTTGAGCACGGCTGTCTCGGGGTCCAGCAGAAGGTTCTGGGGCTTGATGTCGCGGTGACAGATCCCGAAGGAGTGGATGTAGGCCAGGCTGCGGAAGAGCTGGTACATGTACAGCTACGCACACACACACACACACACACAGGCAGACACGCACACGCACACACACACACACACACAGACACACACACAGAGAAAGAGAGTGACAGGTTAAGATGCATGAAGGTATTAAGGTAATAGAAGTTAAGTTCAGAGGTCTGTGCCATAAAGATCTAATGCAATACAATGTTTTAAAGATATTGAAACCTTGCATTCATGGACAGGAAGGAATCCAATGTGATGCTAATATGTAAAGCCTATAAGATCTGATTCTGTTGGCTCTGCGGTGGATCAGTCATCCACATGGAGACATTGTTGGTGGATCATATGCTGTCTGTAAATCTGTTGCACAAGCAGAGTGGATAAACAGCTCCCTAAACAAACACCCGTCACCCAAATCTGATTACGGGCCACAAGGGGAACGTATGTACCGGGACATTCCTCCAGTGCTGCCCAATAAGCAGCCAGATCAACATTTTCTCCCCGAACCACACTAATCCTGTTTCTGTATGGACAGGAAGGAACAGCAGCCTGAGTGTGTGTGAGTAAATGAGTAATAGTGGTTATTATGATACATCACTCAGACAATACTGTGGGTTATAGGGGTGTATCAGCCACCACTGTGAGTTATAGGGGTGTATCAGCCACCACTGTGAGTTATAGGGGTGTATCAGCCACCACTGTGAGTTATAGGGGTGTATCAGCCACCACTGTGGGTTATAGGGGTGTATCAGCCACCACTGTGAGTTATAGGGGTGTATCAGACACCACTGTGAGTTATAGGGGTGTATCAGACACCACTGTGAGTTATAGGGGTGTATCAGACACCACTGTGAGTTATAGGGGTGTATCAGACACCACTGTGAGTTATAGGGGCGTATCAGACCCCACTGTGGGTTATAGGGGTGTATCAGACACCACTGTGGGTTATAGGGGCGTATCAGACACCACTGTGGGTTATAGGGGTGTATCAGACACCACTGTGGGTTATAGGGGTGTATCAGACACCACTGTGAGTTATAGGGGTGTATCAGACACCACTGTGGGTTATAGGGGTGTATCAGACACCACTGTGGGTTATAGGGGCGTATCAGACCCCACTGTGGGTTATAGGGGTGTATCAGACACCACTGTGAGTTATAGGGGCGTATCAGACACCACTGTGAGTTATAGGGGCGTATCAGCCACCACTGTGAGTTATAGGGGTGTATCAGACACCACTGTGAGTTATAGGGGTGTATCAGACACCACTGTGAGTTATAGGGGCGTATCAGACCCCACTGTGGGTTATAGGGGTGTATCAGACACCACTGTGGGTTATAGGGGCGTATCAGACACCACTGTGGGTTATAGGGGTGTATCAGACACCACTGTGGGTTATAGGGGTGTATCAGACACCACTGTGAGTTATAGGGGTGTATCAGACACCACTGTGGGTTATAGGGGTGTATCAGACACCACTGTGGGTTATAGGGGCGTATCAGACCCCACTGTGGGTTATAGGGGCGTATCAGACACCACTGTGGGTTATAGGGGCGTATCAGACACCACTGTGAGTTATAGGGGCGTATCAGACACCACTGTGAGTTATAGGGGCGTATCAGACACCACTGTGGGTTATAGGGGCGTATCAGACACCACTGTGGGTTATAGGGGCGTATCAGACACCACTGTGGGTTATAGGGGCGTATCAGACACCACTGTGGGTTATAGGGGTGTATCAGACACCACTGTGGGTTATAGGGGTGTATCAGACCCCACTGTGGGTTATAGGGGTGTATCAGACACCACTGTGGGTTATAGGGGTGTATCAGACACCACTGTGAGTTATAGGGGCGTATCAGACCCCACTGTGGGTTATAGGGGCGTATCAGACCCCACTGTGGGTTATAGGGGTGTATCAGACCCCACTGTGGGTTATAGGGGTGTATCAGACACCACTGTGGGTTATAGGGGTGTATCAGACACCAGGACCCAGTACAGGGTCAGAATGACTCTCTACCCGATCATATCTGCAGGTTGTGAGTTCAAAGCCCCACATCAGGGGCAGCAGGTCCAGCGTTGGGTGGTGGCCTACTGGGACATGACACAGTGCAATATGTTTTACTGGTTTGTTCCACTAACACACACACACACACACACACCTTTACGTAGACCATTGGCAGGGTCTGCTTGGCCCGGCTGTAGTGGCGAGCCACCCTGTAGACGGTCTCGGGGACGTAGTCCAGGACCAGGTTCAGGTACACCTCGTCCTTCTGGGGAGGGATGGAGAGGAGACAGTGTTGAGGACGCCCACCAGACCACCACCACTCCGTCCAGCTGCTGTCACTCTCCGCCTCCGTTCATTTCAATGGGGGATGGGCGGCAGAGGGGAGGCGGTTCCAGAAGCGGCTGTTAGACCAGGAAACGGTCGGCGCCCACGTGAACGCCCACAGATCTTGCCCTGCCGCTCAGCTGTCCCCGTGTTCAAACTTTTGGCGGCGGCGGCAGCAGCCGCTTTTGAAAAGGCCTGGCCCTTCACACCGCCGCGCTGACCCCTCCGGCAGCGAGGCGGCGGTGTGCAAGGATCCAGACCACCACGCACCCACACCAACCCTCTAATAAAGTGAGGACCTCCCCCGCCCCCAGGTTCAGTTAGGCTACAGACCACATCCTAAACAGATCTTTGGGTTAGGATCAGAGTATCCAAGCCGTACTACATATTAAAGGAAACAGGAATGACATTTTGTTATTACACAACTTCCAGTCAACAGTCAGACGAACACAATGAGACCTTCAGTTTTGCACCAGCAACACAAAGATAACGCCAAGTGTATAAACGTTTCCCTGGTATCAACACCAGCACTGAGGGAGACGTATTGGGATGTTTGGGCAGCGTCCTCCAGATATATTAAGATTCAAACGCGGTCAGTGATTAAAAATAACCTCATCCTGACACCCGTGACACACGGCTCCCGATCTCCATGACAACCGCCTCATCGCTCCTCACCCGCTTCCTCTGCGTTGCGCGATGACGTCAGCGACGCCTTTACAAGCGGTCTGAGTGGGAGGCCTTGGACAAAGTGGAGCCCCTCGTTACACCACCACCCCCACTTCACCCCCCCCACCCAGAGGACTAGTACCCCCACCCCCCCTGCTCGTCACAAAGCTGATTGGCTCACATTTGTGACATCATCCCGTCCTTCAGCCCTGGTGCGTGTGTGCGTGTGCGTGTGCGTGTGCGTCTCATGCCCGTGGGGACCCCACTTCGCAACGAGCTGGGAGCGGGGCGAATGAACACATGAATGACATAAACACATGATTCTGGGTAGCACATCCTTAAGGTCTGGGGCTGTGATCATCTCCATGGAGACGACAACATGTGGGGGCCGGCGACGTGCTGGACGCGCACACACACAGACACACACACACACACACACACACACACACACACACACACACACACACACCTGATTGAGCGTGTCAGAGTGCTTACTCCGTTTGCTATATTTAGCCTAGCAACAGTGATGACTCACTTCCTTGGCTTTCAACCAACCGCTGAGCAAGGCAGGGATTTGATTGGCTACTGACACCCCCCCCCCCCCCCCCCCCCCCCTCCCCCCTCCCCATGCCATCTAATTGGCCCTTTAATGAATGGCCCAGAGATGCGTGGCCCAATGGGGTTCCCCGGGGGTCAGAGCAGCCCCCGGGAGAGTGTCCGGAGTGTGTAACCGATATCCAGCGTGGGCGCCGTGTGCCCTAGCTTAACTTCTGCCCTCAGGGCCGCTCCAGAACATTCCTCATCCAATGCCGTCAGCACGGCCTAAAAACAGCCCCGGCAGCTCGTGGGGACGGGGTCGGACCAGCAGCTGC
Source organism: Pollachius pollachius (assembly GCF_949987615.1). NCBI lineage: Eukaryota > Metazoa > Chordata > Actinopteri > Gadiformes > Gadidae > Pollachius > Pollachius pollachius. The sequence continues at coordinate 51,182,761 of NC_136936.1, forward strand.
GTGTCGGCTGCACGGCGCTCCAAGGAAACGCTCCAGCTGTCGGCGCACGCCTCTCGGAACACACCGGAGCACATCAGCCCGCACATGGCCGCCACGCTGACCGATGAGCCCCATTTCTTCAACAAACGGTGAATGGGCTGCATCTCATCTCGACGGCGCTCATCCAACCTGTGGCCACTCAAAGCGCTTTACAACACTGCCCCACATTCACCCGTTCACCCATTCATTCACACACCGACGGCGGAGCCATGCAGGGCGACAGCCAGCTCGCGACACTCCGGGGATCGAACTAGCGGCCTTCCGGTTACCAGCCAACCTCCTCCTCCTCTTCATCACACGCGTCCCTCTTCATCACAGTGACACCACCCTCCCTGGTAGCAGACACCTCCTCCGGTGTCCTCTTCCATGATCTCACTCCCTCTCCTGCCCCCATGCCCACTGTGGACCCCCCATGCAGATCAGCCAGCAGGCTGAGCCTCCTCTCAGGAAACAGGATACGGGGGGGTGGAGGGAGCAGTGGGGGCCCTAAAGGAGGGAAGGCCCACGAGAACTCACTGGAGTTTCCAAGAAGCCTGAACACTGGGTGGGGCTATAATTAGCTCTGTGCTAACCCCCCCCACCCCACACACACTGTTTCCAACCCCCAGTGTACCCAGATTACTCCATGCTGAGCGGCCCTGGCAGCCGGCCAGCAGGGTGGGGGTTCAGCAGGGTGGGGGTTCAGCAGGGTGGGGGTTCAGCAGGGTGGGGGTTCAGCAGGGTGGGGGTTCAGCAGGGTGGGGGGTCAGCAGGGTGGGGGGTCAGCAGGGTGGTGTTACTGGGTGCTGCGTCACCAGTGTTCTGGCGTCTCAGCCTTTCTGGGCGGGGGGGGAGGGCTCCACTGTGGGGGGGCAGAGGGGGGCTATTTTTGACGCCTGGGCCGTTGACAGATTTGTCAGCTCGTTGAATGACATGCCGCCGCCCGGACGTCGCCACGGGAACGCCTTGCGGCCGGCGGAGACGGATATATCAGGGCCGGCTGCTTTACCTAGAAGCCCCTGTTGGAGACACACACACACACACACACACACACACCTCTACTGGAGACCCCCCCCGACACACACACACACACACACACACACACACCTACTGGAGACACAGGCCTGGACTGGAGACACACACACACAGCAGGACGGGCCCTGCTAGGGCCCCGCTAGGCAAAGGCTGGTCAACCCCCAGACCAGAGCAGTGGACCCCAGAGAACCCCCCCAGGAGTCTCAGGTCCCGGCCGGGGGCCGCTGGTCTGATCCTAGCCCATCTGGACCCCATGCAGGGGGGGGGCACCTCAGCCCCCCGCGGCCAGCCAGTCACATGGCCGCCGGTCGCCATTGCGAAGGTAAATAGGTCATCAGGGCCTGCGGCAGAGTTTCCGTTGTCCGGTAATTACCGTTTATTGACCGGAAAAAAACGAGGAGGACCGAATATTCGAAATTTCTCCGGTCAGAATGACCAATGGAAATAATCCTCTCCGCACAATTTGAATTGTGTTTAAATATGCTACAGCGGTCATTTGTTTAGCCAATTCATGTCAAACAATCAGGGTTTTGATTGACCTATATTTCCCACTACTATCCTCAGGCCGGGCCTTTGATCCAGCGTTGGTGTTTTTTTAGAAAAAAATCAATTGTTGCTTTAATGGCCTAATCTGAGGAGAAATCTATGCCATAAACAGAAATATTATAGGCCTTTATAACACGGGTCTTCTCAATGCGGTGGAACGCGCCGTTCACATGGGTAGTAGTCCGGTAACTTGTCAACCCCAACGTCTTCAGTTGCTAAGCAACGCCAACGTCTCTGCGGACTATTTCTCTGCTGATCAACAAATTGCTGCTGCTAACGAATAAATTGTAAAAAGAAATCATGTGAAGTTATTTTTTCGTTTTGGCAAGTAGCCGTGTAATAAGCGGGATAATGTATGGAACGTCTTCGGTCATTATCGAAAATAAGCCCCTTCAGAAGGGGCTTATTTTCCCGATAATGACCGCCGTTCTATACATTATTCCTTACATATATATTTAGCAGAGTAGGCTTAAGTAACAAATGTGTACCAAGTTACACATGTATAAAAAAAAATGTCGGGTTGAAATCGGGCTCAGGCTCATAATTACAGTTAATGTGCCGGGCCGGGCCGGGCTTGATTTTCTGGGCCCGATCTAAGCTCTGATAAAGACTGCTCAGCGAAGCCGCCTTGGGGAAGGAAGCGTCACGAGGCTTATGCGCATTGCAAGCAGCAGAGACACTCTCGATACATTTGACTTTAAGTCAGCAGCGGCACGCTTCACAGCTGCCAAATATCGAAAGAAGTTAAAAAAAAACAACAAATGAAATCTTCCAGGTCACATGACCGGCACCAATTTTTTCTAGCGGAAACACTGGCCTGCGGGTGTTCCCAGTCTGGCCAGTAGGCAGACTGGGGTCAGCGTGTGTTCCCAGTCTGCCCAGTAGACAGACGCAGCTAGAGTTCTTTCAGACGAGCGCCACGATGTGGGGATGATCATACATGTGATGAATATAACATGCAGGTGACATAATGCATTCATTCACGTTCGCTTTTTCCAAAGCAACTAGGAATAAGCACATTTGTCAGAAGAAGGTAAAACAACAATATACCGCTGTGGGTACGGTAAGGTGCCAAGTACTAACCATCACTAAGTTAACCCATTCCCCGTATACATCTAAAAAGCTAGGATAAGATGCTACACAATGCCAAGTACTATTCTTAAGAGCCAGGACGTACAAGCATACAATAAGTGTGTAAAAGGGGTGTGGGGGGGTAAGGGGGGAGGTTATGCAGAGTCTAGGTGAACTGTGAAGCAGTGAATCTTGACTGTATAACATAATGCACTACATCTCTGAATGGATGGACACTAGCATGACTTCAGAGCCCTGTGCTGATGTAAGGGTGGGGGTCTGTAGGTGGTCCATCACACACACAGACCCCCACACACACACACCTGGCAGGGGGATCCAGTGGGACGTGCAAACAGTGACCAATCTGAAGTTGCTTCACATATGGTACTATTATTAAACCTTTATTTCCTTTGGTCACTGGGAGGTGTCTGGGGCGCGTTTGTGTGCTGTTCTGTTCGCGTGCTTCAGTAACAGTTCAGACCTGCTGGATGTGTGAAGGGACATGGGCATTAACACACTGATGCCCATGTCCTCTGAGTGGCGAAGACAGACAGACAGGCAGACAGACAGGCAGACAGGCAGACAGGCAGACAGGCAGACAGACAGGCAGGCAGGCAGACAGGCAGACAGACAGACAGACAGACAGACAGACAGACAGACAGACAGGCAGACAGGCAGGCAGGCAGGCAGGCAGGCAGGCAGACAGGCAGACAGGCAGACAGACAGACCGCTAGCTGGACTGCGTTGCATTGTCAACACGTCTTTTCTGGATGCAGATTTCCGGGAATGAGAAGCGATGCGTGGAAACGGCCGACGGTGTATTTAGAGTAACTACTGAAACGTTTAAATACAGTTCCTCTAATGGCCCGCGGGTCAGTGGGACACAAACAGGACGTCTGGGGACTGGAGGGGGGGACGGGGCCGGGAGGGGGAGCAGGGAGGGGGAGCAGGGAGGGGGAGCAGGGAGGGGGAGCAGGGAGGGGGAGCAGGGAGGGGGAGCAGGGAGGTGGAGCAGGGAGGGGGAGCAGAGAGGGGGAGCAGGGAGGTGGAGCAGGGAGGGGGAGCAGAGAGGTGGAGCAGGGAGGGGGAGCAGGGAGGGGGAGCAGGGAGGGGGAGCAGGGAGGGGGAGCAGGGAGGTGGAGCAGGGAGGGGGAGCAGAGAGGTGGAGCAGGGAGGGGGAGCAGGGAGGGGGAGCAGGGAGGGGGAGCAGGGAGGGGGAGCAGGGAGGTGGAGCAGGGAGGGGGAGCAGAGAGGTGGAGCAGGGAGGGGGAGCAGGGAGGGGGAGCAGGGAGGGGGAGCAGGGAGGGGGAGCAGGGAGGTGGAGCAGGGAGGTGGAGCAGGGAGGTGGAGCAGAGAGGTGGAGCAGGGAGGGGGAGCAGAGAGGTGGAGCAGGGAGGGGGAGCAGGGAGGGGGAGCAGAGAGGGGGAGCAGGGAGGGGGAGCAGGGAGGTGGAGCAGGGAGGTGGAGCAGGGAGGGGGAGCAGGGAGGGGGAGCAGGGAGGTGGAGCAGGGAGGTGGAGCAGGGAGGTGGAGCAGGGAGGGGGAGCAGGGAGGTGGAGCAGGGAGGTGGAGCAGGGAGGGGGAGCAGGGAGGTGGAGCAGGGAGGTGGAGCAGGGAGGAGGAGCAGGGAGGTGGAGCAGGGAGGTGGAGCAGGGAGGAGGAGCAGGGAGGAGGAGCAGGGAGGTGGAGCAGGGAGGTGGAGCAGGGAGGAGGAGCAGGGAGGTGGAGCAGGGAGGTGGAGCAGGGAGGTGGAGCATTTACATCTTAGATTTACATTCAGTGCGTTTCGCAGACGCTTTTATCGAAAGCAACTTACAATAAGTACATTCGTCCGAAGAAGGGGAAACAACAACATATCTCTGCGGGTACAGTAAGGATGTTCATAGAGCCAAGTGCCAAGCACTAACTATCACTAGGTTAACCCATTCCCCGTACACAACAGAGATAGCTAGGATGACATGACACACAACTAAGTACGACATACAATAAGTGTGCACATTAAGTGCCAGGGCGTACCACATACAGTAGGTAGGAGGGGTGGGGGGGGGTGGCTGGTCAGAGTCCAGGTGAACTCCGACCAGGAGCGGTGGCCCACTGACCTTGTCCCCGCTGGAGTAGAAGAAGTAGCGAAGCCTGACGATGTTACAGTGGTCCAGCTTCTTCATGATCTGCAGCTCGCGGTTCTGGGGGTGAGAAAGGGAGAGAGGGGGGAGAGAGAGAGCGAGAGGGAGCCATGTTAGGTTCATGTTATAATGTAGAGAAGCTGCAGGCGTGGGACCCTGAGAGTCCCCCCCCCCCCCCCGTGGACTCGAGTCCACGTCTGGACGACCCTTAACCTCTCCTGCCTCAGAGCAACCCGCCTCACTCCTAACAGACCTGAGGGGACAACCGGCTGTGGCTAATAGCAGCCAATCACTGAAGACCTGATGTCACCCCCCCACGCCCACCTGGATGCAGGTCAGGGCGTGTCCGGGGGCGGGGCCTGGGGGGGGGGGGGGGGGGTTAAGGGGGGAGGCTATGCAGAGTCCAGTTGAACTCTGAACAGGTGAGTTTTGAGTGTTTTGCGGAAGACGACCTGAACCTCCAAGCCCCTCCTCTCCGTGACACTGTGTGTGTGTGTGTGTGTGTGTGTGTGTGTGTGTGTGTGTGTGTGTGTGTGTGTGTGTGTGTGTGTGTGTGTGTGTGTGTGTGTGTGTGTGTGTGTGTGTGTGTGTGTGTGTCCCGAGGCCAGTCTACGACCCCCCCCGTCAGGTGGGAGGTGACCCGTCTGAAGCCCGGCTCCTGAGACTCCCTGACCCCCAGCCCAGCAGCGGGGCCACATGCGGATTCACCCCCCCAGCTCACTCACTTAGAAACAACTGGTTCCCAGGCGGGGGGGGGGGGGGGGGCAGATAGGCCGGACGTTACAGCGAGCAGACAACGCCCTACGGCCATCGCTGCAGTGTGTGTGCGATTGTGTGTCTTGTTCTGAGCATCCATTTTCCCCTGGACTGAAATATGATCCCAGAAGAAAGAGAGGGGATGTATCCCACAATGCACTTGGATCATCTTTAAAGATCTCTCTCTCTCTCTCTCTCTCTCTCTCTCTCTCTCTCTCTCTCTCTCTCTCTCTCTCTCTCTCTCTCTCTCTCTCTCTCTCTCTCTCTCTCTCTCTCTCTCTCTCTCTCTCTCTCTCTCTCTCTCTCTCTCTCTCTCTCTCTCTCTCTCTCTCTCTCTCTCTCTCTCTCTCTCTCTCTCTCTCTGCCTGAGGCTCATTTCACAGACACTCACAGAGCACACCGGGAGGGGGGGAGGAGGACCAGGCTGCAGTGGGGGAGACAGGATGAGCGAGTTTCTGTGCATGAGCAATATTTCGCGCCCCGTGCCGTGAAGTCATGTGAGGAGACTTAGCACTCAGTCACTACACTCTGGCAGCAAGATGTCCACCGGATAACAGGAGGAGGGAGGGAGGGAGGAGAGGGAGGGAGGGAGGGAGGAGAAGAGGGGAGGAGAGGAGGGAGGGAGGGGAAGAGCAAGGGGAAGAGGGAGGGGAGGGAGGGAGGAGATGGGAGGGAGGGAAGGAGGAGAAAAGGGGAGGAGAGGAGGGAAGGAGGGAGGGAGGAGATGGGAGGGTGAGAGAGGGAGGAGGGAGGGAGGAGATGGGAGGGTGAGAGAGGGAGGAGATGGGAGGGAGAGAGAGAGGAAGGAGGGAGGGAGGAGATGGGAGGGTGAGAGAGAGGAAGGAGGGAGGGAGGAGATGGTGAGAGGGAGGGAGGAGAGAGGGAGGGAGGAGTGGTAGGGGGGGAGGAGATGGGAGGGAGAGAGAGAGGAAGGAGGGAGGGAGGAGATGGGAGGGAGAGAGAGAGGAAGGAGGGAGGGAGGAGAGAGGGAGGGAGGGAGGGAAGGAGATGGGAGGAGGGAGGGACGAGCGGGGGGGACACAAGGCAAAATGTGAGGATAAAAGTCATGGAGGATTACACGATGTGAATGACCTCATCGAAGAAGCACCGGGACATCCTATTGGCTGCCCGGGCGTCCTGTGACGACGCCTCTCTGCCTCTCAAAGCCCCGCCTCCCAACATTACCCTGAGGAGCCGGTGTTGTCGTAAGCATGCTCATAAAAAGAGAACACCAATATCATTCAGGGTGAATTCATAGCTAGGTCATATCTGAACTGAGCCATTTACAAAAGCCATTTCAAACGGTGGAACCAGCGGCCCATTGGGCGAGAGGGCCTGAACCTCAGCCAATGGGGCGACACGTTCCCCCGACAGAGAAGAGTTGTGCCTTCATGACATCATCATACAAACGGCTGCTGGCAGAGTCGCTCCCTTTGAATAACGCCTTCTTTGTAGCCCTCCCTCCCCCACTGTCTGTGTCTCCCTCCTTCCCCTCCCAATGCCTCTCCCCCACTGTCTGTGTCTCTCTCTCCCCCACTGTCTGTGTCTCCCTCCCTCCCCTCCCAACGTCTCTCCCCCACTGTCTGTGTCTCCCTCCCTCCCCACCCAACGTCTCTCCCCCACTGTCTGTTTCTCTCTCTCCCCCACTGTCTGTGTCTCTCTCCCCTGCCAGCGTCTCTCCCCCACTGTCTGTGTCTCTCTCTCCCCCACTGTCTGTGTCTCTCTCCCCTCCCAGCGTCTCTCCCCCACTGTCTGTGTCTCTCTCTCCCCCACTGTCTGTGTCTCTCTCTCCCCCACTGTCTGTGTCTCCCTCCCTCCCCTCCCAACGTCTCTCCCCCACTGTCTGTGTCTCTCTCTCCCCCACTGTCTGTGTCTCTCTCTCCCCCACTGTCTGTGTCTCCCTCCCTCCCCACCCGACGTCTCTCCCCCACTGTCTGTTTCTCTCTCTCCCCCACTGTCTGTGTCTCTCTCCCCTCCCAGCGTCTCTCCCCCACTGTCTGTGTCTCTCTCTCCCCCACTGTCTGTGTCTCTCTCCCCTCCCAGCGTCTCTCCCCCTCTGTCTGTGTCTCTCTCCCCCACTCTGTCTCTCTCTCCCCCACTCTGTCTGTCTCTCTCCCTCCCCTCCCCCTGTCTCTCCCCCTGACTTCTTGCGGGGGGGGGGTCCCGATAGCCAGCAGACTTTCCATCCTCTCACTACGGCCATCGTTCATCTGGAGGAGGAGCCTCCGAGCGAGACGTCTGACGGCCAGAGAGACGTGGAGCGGTCTGCTCCACGTCACATAGCTGTGTGTGTGTGAACCACACACTGTGCATGTGAAACATGGTAGTGTGTGTGTGTGTGTTCCCTCACATTGTGAGGCTCGTACAATACACAACACACGTACAGTACGCACACACAGACGTACAGTACGCACACATACAGTACGCACGTGCACAATGTACACACGGTACAATACACACACATAAGTACACACAGTGTGTGTGTGTGTGCGCGCGCCCCCTCACCTTGAACCTCTTGTCCTGCAGGACCTTCTTGATGGCCACCATCTCCTCTGAGTCGCAGAGCTTGGCCTGGTAGACTACGCCGAAGGAGCCGTTGCCGATCACCTTGGTGTCCGTGTAGCTCACCTCCTGGGAGCGGTCGGGGCCCTGGCCCGGCGTGGCCACCACCGTGGTCACCTTCCCCCCGTCCTTATCTCCTGGAGGGAAAGGGAGGGCGAGAGACAGAGACAGAAGGAGAGAGAGGAGAGCGAGAGGGGGAGAGACACACAGCAAGTAAGAGAGACAGAGAAGGAGACAGAGACAGAAGGAGAGAGAGAGAGGAGAGAGACAGAGAGAGAAGGAGAGAGACAGAGACAGAAGGAGAGAGAGAGAGGAGAGAGACAGAGAGAGAAGGAGAGAGACAGAGATAGAAGGAGAGAGAGAGAGGAGAGAGACAGAGAGAGAAGGAGAGAGACAGAGACAGAAGGAGAGAGAGAGAGGAGAGAGACAGAGAGAGAAGGAGAGAGACAGAAAGAGAGAGAAAGGAGAGAGACAGAGACAGAGAGAGGAGAGAGACAGAGAGAGAGAGAGAGAGACGAGAGCGCCAGAGAGAGAAGGAGAGAGACAGACACAGAGAAGGAGACAGAGAGAGGAGAGAGAGCCGAGGGGGTGAGAGAGAGCAGGAAGAGAAGGATCGGAGGGAGAAGTTAGAGGAGGAGGGAGTGTTGTGAAGAAATGAGGGACGAAAGAGAAAAAAAAGAAGCAAATCTTTAGCACAGTTGTGATTTGCACACAGAGCACCTTGAGTCGGGGAGCAGCAGTGATTGGTCCGACATAAAGAACCTGGGCGGAGGCTCATAGAACCTTAGTTCAATCAGATGTACCTCTGGAGACGGTCCACCGAGGGCCAGAAGGTTCAGGTCAGGCTGATTTAGGGAACATAGTCTGGTTCCAGAGTCTAACCGGATGTGACTCCGAAACATTAAAACCAAAGACCGCACGAAGTCTGACCCCCACCCGGCTCTCCACCTCCACCAACACACCAGGGGGTGCTCCACCCACCCTCCTGGCCTTCCTGTCCCCCCGTGACGTAGCGTCTCTGGGGTTAAAGTCCAGAGCAGCGGGTGTTAAAGATAAGCGGAGACTGCGTTCCTCAAGAGCAAGCTAACAGGCTAGCACGCCCACAGGCTAGCACGCCCACAGGCTAGCACGCCAACAGGCTAGCACGCCTACAGGCTAGCACGCCAACAGGCTAGCACGCCAACAGGCTAGCACGCCTACAGGCTAGCACGCCAACAGGCTAGCACGCCTACAGGCTAGCACGCCAACAGGCTAGCACGCCAACAGGCTAGCACGCCTACAGGCTAGCACGCCCACAGGCTAGCACGCCAACAGGCTAGCACGCCCACAGGCTAGCACGCCCACAGGCTAGCACGCCAACAGGCTAGCACGCCCACAGGCTAGCACGCCCACAGGCTAGCACACCCACAGGCTAGCACGCCCACAGGCTAGCACGCCAACAGGCTAGCACGCCCACAGGCTAGCACGCCCACAGGCTAGCACGCCAACAGGCTAGCACGACCACAGGCTAGCACGCCCACAGGCTAGCACGCCAACAGGCTAGCACGCCTACAGGCTAGCACGCCAACAGGCTAGCACGCTACCAGGCTAACATGTTAGCGTGTTAGTGGTTGGCCTGTTAGTCCGTGGGCCGTTGTCACGGCGCCGTACCCCGCCGCGTTACGGGAGGCATCAGATTCGCTACCCGATACTATCCAGGACCCCTGGGTAGAGAGGAGAGTAGAACAGGTTCCCAGGTGGTCCGGTTCACAGCCGGAGACCCTCCAGCCGGGTCCAGGGTTCAGCCTGCCCCGGGGGGGTGGGGGGTCTCCCGCCCACACAAGTCCCCACCGCTCACGTACACCTCTCCGCGCATTGTAGTGTATCCACCGTGCACGTTTCCCACCGCGCACGTACCGGCCCACACACCGAGCCTCACCCAGACGGGCTATTCTCAGCCCGCTGTGAGTGTTGGTCCTGCTGAGTGACGAGGGAGGGAGCCAATCACAGCAGAGGCACTCGTGGGCGGGATCAAGGGCCGAGGGTGAAGGGAACAAGGGTGTAGGGACTAGGAGACTGGATTACAGCGGGCGGACGGAAGGCGATCGCAGAGGAGACCGAAATAGAGAGGGGGGGGGGGAGGAAACGGCCACAGGCAAGGGGGGAAGAGAGAGAGAGAGAGAGAGAGAGAGATCCGCCCACGGATTCCTGCTCCCTCGTCTCAGTACTTCCTCAAACCGTGAGAAAAGTTGAAACATGCGCACTCATGTGTAGCCTGTACATTATGCCACTGTACAGAACGCACACACACGTTCAGTACACACACACGTACAGTACACACATACAGTACGCACACACGTACAGTACACACACGTACAGTACAGGCACACATACAGTACAGACACACACACAGTACACACAGTACACACACACACGTACAGTACGCACACACGTACAGTACGCGCACACGTACAGTACGCAGACACGTACAGTACACACACTTACAATACACACGTACAGTACCCACAAACACACGTCCAGTGCGCACACAGACTCTTTATAAACATCAGACGGTGTTCAGTCATCTCAAAATGTGTCTTGACCAGCAACATATTTTTCCCAATACAGAGGACCGTAAGTTTTCCCCTTAACGCTGATGTCAGACGTCGGTTTTATTCAGAGTCAAACACTTGAGTTCAAACGTAACCGACACAACCATTAGCAGACCTTTCCCCGGCGATTAGTGACACACGCCCTGCTGCTACGGCAGGATCGATACCGAGGGGCGATCGATGCTCCAGGATGTCAGAGGACGCCTTTAACGGGGGGGGGGGGGGGGGGGGGGGGAGACACAGGCTGGGGACAGCTTGAGCTGTATGAGGAACGGGTTACCTTCAGACGCAGGGGGGGACCTCCACACAGGAGGCACCCCCACACACCCGTCTGTAGACTACACCGTCGGGTAGAGAGAACAGACTGCATTTACACAGCGCCGTTCTAACCAGCGGCCACTCAAAGCGCCTTACAACACTGCCTCACATTCACCCATTCATGCACACATTCACACATTCACACACCGACGGCGGAGTCAGCCACGCAGGGCGACAGCAGGCTCGTCAGGAGCAGTCAGGGGGAGGCTTCTTGCTCACCTCGACACAGCTAGGAGGAGCCGGGGATGGAACCAGCAACCTTCCGGCTCTACCTCCTGAGCCGGAAGGTTGGGTGGGGGGGGGGGGGGTTCTCCAACAGAGGCAGAGCCAATCAGAACCGCTCATCAAAGCAGACTGATCAGCTTCCTCTTGTTGGTTTCATTCGGAGTCAGTGAGCACGTTGTTTTTCCATCATTATTGGCAACATTTAACAGAGAAAAGAGGGAGTCAGAGAGGGGGAGAGAGGGAGAGAATGGGGGAGAGAGGGACCACTATCTTTGAAATGCTAAACAAGCCACTCATTGTTCTTGGCCAGCTGCCTGTCCAAAGACACAAATACAAGGGTCCATGTGCTGTGTGTGTGTGTGTGTCCGTGTGTGTGTGTGTGTGTGGGAGGGGCACTAGTGTTCCCTCTAGGATCATAGACATTGGCTACAGCTGCTTCAGATCACTGGCCAGATCTCCACGCGTGTGTGAGTGTGCACGTGTGTGCGTGCACGTGGCTCAGGCTGGAAAACAAGGCATTGCATAAAGGAGTTGAAAAAATAAAAAGGTGCAGCGGATTTCTGCTGGTGTTTGTTTCTAGGGGTGTAGTAACTAGTGTTGAGGTAAACTAGTACACACACACACACATACACACACGGCTTTAGACGTCCAGCCCTTAACGAGCACAGCGTTTAACGACTCAATCTGACCAGTGTATGTAATAGCACAACCCAGAGCCGTTACCTCCAGCGGTACTGCAGTGATTCCACCCAGGAGGCGGGGTATGCGTCTGGCTGGCAGGCCGTCTCTCGCTTCATTACAACAAGATTTGCTACTGAACGCAGCCCTCCTACCCTCCTACCCCAGACCCCCTAGCCTCCTACCCCAGCCCTACTACCCCTCCTACCCCCTTACCCCTTACCCCTACCCCCGCCCAACCTGCAGGCAGGCCTGTCCCCAGGGGTCCCAGCGCTGTCTTCCAGAGTCAGCGCCCATCAGGAGATACGACAGAATGAGGTCTTAAGTGGGAGGCTGCAAATATTTGAGCTGCCATAATAATTTGGTGTGTACAGTCCAACAGTATCATCATCGTTGGTCCGACCTGGGGAGACGGCTCCTTCTATCGATGCTGGGAATCCATGAAGTCATTAGTGTTAGATTAGTATAAAGTCCAAAAGGTGAACGACATAGCACCCATAAAGTATCGTGTCCTCAACACATCACTTCCAGCATGATTTAAATACAATCAAAAGATAAGGTAACGTGCTCATTTTAATAGTGTGTGTGTGTGTGTGTGTGTGTGTGTGTGTGTGTGTGTGTGTGTGTGTGTGTGTGTGTGTGTGTGTGTGTGTGTGTGTGTGTGTGTGTGTCATCAGGCATCACCCATCAAGAGTTTACAACCACGGCATGCTGCAATCAGCCACGTCTTCAACAGTCTCCACTTTCACTCTCAGGTGCCTCGACATCCCGATCTCAGCCCATTACAGCGATCGATCACACGCTCACGCTAAGCGGCCGATCCTCAGCCAGGAAGCCCCCGTTTGCGCCAAACGACGTGGAGCAGAAGTAGCAGGTCATGCGCCGTTACAGCGGGGATGTGACGTGAGGCTGGAGGCCTACAGAGCATACAACATGCGAGGCTGTAGGCCTGAAGAGCATCAGATTATACAACATTACATGTGTAGCCTCCTGTCAGAGGAGCTCCACACGCCGGGGACCAGACGCAGTGTACGGGGATGAAACATAAGGGGTTCTCGCGGGCTAGGCCCGGGGGTAGTGAGCGTAGTGTCGGTGTAACGCGTGGCCCGCGTATCTACTGCAGCCCACCAACCCCTCCTGGAAGGCGGCTCGGTGGCTTTGAGAACATGACACCCCGTGACACACTCTCACACACACTCCGCAGTAGTCGCGACGTCAGATCCCTGCTTTTCTTCTTCGAAAAGGACTCCGAACCTGAACTCTCCGTGACCACGGCCGTTTGGACCGCGTCACGTTCAGGGAACGGGCGCACCTTGCGCTTGACCATTGCGTAATAGCCCGATTACGAGGATCCATCGCTCGTGTGCTTCCGACTCCCGCTGCAGGGCGGACTCATGCCCAGCTACCGCTCAGAAATAACCCCCGATCGCCCCGGACCTCGGCCGCAGAGCCCGCCCGGATCCCGGCTTGACTCGGTGCCAGCTCTATCCCCTCTAGCGGGGCCTGCTCCCCTGGCGCCCGCCCAGCGCAGAGAGAGACGCGGTCCCACCTCACAGGAGGCAGGGTGTTACTACAGCCCCGGTCACCTCAGTGTCAGAGCTACATATGACCCACAGTAGCCCTCCTAGTCCGGGCCAGGCCCACTTAACCCGGGCCAGGCCCTCTTAGCCCGGGCCCTCCCACAGTGACTCGCTGCAGATGTGCAGCCTGTCGGGCCTAAGCGAAGGCGACCCGGGCTTGCTAGTCGGTGATTGGTGGTAGAAGCACGGGCCCATAAGCACAGGGCCATACTTACTGCTGACTTTCATGCTGCCGAACGCCGAGGGCTGCGGCACGGGCTTGCAGCTCTCCGCGAAGGAGGTGGTCCTGGGCCGGCCGGACATGATCCGATCCTCGGGGTATCTCGGTGCGGACCGTGGCTGTCTAGATGGCAGGGTGGGCGGACGGACAGATCCTTCTCATCCAAAGGGATCACAGTTCTTGAATTAAACACAATTCAAAAAGGGCAAAAAGAAGGAAAGCTCCGTTATCCGGTGGAGGTTCGGTCTATAAACTGACAATCACAGCATCTCCTCCTTTCTGCTCCTCGACGTCCTCCACGGGCCGCTACACGTCTTCGACTGAAATAGTCCTGATCTGGCCTCTCCCTGCTGGGTCCCCCGGAGCGAACCGCCTGCAATGTGGTTCTAGATGGCGGCCGACGCGTCGCAGAGCTCGGCGACCCGACGCGGTTCCTCTGCGGAAATAAACGAGGTGGTGGTCGGGAGTCCTGTGGGCCTAGCTCCTCTTCATATCCCGATGTGGAGGCTCAGGGATCCGACTGCCATGGCGGCTCCTCGCTTCACCCTACTGACGATTCAACGGAGAATCGACCGATTGCCCAATCTCTCCACCGCGGACGGAGTGGCGGCTCCGCGCTGCGTAAACCTTCCACCGGGCCTCGGAGCCTCGCCGCGCCGCAGGGAGTCCGATGTTCGGCCGTGGGAGCGGAGATTCTGATCTTCTGGTTTTATTTTTCGCCCATAGGTCGGATCCTGGCTGTCTTTGTCGCTCCAGAGGGTCGGTACGCCGTCTGCGTAGCGGGCGGGGAGGCGGTGGATCCCGGACACATGGGGCCGCGGAGTTACGCAAACGCACTAGTCTGCGGTGGAGAATAGGAGCAGGGTTCGGACGCAGGGGGGGAGCGGGGGAGGTCCATCCAGCCAATCAGAGGGACTCCCTCACACATGGGCGTGGAGTATGACGTTTTACACCAATGACGACACGACTCTTAAGGAACACATGGCGTTATTTGCTTAGCCCCGCCCCCAGGACTTCAAAGGTCTGACGCCGCGAGAGCGACAGAGGCGAGGGGCGTGGCAGGGGTGAAATGGATGACTGTATCAGCCAATAGGGGAGCAGATCAGGCGACGGACGGCGCTGTCACACAGAACCGGAGCATGGAGGCTGTTGCTATGTCGGTTCCTCTAACCTTACCTCCAGATGCTGTCTGCCGATGCCGTCTCATCCCTACACGCCGCTGTGTTTAATAACTGCACCAGTGTACACGTCGGAGCCTGCGGGTAGCACACAGGGGGAGGGGGGGGGCATTGTCTGACTTTTCATTTTCATTTTTAAGGGCTGAAATATATCTCAAAAGGCCAGTTTCCGTCGGAATAATGTCACATTTATTTCTAATCTTGATTTTAAATAGTTGCTCACACAGATGCCCTGAAAAGGCAAAAAGCAGAGCAGAAGCTTTGGTTTTTAATATTCATACATTCATAGATTCATCCCACTAGCCTCATGAGGAAGGGGCTGGGCCCTCCTGTCCAACTTGTACATTCGTTCTGTGATTGGTCGATGGCCTTTGTACGTCATACTGGGAAAATGATGTAACATTATACTGTAATATTTATTCAGAAATATACAACAAAAAGGTCATTTCACCCTCTCTCTCTCCCTGCACCCATCAAACAAATCCATCTTGTTTTCATGTTTTTATTATAAGTTTAGTCATTTCGATTCGTATGAAAAAAAACAGACACTTTAAACGTCTATAAATAAATAAATAAATAAGTCTGCAGCCCCTCTGGTGGCGGTCGTCGTGGGAGACCGGTCCGTTCTCTGGGACTAGCTTCCCTGTACTCCGTCTCATCTCTCCCGGTTGATTTGGGACGCAAGTGGAGGTCAGAGGTCATCAGAGGACATTCATTCACAATAAAAAAACACGTTCAGAGGCACCTTGTTCAGTCGGAGACCGACAGAACCGGCTCAGAGCATCGTTAACTGGTTTAATTAATCCCTCAGGTGGTATCGCTGGTGTGAGGCCTCCCAATACTCACTCACTCTGTCCCTCCACCCAACGCAGGGAGGGCTTATGAACGCATGAAGCTACTACGATTAGAAAACGGTTTGTGGACCACTGAACGCTATCTTAATACCTGTCAATGTGCAGAATGTATGGGTTATTCTCCCATCCACTGGGATGACTGTGAGCGGTACAAAACGTTGTTCCTCTGAGCATTCCCATCGGGACCAGCAGCTCCACAGGGCGGACCCATCCCGGGTCCCGATCCGTAGCCCCCAGGTCCCGGCGGGGGGTCAGACCGGACCCCCGTTCTGGACCAGAGAGGGTCTGGAGGCACACACCTCGCCACCAGCGTGGGGAACGCTGAGGCATCGGTGCTGCTTCAGGTCCGGTCGGGTTAAAGTTAGAACCGTTCCCGAGGGAAGGCTGGGGAATCACCTGGAGGCCCTGGAGGCGGGGGACAGGCTGGGGTGTGTGTGTGTGTGTGTGATCATATTGGTTGGTGTGCGTGCGTGTGCCTCTGTGTGTGTGTATGCGTGAGTGTGTGTGTGATCATGTTTGTGCCTGCTTGTGCGCGGCTGGCTTCACACAAAGGTGGGTGTGAGGTCCTCCTTGAAGATGACGGGGTGGGGGCCGCGGTAGAGGCCGCTGTAGCCCCCGTACTCCCCGTGGTCCTCGTCTTCGTCGGAGGAGGAGGAGGAGGAGGAGGAGCTCAGCAGGGAGCCGCGCTGCAGGCAGGCGTCGCAGTACGGCCGGTGGTACAGGCCGTAGTCCGCAGAGCTGCTGGAGTCCGTGTCCCAGGAGCCGTAGCGGTCCCTGCAGGCCCCCCTCCTACCCCCCTCCCTGCCCGCCCGGTCCTCGTCTGGAGGGGCCCCGGCGCCGCGGGGGGGAGGGGCCCCCGGGGGCCCGCGGGGCCAGTGACACCCCCGCCCCCTTCTGCTCACCCAGCCTCTCTCTCCCGCTTTCCTCTGCCTCTCCTCCTCCTCCTCCTCCTCCTCCTCCTCCCCCTCCTCCCCCTCCTCCTCCTCCTCCTCCTCCTCCTCCTCCTCTCTGCTGCCCAGGCTGGAGGGGCGGGGCCCTGGCAGGGCGTGGCGTGGGGGCGACGTGGGGCCCGGTTTCCTCCGGTCTCGGGGTCTGGCGGGGGCGCCCCTCCTTCTCCCCGGGCCGGGGCCCGGGGGGAAGGAGGGAGGGGGCCCCGCCCGCCTCATGGCGTGGGGGGAGGCGGGGCCGAACAGCCCAGGGGGGGGCGGGGTCCAGGGCGCCGGCAGGGGGAGGGGCGTGAGGAGGGAGGCGTCGGTGAAGACGTGCGGCGGGGGGCCCCCAGGGGGGCCCCCGGAGAGGGAGGCCGCCATGCTCAGCTCCTGCAGGACCTCCTGCAGCTGCAGGCTGCTCACGAAGCCCCCCAGGCCGGGGGGGGGCCACGCCCGGTCCGAGGGGGGCCCCCCAGCGGGCCCCGGGGGCTCGGAGGCGTGGTGGCCCCGCCCCCCTACCCTGGGGTCTCTGGCCCCGGGCTCCACGGAGCTGGCCTGAGGGCCCGCCCCCTGCGGCCCCCCCGCCCGCTCCACGGGGAGAGGGGGGGGCACGAAGCCGGCCGGGGGCCCGGGGGGGATGGGGCCCCCGGCGGGGGTGGGGACGGGGGCCCGGCCCGGAGGAGAGGAGGGCGGCGGGCCCCTACCAGGGGGAGGGGTCCCGGGGCCGTCGGAGGGCCCCGCCCCCGTGCTCTGGCTGGAGGCGGAGTCCAGGGCGTGGCCGGGGGGGCAGGGCCGGCTGGAGGCGGAGTCCAGGGCGTGGCCGGGGGGGCAGGGCCGGCTGGAGGTCACCAGACGCAGCAGCTTGTCTTTGGCGTTGGTCACCTGCTCCTGAAGGCCGTCGATCACAGCGTTCTTCTGGACGGGACAGGGGCAGGGTCAAGGTCAGAGTCAGGGTCATGGTCAGGGTTAGGGTCCTGGTCAGGGTTAGGGTCAGGGTTAGGTTCCTGGTCAGGGTTAGGGTCCTGGTCAGGGTTAGGGTCCTGGTCAGGGTTAGGGTCCTGGTCAGGGTTAGGGTCATGGTCAGGGTTAGGGTCCTGGTCAGGGTCATGGTCAGGGTTAGGTTCAGGGTCAGGGTTAGGGTCAGGGTCAGGGTTAGGGTCAGGGTTAGGGTCCTGGTCAGGGTTAGGGTCCTGGTCAGGGTTAGGGTCCTGGTCAGGGTTAGGGTCATGGTCAGGGTTAGGGTCCTGGTCAGGGTTAGGGTCAGGGTTAGGGTCATGGTCAGGGTTAACCCGACACCAGTCACTGGGCGAACCCATCAACACTGCACAGCCAGAACTAAAAAACATGGTGAAGAACTGAACTGCTGGAGGTTCCTTCTCTCTAAACATGTGTAGGCTAACCATTACTAGCACTGGGTATGTATATTCATGATGGTAAAGTCACACCACATTTGCCTAGATTTCTTAGATTTGTTACTATTATTTTCATCTATTATCTCACCTCAGCATGAAAACAAAGGTCATTATGTTTCTTATTAAATCAGGCTGTCTTTCTTAGGTTTTCTGTTTTTCAATATTGTTCTTGTATTTTTCTAAGGTCGCAATGAGGTGACAGTAGGTGACAGTAGTCTACAGTAGGTGACAGTAGTCTACAGTAGGTGTGGAGGTGACAGTAGTCTACAGTAGGTGACAGTAGTCTACAGTAGGTGACAGTAGGTGACAGTAGTCTACAGTAGGTGACAGTAGTCTACAGTAGGTGACAGTAGTCTACAGTAGGTGTGGAGGTGACAGTAGTCTACAGTAGGTGACAGTAGTCTACAGTAGGTGACAGTAGGTGACAGTAGTCTACAGTAGGTGACAGTAGTCTACAGTAGGTGACAGTAGTCTACAGTAGGTGTGGAGGTGACATTAGGTGACAGTAGTCTACAGTAGGTGACAGTAGTCTACAGTAGGTGTGGAGGTGACAGTAGTCTACAGTAGGTGACAGTAGTCTACAGTAGGTGACAGTAGTCTACAGTAGGTGTGGAGGTGACAGTAGTCTACAGTAGGTGACAGTAGTCTACAGTAGGTGTGGAGGTGACAGTAGTCTACAGTAGGTGACAGTAGTCTACAGTAGGTGACAGTAGTCTACAGTAGGTGTGGAGGTGACAGTAGTCTACAGTAGGTGACAGTAGTCTACAGTAGGTGACAGTAGTCTACAGTAGGTGTGGAGGTGACAGTAGTCTACAGTAGGTGACAGTAGTCTACAGTAGGTGACAGTAGTCTACAGTAGGTGTGGAGGTGACAGTAGTCTACAGTAGGTGACAGTAGTCTACAGTAGGTGACAGTAGTCTACAGTAGGTGTGGAGGTGACAGTAGTCTACAGTAGGTGACAGTAGTCTACAGTAGGTGACAGTAGTCTACAGTAGGTGTGGAGGTGACAGTAGTCTACAGTAGGTGACAGTAGTCTACAGTAGGTGACAGTAGTCTACAGAAGGTGTGGAGGTGACAGTAGTCTACAGTAGGTGTGGCGGTGCGTGGGGAACCTCGTTCAGCAGCCTCTTCATGGAGCTGTTCTCCCCCAGCAGGTAGTGGACCTCGTCCTGGCTGTAGCAGGACCCCTGGCTCCTACTGGGGCTGCTGAAGAACTTGGCCATCTGAGCAGGGGAGCTGCTCTCCTCCTCGAACCGCCGGGACTGTGTGATCTATGTGGGTGGGTGGGGGGGGGCGGAGAGGTTAGGGACGTCTGGTCAGTCTCCGCCATCTGGTTCCCCTCTCTGGGATATGTGAATAGAACGGTGAGTGTGTGTGCGTGATGGGTATTCTCATAGTACGTGTGTAATTGTATTTAACTCCAATCAAAGTAGTTAGAGTCATTGATTCCACGCTCTCCTTTACCAGCGGGATGGTTCATTTCTACAGATTATAAAGCGCTAAGCAGTACGAAGATAACAGCAGCGCCTGAACCCTCTGAGACTCAGCCTCTAACCCTCAGCCTCTAAACCCTCTGAGACTCAGCCTCTAACCCTCAGCCTCTAAACCCTCTGAGACTCAGCCTCTGAACCCTCAGCCTCTAAACCCTCTGAGACTCAGCCTCTGAACCCTCTGAGACTCAGCCTCTGAACCCTCTGAGACTCAGCCTCTTAACCCTCTGAGACTCAGCCTCTAAACCTCAGCCTCTAAACCCTCTGAGACTCAGCCTCTAACCCTCTGAGACTCACCCTCTAACCCTCAGCCTCTAAACCCTCTGAGACTCAGCCTCTGAACCCTCAGCCTCTAAACCCTCTGAGACTCAGCCTCTAACCCTCTGAGACTCAGCCTCTAACCCTCTGAGACTCACCCTCTAACCCTCAGCCTCTAAACCCTCTGAGACTCAGCCTCTGAACCCTCAGCCTCAGGCCCCTCCCCCCCGCCAGCTGTGGGGAGCCGTTCCAGCAGTTGTGCAATCAGAGCCTGTTGCTCATGCTGCACGCGCTTCCTTCCTCAGCGCTGCGGTGCATTCCTTTATCGGAGCGTACGCTGGTAGCGAGCCACATGGCACGTCCTCCAGAGAGTGAGTCACAACCACTCAGCCAGCGTCCAGGGCTGATTCACTCAGCGGAGGGTATCAGAGCTCCTCCGCTGGGCTGACTGTGGGCCCTGGGGGCCGCGTCTCTCTCACCAGACGTGTCAAAAGGGGCGCAGGGGGGCATTTCTATCTGTCATAAGTCTCCCGTCGTCAGTTTCTGTCTGATGAACTGATTGGACGTGTCTGGTGTGAGGCGGACAGAGTCAGTCACACGCTCCCTGTCTGTTACACGGATACACTGGAAGTTTCACTGTGCAGACGGGAAATACAACCCAGCGAGCCACTGTCTTCTGAAGGCACACGAGATGACGCTGACATGATGTGTGCTGAGAGACAGAGAGAGAGAGAGATACAGACAGAGAGACAGAGACAGAGAGAGAGAGAGAGGGAGAGAGAGAGATAGAGACAGAGACAGAGAGACAGAGAGAAAGAGAGAGAGAGACAGACAGAGAGCGAGAGAGAGAGAGAGAGAGAGAGATAGAGACAGAGACAGAGACAGAGAGAGAGACAGAGAGAGAGAGAGAGAGAGAGAGACAGACAGAGATAGAGACAGGTGATTCCTCTACTCTGATCTGACAGCTGGAGGGGGGCAGAGGGCAGGGAGGGGGTCTTGCCTGGGGGATGAAGAGCAGGCAGTTGGTGGCCGTGGTGCAGGTGAAGATGGCCGCGGCCACGGCGCCGTACACCAGGTTGGGCCAGGCCGGCAGGAGGACGGAGACGGGGAGCACCGCCGCCGCCGACAGCGTTGCCAGGGCGACGGCCGTGATGATGGTGGGCGACTGGTTGACGGGGGGGTGGCTCACGTTGCTGGTGAGGCCGGCCAGGTAGGTCCCGTAGAGGAGGAGGCCCCCCTGGAGGGCAAGGAGGACAGAGCCGAGGTTAGACCGCCCGCACGCTGGTCGGAGACTGACTGAGACATACTTTAAATTTAAAATATTAGAAGCAAAATGTTGCTTTTTGCTAGGGTTGGCAAAACTTTAATTTTAGATTGCGTCTTTTTTTATGATTGTGGAGATCTATAAATGACGAGTAGGAATCAGAGGAACAGGATATGGTTCCAGAGGAGTGGGTGCAGACTCCTGATACGCCTGTTAGCTGTAGAGCTAACAGGGAAGGTGGGACCCACCTTCATCACTACGATGAGGACGAGCCAGAGCTCAGAGTACAGGGATGAGCAGGAGGCCTGGGGGGTCAGGGAGAACGCCACGTCGTCCTCCAGCACCTGGCGGGAGCGGACAAAGGTTAAGGGAGCAGGGAATCAGCAGCTATCAACCGTTACTACAGCATGTTGTTTTAAGGATTAAACACGTACACTCATTACAAGATGGAAACACTGCTATTAATAAAAAAAAACTCTGAGCACCTCATCATTTACATTCAATTGAGGGCGTTTAGCAGACGCTTTTATCCAAAGTGACGTCAGAAGAAGGTGAAACAACAATATATCACTGTGGGTGCAGTAAGGTTGTTCATAGAACCAAGTGCCGAGCACTAACTATCACTAGGTTAACCCATTCCCCGTATACAACAGAGGTAGCTAGGGTAAGACGCTACACCATGCTAAGTACTATCTTTTAAGTACAAGGACGTACAACATACAGTAAGTGTACATTAGGTGGCAGGACGTACTACACACACCCAGTGTGTACATTAGGGGGCTAACCCCAGGGGCCCCCCAGGTCACCTGGAGGACGGCGCTGAGGGATCGGGAGCAGCGGGGGGGGTCGGCCAGGCCCCAGGAGGTCAGCAGCAGCACGTCGGCCAGCGTTAGCATCCCCACCAGGCCCATCAGCTGGAGGTCCCTGATGACCTGCAGGGGCAGGCACGCACACACACACACACAGGCAGGCACGCACACACACACACACACAGGCAGGCACGCACACACACACACACAGGCAGGCACGCACACACACACAGGCACGCACGCACACACACACACACAGGCAGGCAGGCACGCACACACACAGGCAGGCATGCACACACACACACACACACAGGCAGGCACGCACGCACACACACACAGGCAGGCACGCACACACACACACAGGCAGGCACGCACACACACAGGCAGGCAGGAACGCACACACACACACAGGCAGGCACGCACACACACACACACAGGCAGGCACGCACACACACACACAGGCAGGCACGCACACACACAGGCAGGCAGGCACGCACACACACACACAGGCAGGCACGCACACACACACACAGGCAGGCACGCACACACACACAGGCAGGCACGCACACACACACACACACACAGGCAGGCAGGCACACACACACACACAGGCAGGCACGCACGCACACACACACACACACAGGCAGGCAGGCACACACACACACACAGGCAGGCACGCACACACACACACACACACACACAGGCAGGCAGGCACACACACACACAGGCAGGCACGCACACACACACACACAGGCAGGCACACACACAGGCAGGCACACACACACACACACACACACACACACACACACACAGGCAGGCACGCACGCACACACAGGCAGGCACGCACACACACACACACAGGCAGGCACGCACACACACACACACACAGGCACGCACACACACACAGGCAGGCACGCACACACACACACAGGCAGGCACGCACACACACACACAGGCAGACACACACAAACACACACAGGCAGGCACGCACACACACACAGGCAGGCACGCACACACACACACACAGGCAGGCAGGCACGCACACACACAGGCAGGCACGCACACACACACACACACACACACACACACACAGGCACGCACACACACACACACACACACACACACACCCCTTAATGAGACACTATTCATAGAGCTTCAGCTGCGCTCTGAACGGCCCCTGGACGACACTTTAGAACCTTCAAATAACCAGTTTAATGAACGCACATGGAAAAGGCACATGGTGTGTGTGTATCGGGGTGTGTTGCTGTGTGTGTGTGTGTGTGTGTCTGTATGCGTGTGTGTGTTTGTGTGTGTTCGATCTACGACCTCCTAGACAGAAGTGGCTTTGCAAAAAACGTGGCGGAAAGGCATTTCAATGTGATGCAAGCGCTGCATCCTTTAAAATGCAGAAGAAGAGTCAGTGAATTCTACACGAGCATGTGAAGGAGCGGCGGACATGAGGATCTGCTGAGTGTGAGAACGAGGCCTGGGGGAGACACGCACCACTCTCTGGTCGGGGAGGCGTTGGGTGAACACTCGGTACAGCCGCCAGGTCTTCCCGAGGAGGGGGCAGAACACCAGGGTGCTGCCCACACAGAGGGCCCAGGTCCGAGCCTGAACACACACCAAGAGGAACACACACCAAGAGAGACGCTCAGCAGAGCGACAAACGACTGGAACGATCATTGTGTGGCTGCAGTACCACCCGATGGCCACACGGTGGCGCCAATGTTCCCTGCATCAACGTGTTCTCGTTCGTCGTGAGGGTCCGGGCCCACCTGAATAACGGAGGTGGAGGTTCCGCGGGGCCAAAGGCCATCCAGCGAGAAGAGGAAGCCGCTGGAGTAGGTGAGGATACTCCCAATCAGCGTGAGGATGTTCAGGTTGGGACTGGACATCTTCACTATCCTGCCAGGCAGAACACACACACACACACACACACGGGCGCGCGCACACACGTTAACACATACACACACACAGGAATTCTTCAATTGTTATTGCACCCCATGTGAGAGCATGTGAGTGTATATGGGTGTGTGTGCATGTTTGTGTGTGTGTCTGTGTGTGCGTGCGTTCGTGCGTGTGTGTACTGTGGCAACCCGTCTCTGGCACAGCGCCCCAGGGGGCAGGTTGTGGAGGCGCTGTACCACAGATTTCCAACAGATGGCGCCAGTTAGAGCACTGGGGCCAATCATTGAAATGCGGAGCACCTGAGGATCAGGGGGGAAGCATGCTTCACACTCATTCAGGGCTCTCCTGGTTCGCATTCGGGAGAGACCGGTCTCTGCGGGTGATGTGATTCCACCGGAAGAACAAGACTGTGGATTCCTCTGAAGCTGGGTTTTGTTTGGTTTGATAGTAATATAATTTATGTTTGAATAAAAGTGCCATTTTGGCTTTAAGTAAGCTGCGGTTCGTGTGCTGATTGGAAGGAGGCGGCTCACTCACCAAGCAAGGTTGCCACCGTGCGTTCATGCGTGTGTGTGTGTGTGTGTGTGTGTGTGTGTGTGTGTGTGTGTGTGTGTGTGTGTGTGTGTGTGTGTGTGTGCGTGCGCGTGTGTGACTGTACCTGTTGTTCCTGAAGCGCAGGGTGAAGAGCAGGAAGCCCAACGCCAGCAGGACCCCCGCGGAGAGCAGAGTCCAGACCACCGCACACAGCGCCGGGGAGGGGGGGGGGCGGGCGGGGGCCTGCACACACACACACACACACACACACACACACACACACACACACACACACACACACACACACAAATCAAGTTACCACATTACATTTCAAATACATTGTCCAGACAAAAGGCAGACAAACATCCCACGTAATGAATAAGAAGCTCACACTTCAAGATTTATAGGTTTAATTAAAATACCGGTAAACAAAACTCACATCACTACAAATGATCACAATACCAGCCCATAACGGAGGCTGACCTCTGACCCCGTCACACAGGGAGGGGCGTGGCCCCCAGGGGAGGGGCGTGGCCACTGGGGGCGTGGCCACCGGGGGGAGGGGCATGGCCACCAGGGGAGGGGCGTGGCCACCAGGGGGGAGGGGCGTGGCCACCAGGGGGGTTGAAGTCGGGGCGCGACGGTCCACGTCGTAGAACGACACCTGGCCCGCCTCCAGGTCCAGGTCACGCCCACAGCGGGGGGGGGGGGGGGGGGGGGGGGGGGCTGCCCAGCGCCCCCCGCCCCGCCCCCCCCCTCCCTGTCCACCGACCCCCGGCACACCCCCAGGTCCCACGCCGCCTTCCCCGCCCCCCGGACCTCGTAGTAGCCCCGCCCCCGGCGTCGGGGGGCCCGGCCCTGGACGCCGGTCCCGGGGTAGAACCGGTCGGGGGGGTGCAGGGCCTGGTCCCCGTGCCGCCCCCCCCAGGGCGAGCAGCAGCTCGGCGGCGCCGTGTCGGGGTCGAGGGTCACGTCGGCCGCCCAGCGCCAGACCGTCCGCACCCCCTCCTCCGTCAGCCCTCCGGACCGCCCCCCGCAGCGTCCACACGTACTCAGCGCCCCCCCCGGCCCGGACGGCCTCCTCCAGACGGGCCTGGATCAGGAGCCGGAGCCGCGCCTCGTCCTCCCCCCGACGGGACCTCCTCCTCCAGCGCCCCCAGGCGGTGGTCCCGGTGGTCATGGGGGGCAGACGGGGGGGGCTCCTGAAGGCTTTGACCGGGAGCCCGGGGCGCCGGGGGAACCGCTGCTTGCACACGGGGCCCTGGGCCGGGGGGGGCAGCCTCTGCAGAGGTTGTGGCCATAGGGCGGCGGGACGGGCTGGCCGAAGACGCCCGCCGACGCTAGACTGACAGCGGCAGCCATGAGGCAGCGGAGGGGAGGGGAGACGGGTTAGGCGGCCGGTCGGCCATGAGCAGGGACTCGTAGTAATCGTGGTATTAATAGCAGCACACACGGTGTTGTGTTTCACATAATGAGGACAAAGATCCCAGAAAGGATCCAGGCACAATCAGCTGTCACATTTAATCGCTGCTCCGCGAAGCCTCGGCTTGGACCGCCTCAGGGAAACACATCGATGCGTCTGAACTGCAATCTACCTCGTGCTCTCATAGCGCTATGAACACCTGCACCCGGCTCTGCAGCGAGCGGATCCTCACATCAACAAGAAGGAAGGAGAGTGTGTTCCTCACCTCGTGGACCCGGCGGCGGGGAGGGATGTAAACACAGGAAGGCTGGGCAGCGAGGGGAACCCAAGCACGCTGCCGCCCTCGCTGGGCACCGGCGTCCCGACGCCTAACGCTTCTGTTTTGAAAGTGACCTCGGAGCCGCGCCCCTTAAGGAGACCCGAGGCCGGGCTATGGATTGCTCATCACGCTGTCCCCCCCCCCCCCCTCCCCCCCATCGACCCGTCACACTCCTCATGTCCGTCGGTCAGGGAGGAACGGGGAGGCGGCTAAGGATTCAGGGCGGGAATCGTTCGGGAACTCACGAGACGATTGGATTTCGATTCTTGGGGTCAGGATTCAAATGGATGCTAAGGAACCAGCATTTTACGACAGTAGAAGAAGACACCCTGATGAGGCTAATAAAGGAAAGAAAACTAATGGTGGGCAGTAGAATGATAACACATGCTGATAACATCCGATCATAGACTCTGGTGCAAACAGCGCAGAGAATCCAGCAAATGAACAGCCATGAAGTGTGGATCAGAAGTGAATGATACCAGACACCGCCAGCTATCACGCGCACCGTTGCTTTAAGCAAATCTAGTTTAGGATTGCGTTTTGGAGGAGTGCCAGAGAGGCCTTCTCCTCTCGGAGTCTCCGGCCTTCTGGAGGTGAGCAGTACCACGTCGGGGTGTGTGTGAGTGTGTGTTTCTGTACATTTGGTCCCAAGCTGTAATGCTGGGTTTACACCAACCGGACTCCAACATGTGATGTGAGCAAGTGTGAGTATGGGAGTGCAATATAACGAGTGTCTCTGTGCGTGTGTTTGTGGTTCTGTGTGGCTGTGCGCGTTTTTGTAGCTGCGTGTTTGTGTGTGCGTTTTCATGTGTAGCCTTCTGTGCATTCATGGCTTTTTGTTTGTGTTTGTATGAGTTTGTGTGCTTATATCATTTTTTTGTGTTTGTGTATGTGGGCGTGCGTGTGTGTGTGTGTGCGTGCGTGCGTGCGTGCGTGCGTGCGTCTGTGTGTGCGTGTGCGTGCGTGCGTGCGTCTGTGTGTGCGTGCGTGCGTGCGTGCGTGCGTCTGTGTGTGCGTGCGTGCGTGCGTGCGTCTGTGTGCGTGTGTGTTACCGTGCTGAGGGTACAGAGTCTCTGCAGGAGGTCCAGGGCGTCCTGCCTTGTGACCCCGGGGGGGAGGGGGGCCAGAGCAGAGCCCCAGGAGCTGCAGTTCAGCTCAGGCTCCATGGCTGCCAGCTCCGCCCCTCACACACACATCCTGAGAACCACAAGACTCGTTAATTAACTGTAGCTCCGCCCCCCCGAACCACTCGTTAGTGAACTGATAAAGAAGGGAAGAATAAAACCAATTCAAGAAAGAAGGTATCATCAAAAGAAGGAAGGCAACTAAGAGCGAAAGAAAGAACGAAAGAAATAAACACTAACTAACTAACTAACTAACTAACTCACTAACTCACTAACTCACTAACTCACTAAGAAGGAAGGAAAGACCGAAAGGAAGGAAGGAGTGATGATCATCAGAAGTGCGGACCGGACCCCCAACAGAAGGAATCACAACAACAATGAACCCCAAGAAGCTCTGCTGAGCCCCCCACAGTGACCCCGTGACCCCGGCCCAGACAGAGGCCCCGCCCCCCGTGGTTCCTCTCCACCAATAGAACCTAAACCAAGCGACCACACGGGGGTTCAAACACCAAGGCTCCCTGACCAGCAGAGGACCAGGCCCAGAGCTGTGGATGAACGAAGGCTCCCTGAGTGTGTTGTGCTCTGAGCGACAGGAAGCCTGCAGCGGGCTGTTATCCACAGTTTCCACCAGCATGACATCACAGGGCACCCCCCCCGCCCCCACCCTGCCCGCTGTGGAACGGGACACATCTGTGTTGACACAGCGCTGCCACCCATCACACCAGGCGGGGGGGGGCGGGAGGCAGGAGGGGAACACAGAACCTACAGAGCAACAGCACCTCCTCCTGATGAAGAGCTGATGAAGACCCCTGATGAAGACCTCCTGATGAAGACCCCTGATGAAGACCCCTGATGAAGACCTCCTGATGAAGACCCCTGATGAAGACCTCCTGATGAAGACCCCTGATGAAGACCTCCTGATGAAGACCCCTGATGAAGACCTCCTGATGAAGCCCTCCTGATGAAGACCTCCTGATGAAGACCTCCTGATAAAGACCCCTGATGAAGACCTCCTGATGAAGCCCTCCTGATGAAGACCCCTGATGAAGACCTCCTGATGAAGCCCTCCTGATGAAGACCTCCTGATGAAGACCTCCTGATGAAGACCCCTGATGAAGACCTCCTGATGAAGACCTCCTGATGAAGACCCCTGATGAAGACCCCTGATGAAGACCTCCTGATGAAGACCTCCTGATGAAGACCCCTGATGAAGACCCCTGATGAAGACCTCCTGATGAAGCCCTCCTGATGAAGACCCCTGATGAAGACCCCGATGAAGACCCCCTGATGAAGACCTCCTGATGAAGACCCCTGATGAAGACCTCCTGATGAAGACCTCCTGATGAAGACCCCTGATGAAGACCTCCTGATGAAGACCTCCTGATGAAGACCTCCTGATGAAGACCTCCTGATGAAGACCTCCTGATGAAGACCTCCTGATGAAGACCCCTGATGAAGACCCCTGATGAAGACCCCTGATGAAGACCTCCTGATGAAGACCCCTGATGAAGACCTCCTGATGAAGCCCTCCTGATGAAGACCTCCTGATGAAGACCTCCTGATGAAGACCCCTGATGAAGACCTCCTGATGAAGACCCCTGATGAAGACCTCCTGATGAAGCCCTCCTGATGAAGACCTCCTGATGAAGACCTCCTGATGAAGACCCCTGATGAAGACCTCCTGATGAAGCCCTCCTGATGAAGACCTCCTGATGAAGACCTCCTGATGAAGCCCTCCTGATGAAGACCCCTGATGAAGACCCCGATGAAGACCCCCTGATGAAGACCTCCTGATGAAGACCCCTGATGAAGACCTCCTGATGAAGACCTCCTGATGAAGACCTCCTGATGAAGCCCTCCTGATGAAGACCCCTGATGAAGACCCCGATGAAGACCCCCTGATGAAGACCTCCTGATGAAGACCTCCTGATGAAGACCTCCTGATGAAGCCCTCCTGATGAAGACCTCCTGATGAAGACCTCCTGATGAAGACCCCTGATGAAGACCTCCTGATGAAGACCTCCTGATGAAGACCCCTGATGAAGCCCTCCTGATGAAGACCTCCTGATGAAGCCCTCCTGATGAAGACCCCTGATGAAGACCCCGATGAAGACCCCCTGATGAAGACCTCCTGATGAAGACCCCTGATGAAGACCTCCTGATGAAGCCCTCCTGATGAAGACCCCTGATGAAGACCTCCTGATGAAGACCTCCTGATGAAGCCCTCCTGATGAAGACCTCCTGATGAAGACCTCCTGATGAAGACCCCTGATGAAGACCTCCTGATGAAGACCCCTGATGAAGACCTCCTGATGAAGACCCCTGATGAAGACCTCCTGATGAAGACCTCCTGATGAAGACCCCTGATGAAGCCCTCCTGATGAAGACCTCCTGATGAAGCCCTCCTGATGAAGACCCCTGATGAAGACCCCGATGAAGACCCCCTGATGAAGACCTCCTGATGAAGACCCCTGATGAAGACCTCCTGATGAAGACCTCCTGATGAAGACCTCCTGATGAAGACCCCTGATGAAGACCTCCTGATGAAGACCTCCTGATGAAGACCCCTGATGAAGACCTCCTGATGAAGACCCCTGATGAAGACCTCCTGATGAAGACCCCTGATGAAGACCTCCTGATGAAGACCTCCTGATGAAGACCCCTGATGAAGACCTCCTGATGAAGCCCTCCTGATGAAGACCTCCTGATGAAGACCCCTGATGAAGACCCCTGATGAAGACCTCCTGATGAAGACCTCCTGATGAAGACCCCTGATGAAGACCCCTGATGAAGACCTCCTGATGAAGACCCCTGATGAAGACCCCTGATGAAGCCCTCCTGATGAAGACCTCCTGATGAAGCCCTCCTGATGAAGACCCCTGATGAAGACCCCGATGAAGACCCCTGATGAAGACCTCCTGATGAAGACCCCTGATGAAGACCCCTGATGAAGACCCCTGATGAAGACCCCGATGAAGACCCCCTGATGAAGACCTCCTGATGAAGACCCCGATGAAGACCTCCTGATGAAGACCCCTGATGAAGACCCCTGATGAAGACCCCTGATGAAGACCTCCTGATGAAGACCTCCTGATGAAGACCCCGATGAAGACCCCCTGATGAAGACCTCCTGATGAAGACCCCCTAGCGGGCCGCTCTGACGGCGCTCCACCACCCCCCACCCCCGAACGCTGACGCACGCACACGAGGCCGTACGGTCACCGTGACGACGGGTACAGACGTCTGAGGACGCTTCCAGACGGGTTGTGAGTCTGAGTCTGTGTCAGAGTCTGAGGATGACTCAGCACCGGTTGCCCCGGGGGCCCGCTAATGACAGGACCTCACCACCAGGGCCCCCGGGGCCCTGGAGGAGGTGACGACAGGATCGAGCGTGGGAATCAAACACGGGGCAGGCAAGGGTTATGAACCAATACAGTCTTAAAGGGAGGGTTATGAACCAATACAGTCTTAAAGGGAGGGTTGTGAACCAATACAGTCTTAAAGGGAGGGTTGTGAACCAATACAGTCTTAAAGGGAGGGTTGTGAACCAATACAGTCTTAAAGGGAGGGTTATGAACCAATACAGTCTTAAAGGGAGGGTTGTGAACCAATACAGTCTTAAAGGGAGGGTTGTGAACCAATACAGTCTTAAAGGGAGGGTTATGAACCAATACAGTCTTAAAGGGAGGGTTATGAACCAATACAGTCTTAAAGGGAGGGTTGTGAACCAATACAGTCTTAAAGGGAGGGTTGTGAACCAATACAGTCTTAAAGGGAGGGTTATGAACCAATACAGTCTTAAAGGGAGGGTTATGAACCAATACAGTCTTAAAGGGAGGGTTGTGAACCAATACAGTCTTAAAGGGAGGGTTGTGAACCAATACAGTCTTAAAGGGAGGGTTATGAACCAATACAGTCTTAAAGGGAGGGTTATGAACCAATACAGTCTTAAAGGGAGGGTTGTGAACCAATACAGTCTTAAAGGGAGGGTTGTGAACCAATACAGTCTTAAAGGGAGGGTTGTGAACCAATACAGTCTTAAAGGGAGGGTTATGAACCAATAGTCTTAAAGGGAGGGTTATGAACCAATACAGTCTTAAAGGGAGGGTTACGAACCGTACAGTCTTAAAGGGAGGGTTATGAACCAATACAGTCTTAAAGGGAGGGTTATGAACCAATACAGTCTTAAAGGGAGGGTTATTAACCAAAACAGTCTTAAAGGAGGGTAATGAACCAAAACAGTCTCTAAATAAATAACACTGGTTTATTTCTTTGAATTTGTGTTCAAAGTCGCACTTATTGTGTGTTGTACGTCCTTGCACTTCAAAACAGTACTCAGCATGGTTTTGCGTCTTTTCCTAGCTATCTGTGTTGTATTTGGGGAATGGGTTAACCTAGTGATTCTTAATTCTTTGCACTTGATTCTATGAACATCCTTACTGTACCGACAGAAATATTGTTTCTCCTTCTTCTGACAAATGTACTTGTAATTGTAATTCACTTTGGTTCAGGAAATGTAAGTCTATGGAGCCCTACTGCCGTGTATGCCTGAAGCATAAACCAGTGTAACCACTCCACCAAATGCACCGCCGGCTGGTGTCAACAGAACAATGAGGCATTCTGGGAGGGCCCTGGGAAGTGTCTGGGTTCCTGCCCGTTCCTCCTCTTCCAAGTTTAGATCCCAGTTGTAGGCCGACCGTTTCCCGTAGGAAACGACCGACGCAGAAAGGCATTTCCGCCGGTTTTTCGAAATCCTGCGTGTCCACCCAGCCTTGGTCTTCTGATGGAAGGCCCCCCTGCTGGGGTCAAAGGGGAGCCGCTGCGTCCTCCGTGCACGGTGGGTCACGTCGCACGCAGCGGGAACGCCCTCCCCCGCCCCGCCTCGTCTTCTCCTCCGACATATTTTGACAGTTCTGCGTGTTGACGAAGCGTGCCAAGTCGGTCGGCTACCGACACACACCCCGGGGATCCCTCCGCCGCCTGCGGTCTGCAGACAATGGGCACTTTATCGGTCGCGGGCTAATCAAGTTCAGGTGTCACTTCCTCAGCCGAGGGGTTTACGCTCACTTATTGAAAGTTTGAAACAGTTAGGATTAGGCCGCACGCCGAGGCCTGGATTATCATAGCCAGCCAGTCCCGCTCTTTACAATCCCTTTCTGAGGAGAAATGCGCTTTAATCCACTCATTGTCTCGTAATGTCTCTGGAGATCAGGGGCGTGACGCGGGCGCAGGGCCGTCGTTCTGCCAACATCTGCTACATATCAGATGTTGCTACCTAGTGGTTCTGCTGCTGCAGGGGGGACCCCCGTTCAGAGGGTCTGGGACCCCCGTTCAGAGGGACTCAGACCCCCGTACAGAGGGTCTCAGACCCCCGTTCAGAGGGACTCAGACCCCCGTCCAGCGTGTCTGTGACCCCCGTACAGAGGGACTCAGACCCCCGTTCAGAAGGTCTGAGGCCGTCCAGCGGGGGGAGACCCCCGTCCAGCAGACCCCCGTTTAGGGCTAATATTGAAACATTCTTTCATCGGTAATCCGGTTGTTCTGTAAGCTCTTTAAAACCAGAACTTAGACCTTCTGCACATAGCCTAATACAGTTCAACAAAAAAAAAGCCCAGACGTATGAATGGCATGAGCTTATTGTCTCAGCAGTATTTATATATATCGAAACCGGTATCAATGCGTTCATCCGAATAAATTGATAGGAAAACCTAAAGGTAGGCCGGGCATCGATCACTTAATGCTCCTCCGATACAAACAACAGCCTGCATGGACTGAAGAGTGGAGAACATCTGACCAGATCTGAAGAACCTATAAAGGTGATAGAAAGAGCTGAACAGCAGCAGCACGGCTCCACTCACTGACCTGCTAACCACAGCTAACAGCCAACTAACTAGGAACTAGTCAGGAGGAGTAACTAACTAGCCTACTAGTCGGGAGTAACTAAATACTAGTCAGGAGTGATTAACTACTAGTCAGGAGTAATCAACTACTAGTCTGGAGTAATTTACTACTACTCTGGAGAAACTCATTAATTAGTTATTACTAGTCGGGAGTTGAAGCACCGACCTGGGTCTCCGCGCCGCGGTCCCTCCACCGCCGCGTCGCTCTTTCTCCATCGCGGTGCAAAAACTCCCAAAGCGGCGGTCACATTTTGGAGGTAAGATCACTGATCAGAGAGCGGTTGGAGCACATCTAACACCGAGCCGTACGGAGCAGATCTAACCCCGAGAGGGGCTGGTTGATGTCTGACTCTCTGACCGCAGAGCGCGGTGAATAACCCGCTCCCGCCGCTCGGGAAACGCTCGCTATAGGCTGGAGGAGTTTAACGAGCTGAGAGTCTGATCAGGAGGAAGCGTGTGTCATGAGGGCGGTGGTGACTGTGTGTGTGTGCGTGTGTGTGTGTTTCTACAGTAGTGTCGTCATGTATGTGTCTGTGTGTGTGAGTATATATATATGTGTGTGTGGTTGTGTGTCTGTGTGTGTGTGTGTTTGTCTATGTCTTACATATATGTGTGTATAAGTTTGTGTGTGTGGGGGGGGGGGGGGAGAGAGAGAGACAGGCAGGTGTCGTCCCTCACTGTCCAAATAAGCAGCGCTGAAAACAGCACATATGAAAGAGAAATGATAACACTGGCAACTGCTCGTTTCAAACAATCATGAATCTAGAAAAATGCTGGGAAAATGCTGTAAATGTTACGGAAGACAGCCAGACCCTGTAAGGTTGAGCCTGTGGTCCCCGTACAGATCTGCACCTCCCAGTGGTGAGGTGACCCAGAGCGCACAGGCTGCCAGAACCCCAGGAGGCAGAAAGGTGTTATTAAGACGTCACCGAGATTTACGGTGGATTCTGCCGGCAAAGGGGTCATTCCTGGTGAGGGAGTGCTGTAGTATAGTATCTTAGCTACTGGAGATATCGCGAGATGCTGGGAGAGATCGCGGGATGCAGAGAGACAGATAGACACGCTAGACAGAGAGCAGGGACATGGTGATTATAATTTGTTAATAAATCGAGTTAATAAGAACCTGACTGATCATTTATGGACAACACAACATTTGGCGACGAGGATGGGATAGTTTGCTATGAAGTCGAAGGCAACAAGACGACACGGATTTCACGTCTAATACGCCGGGGAAACGCAGACTGAACCACGAGTGACCACCATGTCGCAGGAGGGACAACAGGCTGCTGCTGCACCAGTGCCGCCGGCGCCTGCTTTCCACGCTCAACTAGCCCCGCCAGTCCCATTGAACCTGGGAGCATCGGACTTGTATACGGAATACACGTTATGGAAGGACTCGTACAATTTCTTCGAAGTTGCGAGTGGGACTGTCAGTGCACAGGACGCGGTCAGAAGAGCCACGTTTCTGCATTGTATTGGTGCGCCGACCCAGAGGATTTTTGCTAATCTACCCGGAGACAAAGGTACGCATGCGCAGGCTGTTGCTGCCCTGGATGTATACTTTACGCCACGGAGAAATGTGGTTTTGGAAAGACACAAGTTTAGACAAAGAGCTCAGTTTCCCGACGAGTCGGTTGATGCTTTTGTGAATGGACTGCGGGAACTAGCGAAATCGTGCGACTTCGGCGCACTGGAGAATGACATGATCAGGGATCAGATTGTGGAGAAATGTGCGATGAAGAGGCTGCGTGACAAACTGTTACAGGAGGATGGACTGGTTTTAGACAAAGCATTGTCAACTGCAAGAGCTTTTGAAGCTGCGCAGACGGAGTCTAGATTATTTTCGGAGGCCAGTGGTCACAGAGCCCGGGACAATCAGGTTCACTTCACGACGAGGAGGAGTCGCGGTGACGACACGAAAATGAAACCTAAAGCAAACGGAAGAAGCGAAAGCAGAAATGATGACGGTGAGCATGACAACAGCGACACCAAGTGTTTCAGATGTGGAATGTCGTCCCACAGAGAAAATGAATGTGGAGCTCGGACTGCTACTTGTTTGTACTGTAAAAAAACTGGACATTATGCAAGAGTGTGTAGGAAGAAAATATTTGCACAGGGAGGGAAGAATAGTGACAGAAATAGGGATGAAGAAAAGCCCAAATTTCGTAAACCAGTTAGAGCAGTGCATGAACCTTCTGACTCAGAGTCAGATGAGTTTATTAATGCAGTTAATTCGGAAGGGACTGAAACACTGAAAGTAAATGGACAAAAGCTAAAAATGGTCATAGACACAGGAAGTGGTAGAAACTTCATAGGAGAAGACCTATTTAGAAGAACATTGTCCAGAAGGACAGAACTACGACCAACCAGAAAGAGGTTTTATGCCTATGCCCAGACAACACCACTTAGATGTGCTGGTTATTTTGAGGCAGAAATTAGATGGCAGGACAAGGTAGTGAAAGATGACGTTTATGTCATAGAAGGAAAGGTTGAGGCCTTGCTAGGTAGGAAAGCCAGCTTTGCATTGAAGATACTGAACCCTGGAGAAACTGTGAACACAGTAGGACAGACAGAGAGATTCAGTAATCTAGCAAATGAATTTCATTCACTTTTTAAAGGACTAGGTCAAATTAAAGGTTACAGTCATAAAGTTACAGTCGATGAGAAAGTCTCACCTGTAGCTCAGGGTTTGAGGAGAGTCCCTTATCCAATGTTGGAGGCTGTGAACCAGGAGTTAGACAAGATGCTTGACCAAGGTATAATAGAGGAAGTGAATGAAGGATCAGGATGGGTCTCCAACATACTACTAATTCCAAAGAAAGACACCAAGGAAGTGAGGCTATGTGTAGATCTCAGGGAGGTGAATCATGCTGTGATCAGAGAAAGACATCCAGTACCGACTGTAGACAGCATCTTACATGCTGTGCAGGGAGCAAAAGTGTTTGCCAAGTTAGATGCACGGAAAGGGTTTTGGCAGTGTGACTTAGCCCCTGAATCTAGACACCTGACCACGTTCATTACTCACAGAGGGTGCTACCGCTTCAGAAAAGTCCCCTTTGGATTATCGAGTGCACCGGAAGCCTATCAGAAGGCTATGGACTCGATGCTTTGCGGAATGCAGGGCACCGTCTGTTACATGGATGATGTTGTGATCTTCGGTGAGAATGATGAGCAATTGGAACAAAGAATGAGACAAGTCTTCCAGAGATTCACGGACAGAGGCCTAACCCTGAACAGAGACAAGTGCATATTCGGACTACAGCAGATTGAGATACTTGGTCATGTGATCTCAGCCGAAGGAATTAAACCAGATCTAAGGAAGGTTGAAGCTATCTGTAAAGCACCAAGACCTGAGAATGTACAGCTACTTCGCTCATTCCTAGGCACCTGCGGATTTCTGATGAAGTTCATACCGAGCTATGCGAACCTATCAGAACCTTTAAGGAAGTTGACTCGAAAAGGACAGGAATGGGAGTGGACGACAGAAACAGAGAAATCGTTCCAAGCAATGAAGGACGCGTTGGTAAGTGAGCCATGCCTGGCTTACTTTAAGCTGAATGCACCAACAGTAGTCATCAGTGATGCGAGCCCAGTAGGACTAGGAGCAGTCTTACTTCAAACCCAATCAGATGGACGGAACAAGCCAGTGGCGTATGCGAGCCGTTCATTGACTCCAACCGAGCGCCGCTACTCTCAGATAGAGCGGGAAGCTCTAGGTTGTGTTTGGGCTGTGGAACATTTCAGAACATACCTGTGGGGAGGAAAGTTTACGCTACAAACAGACCACAAGCCCCTCATCTACATGTTCAACCCAGAGAAAGCTACACTATCGCCACCCCGCATACAGAGATTAGGCTTGAGACTACAGCCGTACGACTACAAGATCGAACACATAGTGGGAAAATCCAATGTGGCAGATTCACTATCAAGACTTCCATTACAAGAGACTGAGGACAATGAGTATGTGGAATTGTATGTCGACAGAGTGTTGTCAGTGACTCTGCATGATGTACAGGCCATAACTCTGGAGGACATTCGCCTGAAAACGGCAGAGGATAAAACACTGATGCAGTTGAAGACGATCGTGGAGACAGGAAAATGGCCAAATCCGGTTCCGGAAACCTTACAGCCATACAACAGGTGTGCAGAAGAGTTATGCACATACGATGGACTTGTACTGAGAGGACACAGGATTGTGTTACCGAAAGCAATGACAAAACGAGTACTCAGGATCGGACACGAGACGCATCAGGGTGTGGTACGTACAAAACAGTACCTGAGGAGTAAATTCTATTGGCCTAACATGGATTTGGATGTTGAAAGAGACATTAGAAACTGCTCCGCCTGTGTACTCAATCAGCCGCTCCAGAACGATCAACCCCTCCAACCACTTGACTTACCACCGAGACCTTGGACGAAGTTAGGTATCGATCTGGTAGGTCCTATCCAGAACAAGTTCATATTGACTGTGATTGACTACTATACCTCATTTCCAGAGGCTGTGGTGATATCTGACATATCATCAGCAACTGTCATTACAGAAATGACAAAGGTCTTTTCTCGATTCGGATTCCCCCTAGAGGTCGTGACGGATAATGGCAGGCAGTTTGTAGGACAGCTTTTTGAGTCGTTCCTCAAGACGTGTGGAGTCGAACACATTCGTGCATCTCCATATTATCCGAAATCGAATGGGAAAATTGAGAGATTTCACCGATACCTAAAGAAAGCCTTCAGAGCGGCCGAGTGTGAAGGAAAGGTGTGGGGGGAGGAGCTTCCTAAGATTCTGATGGCATATCGTTCAACGCCACACAGAGCGTCGGGGGAGACACCAGCTATGCTGATGTTTGGACGAGACATTCGTACAAAGATTCCAAACGTGGAGAAGGGAGATGACATATCACACAACAGAAAGAAGACAAATGACATCCGACACCATCACCAGGAGTACAGAACCAAAATGAAACAGTACGCTGACCAGAAGAAAAGAGCGAAGGAACACAACTTTGAAGTTGGTGACGTTGTGTACATTGCTAGTATGGAGAACGGAAAGCTGGATTCCATATTCAGAGACACTCGCTATGTGTTACTCAAAAACACATCGGACAATTCTTTCGAACTGATCAACACAGAAGATGGATCAAAGGTCATCAGGAATGTCAAACATCTGCGCCACACTCCAGTGGTAATGGACTTTGATGTTCCGGAGCCAACCGAGGCTCGCGTTCTCAATGACAATCTGGACATGGAGTTCGCTCAGATCACTCCAGCAGTCGAGATTCCACCTGATCCCGACTCTGCCCCTGTTCCAGAATGGCAGGTTGTCACTACCAGGCGTGGCAGGGTTGTAAGAAAGCCCGCACGTTACAGGGACACTTAGTAACTGTAAAGTGACTTTGTAAAAAAAGTTATGTTCAACTGTAATAATCATCATATTGAATCTGTTAATGAATGAAAAAAAAAAAAAGAGTTGTGAACATTACAGTACAGTGTTATTGTAGGCAACAGTAATAGACAGTTAGTCACAAGGGATTTACTTTGATTGTTTGTAATGAAACCCTTTTATGTTGAAGTAGTACTTTAATTCTAAACAAGGGAGGGATGTAGTATAGTATCTTAGCTACTGGAGATATCGCGAGATGCTGGGAGAGATCGCGGGATGCAGAGAGACAGATAGACACGCTAGACAGAGAGCAGGGACATGGTGATTATAATTTGTTAATAAATCGAGTTAATAAGAACCTGACTGATCATTTATGGACAACACAACAAGTGCCATGCATAGAGAGAGAGAGAGAGAGAGAGAGAGAGAGAGAGAGAGAGAGAGAGAGAGAGAGAGAGAGAGAGAGAGAGAGAGAGAGAGAGAGAGAGAGTTATGTACAACATGGTAAACGGAGTGCTGGAAGAATGTTGGTGTCTTTTTATTCAATCATCGAGGAATTCTGCAAATGCTCATTACACCTGCATGCATACGTACACAAGCATGGAAGGAATGTTAACCCAAATACTTCCTTAATAAAGACACGTAGTAGTACTCACATGTACACACATGTTTCCACCTTTACACTGTTATGTGTTAATGCATGCATAAACAAAATATATAGAAATAGCAACAATTAATCTTCCTAGCACGGCCGCGGAAAACAGCATCCCCTGTTGGCAAGATGATGAGATATCTTCGTGTTTTTATTTTTATAAATGTGGGAGAATTCTTTAGCGTAATTTTCCAGTTGTTTCGGTATATTTCGATAAATGATTGCACTGCAATACTAATGTACTGATTTCAATTTATGTATTTACAAGCCCAGAATTTACCTCACTTTGTTCCAACTGCAGAGCCTTAAATTTGTCGAGCTGAGAGCCCATTCACAAAGGTACAAATCACACCGCACGCAAAAACCACCAATGTAAGATGTTTTTGGTGCGGCAGCTTCTAAAAAGAGGACCACTGAAGTCCAGCGGGCCAGAAGAGCATCTCTAACCCGGAGTTTCAGCCGAGCTCCGCGGTTATTAAGGATAAGCTGTTTATCTTTGGTTGGTTGTCATCTCTCCGCCAGTGATTGACGTTCTGTCACTGCTCCTGTCACTCATCCTCAGAGTCCCGGAGGTCCGTGTGAGTTCCGTCGAGCGGACAGCTCTCCAGAGTCGTGTAATCGCTCCTCCATTGCAAAATGAGTATATTTTGTGTATCCAACTTCAGAACCCCTGACCCTGAACACCTTAAAATAACCAACACAACCTTCCATCATGTAGTCCTCCACGTTGGTAAAATAACTTATCGAATGACTTGAGACATGTAAAACTATCATACAGTAGCCTACATTTCTAAAGAAATATGGGATTCCAGTTAGAGCCAATGCCCCAACTCAAAATGTCTTATCTATTCTAATCTTTGCACTTCTGATATGTATATCTTTAACTAAACCAAATAATTCCCCGATAACTCTAACAGCCAGCTGGGGAAAAAAAGTTAGAAGAGCAATTTCTGAATTTCTAATTTCTCAGTGTATTTGCTGCTAAAGGACACCGGCTGAATGATGGGCATTAAACCTGCGGGCTCAGGTGTCCACATGCTGGAGCAGGCCTCTCAGTTACAGCTGGAGCGTGGCGGACCGATCACCTTTCACAGATCAGGTTCAAGGTAGACCAGTCGATGGCAGACGCAGCCCACACACGCATTCCGTTATTACAGGCGTTAATATTTAACGACGGTGCGCAGAGAGACCAGTGAACAAAAGACAAGCGACAAGACCCCCAATCAAAGTGCAGAAGGTGAGCGAGGGATACAGTGACCTGGGGCACGCGTCCACTGCTGGGCTGGTCCCAGATCAGTGATCTGCTCATAGGATCATAGAGAGACGCCTTAAGGCTGGTCCCGGTCAGTGATCTGCTCATAGAGAGAGACGCCTTAAGGCTGGTCCCGGATCTGCTCATTAGAGAGAGACGCCTTAAGGCTGGTCCCAGGTCAGTGATCTGCTCATAGGATCATAGAGAGACGCCTTAAGGCTGATCAGTGATCTGCTCTTAGAGACGCCTTAAGGCTGGTCCCGGATCTGCTCATAGAGAGAGACGACTTAAGGCTGGTCCCGGATCTGCTCATAGAGAGAGACGCCTTAAGGCTGGTCCCGGATCTGCTCATAGAGAGAGACGCCTTAAGGCTGGTCCCAGATCAGTGATCTGGTCATAGAGAGAGACGCCTTAAGGCTGGTCCCAGATCAGTGATCTGCTCTTAGAGACAGACGCCTTAAGGCTGGTCCCAGGTCAGTGATCTGCTCATAGGATCATAGAGAGAGACCTTAAGGCTGGTCCCGGGTCAGTGATCTGCTCATAGGATCATAGAGAGATGCTTTAAGGCTGGTCCCGGGTCAGTGATCTGCTCATAGAGAGAGACGCCTTAAGGCTGGTCAGTGATCTGCTCTTAGAGAGAGACGCCTTAAGGCTGGTCAGTGATCTGCTCTTAGAGAGAGACGCCTTAAGGCTGGTCAGTGATCTGCTCTTAGAGAGAGACGCCTTAAGGCTGGTCCCAGGTCAGTGATCTGCTCATAGGATCATAGAGAGACACCTTGGTACTTGGTCTAACCTTGGTTCTCTGCTAGATAGAGTTAATGTGTTGTGTTCTACTCCTGTTCAATGTGTCCATAACCCTGATACACACCCAGCAGAATGGAAATCAAACAACAGCCCTGACATAACATTCAGGGGTACGTCCATTTCCTGCAGTGGCCAGCCTGACTTCCTGTGCAGCTGTGATTTGAAAACAGAGCAAAGGCTGGCATCGGGTTGAACCGCTCCTTCATCCAGGGGCCGTGTGTGGTCCCCCCCACCTCCCCGGAGCCCTCCCCTGGGTCGCGCCCCGGTCTGTCTGCTGTGAAACCATTCCTGGATCCCTATTGGGAGAGCTGAGTCTCCAGCCCGCCAGTTGCCATGGCGCTGCTGGATTAGCTGTAGTTATGTTGGGGTTCGACTCGGGCTCGGCTATAGGTCTGATCCCCAGGCTGATAGGAGGCTGAATTAAGCCTGGATTATGATGGTTCCGACCCACTGCTCTGCTGGCTTTCACCATTATTACTTTAGTACACCGGTTAGGATTTAATGACGGTACTTGCCGCCGGTTTACTTAAGTGTGCAACATGTTCGTACAGCAGATAATTATTGAAGGCTTCAGTTATTGTATTCTGTGTAAACTTGTTGCGTTTCATTATGTTCAACCCAGACAATATTCAAGAAATGTACGTTTGAACATTCTTTTTTAATCGTTTAGTTTTGTGTCAAACAAAAGGACATAGATTTGACCTTAAAATTACAGGTATTCTTCCAAAAAGGACAAAAACTACTCTCTTGCATTTGGTTTAGTAAAACACAAACTTCAAAGATTCACCATTGTATACATTAAGCACTTAAAGAGAAAACATAGTTAAGTTTCAACTGTACATTTGTCAAATTTGGAGGATATTGTAACGATTTCCACAACAAATTTGAAAAGATTTAAAATACAAAGTAACTTTAAGAAGATGGTTATTGGGTTTTGGCAGAGGCTGGATTAGTATGCGGCCATCCCAGCCTTACATAAAGACAGGGAGATCCGTTTACAAGCTGCCATGATGGGGCTTCTTACTGTTAAACGCTGAGGCCATAGAGACGACCCCCACCATCAAACCCTTCCTGACACACACACACACACACACACACACACACAGCCACACAGCCTTCTGATCTCGCTCTTATGGATGGATCATTCACATGATGTGGAAATCCAATGAGTCACATGGAATGAAGCAATCAAGTTTAACATTGAAATGACCAACATGGACGGGAACACATAAAGTCGTCCATTATGAAGGAATGTGTGCACCAGCGCACAAACGCCCTAACACGCGCTTACCTTCTGCAGACGGAGCCTGGGGGCTGACAGGAGATCATGTTAGAGGGCAGTTCTTCAGCCAGACGTCTCAAGCCTGTGGATCCCCGTACCGATCAGCCACGGTCTGGCGTCTCTGAGCTGCTCAGCGGCACACGGCCGTCCTGCAGTCACCTGAGAGGGTTCTGTCTGCCTGCGGAGCTGCTGGTTCATCTCCCTGATGTCGCTCTCCTGTCACCATGGCTCCACCAGAGGGTCCTCCTCTCAGGTTGCAGGACACCACCGCCTTCCCCTCGCTCAGTCACACAAAACACACACAACCACCTGCAGGGGTAACACAACTCCTCCACGCACACACACACACGCGGCGGAGGCGACCGCAGGAGGGAGACTCCGCACTGTGAGTGAAGGCAGGGAGCTGGAGGGGGGCCGAGGGGAGGACAAGAGCACAGCTTGGGGCTCCAACTCGGGGATGGAGACAAACATACAACCACTGCCCCATGGAAGGCTCCGGGCAGCCAGCCGCCTGAGGCGGAACAAAGGGGCAGGCATGGGGATGGAGAGAGGCTGAGATAGGGGAAGAAATGCCCCCGAGTATTGAGGGGCTCCCTGGCACTAGACGTAGCCAGTGTTGCCAGATTGGGCCAGATTTCCCGCCCAATATGGAGACCCTGGATGCAGCACCCTGCAGCCAGTGTCGCCAGATTGGGCCCAATCTGGCAACACTGGATGTAGCAGGGCTTAGCACACGCAGGGAGGCAGAATGCATTCACCCT
Source organism: Pollachius pollachius (assembly GCF_949987615.1). Classification (NCBI taxonomy): domain Eukaryota; kingdom Metazoa; phylum Chordata; class Actinopteri; order Gadiformes; family Gadidae; genus Pollachius; species Pollachius pollachius. The sequence continues at coordinate 51,226,019 of NC_136936.1, forward strand.
GCCGTGTTCTGGGTGGAAGAAGAGGCCTTCACACGAGGCCTCTTCAGCCCAGACCACAAAGAGCTGAGACGGTAGAAGCCAAACTCGGAAACACACAGATCCCCAAACCTCAAACAGATGTCATGACTAAAGGCTGCATTTCCAGGAAAGATATTCATGTGACGGGTAAAATGGGAGTTTTATCGACCACATCGTGGAGGTTAAAATATAAATTGACCCACAAGCACAAACAAAGCCTTAAAATCACTCTTTATTATTGTTTTATACACAGTGAGTAAACATTAGTCCATAAATACACACCATAATGCCTCCTCTATTCAGAGGCACCGCTAAAAAGTTATTTGCGTTTCCACATGTGCTTGAGTCACATTTGTATAAAAGCAGTACCATTTGTTACAAAAGATAACCAATATACAGGCTAAATGGTTAATCATATCACATTAAAGGGTGCAAATATCACATTGTTTCATTTCTGTTAGAAGTCAGTATCAGTAAGGCACGTCTCAGCGCGGTGCTCTGTAACATGAAGGCGTTCTCTGAACCCCAACTCAACCAGGTCGGGGTTCAGTTTACCTTCATCTAAAGACGGGTGAATTTGTGTTTGGCAATTATTAAAAAATAATACTTTGTCCATTTCCCCATATATTCCTGAAGATGTATGCGTTCTACTTCCATGGACAGGTCATCTCGCTGATTGAAGCTCACCAGAGTGTTTGTCTCTGGACCTACATTCCTCCAACCGGCTGGTTGGAGGTCATTACCGCTGGTACGGGTTACCGCTGGTACAGGTTACCGCTGGTACGGTTCACCACCTTGGTCGAGAGGTCTCAAACGGACCCCTTTGGACCGGCCCTGGGGGGTCCTGGTTCAGACCGGCCCTGGGGGGGGTCCTGGTCTCCCATCTCTCTAGGGCCTATGATGTGATGCTAATGCAATCGGCTCCGTTTGGAGAAGCCGGATGATGGACAGTGTAGCAGAGCACCAGATGGTCCCCAGTCACGCAGAGCCCTCTACACACCAGACCCGGGGCCCGACCCGCTGGGACCACTGGCTCAGCGTCAGAGCGGGACTGCTGTTCCCCGTTCGCCCAGAAGGGGGTGCTGGGAAGGTGCTCTGCCCAGTCTAGCCCAGTAGCCCAGGTACCAGTGGGATGGTGGGGCTGTGACCAGGAAGCCTGGACTACTAAGGACCAGGAGACCAGGACTACTGAGGACCAGGACCACTGAGGACCAGGAGACCAGGAATACTGAGAACCAGGCCTGGACTACTGAGGACCAGGACCACTGAGGACCAGGACCACTGAGGACCAGGGTGCAGCTCTGTGTGGTGCACATCCTGACGTCAGGGAAACAGAATAACTGCTGCAGCGACAGAGACGTCCTGATTCTGCTCCTCTTGACCTAGCGATGATTGTAAAGACACCAAAGGATGCACTGAGAACAATTCCTTTACCTGTACAGCAAATGAGCTTATTATATCTATATCTATATCGATATATATCTATATATCCCGGTGAATGAAATGAGGAGGACCATGTTTGTTTTCCATTTCTATCCGTTCTATATCTATAGAGCTACACTCTGGTGGGCCCTTGCTGGTGCATACATTCCAGCGTGGGCTGGGTGCTAAGTGTTACGTGCATAGGCGGGGGGCCGGTACAAAAGGTGGAGTCCAAAGGGGGCGGTCCCTGGAGCGTCTCTGCTATCCCAGCAGCACCCTCTGCAGGCGGTCCGCGGGCACGCTGCTCTCGTCCTCCGACTCGGCGTCGCTCTGCGGGTTGGAGCTGCAGGGCGACGTGCACTCCGGGGAGCACAGGTAGTGCATCAGGGGCAGACGGTACTTCCCGCAGAAGTCCACGAACTTGATGTGGCGCACGCATGAGTCAAAGTACACGCCTGCAACAGAAGGAGGGCGGGGGGGGGTGTAAAACCCGGCGACCCGGTGAGAGTCTGACAGGAAGTGCAGGGTAAACAACGCTGGGAAAGGAGGGCGAGACACAGATGAATGGTTTAGACCAGCGGTTTTCAATACGTGAGGCGCGCCTCCCCTGGGGGGCACCAAAGAGCCACAGGGGAGGCGCGACATGCAATGAGCAAAGAAAAAATACACATCTGTATGCAGCTCTATTGATATCTGTAATTGTGCGTGTGTTTATTAGTTTTAAATTGCATCATTTCCTTGTCCCAAGTCACCAGAAGTCAGCATTGAGGGAGGAGACAGGACCCAGCAAAGAAAGTAGGAAATATGATCATGAATGCGTTTCTGGTTTTCTGTGGAGAGCGAGTTCCCCCAGATCTCCACAAAGGCTATGTGTCCTAATCCCCTTCACCTCCAACTACTTGTGTGAGTGTGGGTTTTCCGCACTGACCCTGATTAAAAACAAATACAGATCAAGGCTGCAGGTGGAGGACGACTCGCGTTCATTTCTCTCTGCAGTGCAGCCCCGCATTGAACACATCTGCGCATCAAAAGCGAGGCCTCATTGTTCCCACTGATATGGACGATTAAATTGAAAGTCAAAGTTGTGTTGTCTTGAATGCATGAATTGGTTGGGCCATAGGGTTGATGCTGCTCGTAGCGCAAATGATGTGAATTTGGCGCATTTTGTTTGTTGTTTAAATCTGAGGTTTTATGTGGCAGAAATCGTTAACAAATTTGATGAAAATATGTGAGTCTGTTCGATCTCATAACATACCGTTGTCGTTCATTGATTGGAGAGCTGTACATTGTGCTGATTTTTTTCGAGACGATGTGCATCTCTTTCAAATATGCGCTTAAGGCCCAGACACACAGCGCCGATTACAGCCGTCGGGTGTCGTCGGTTGTAGCTTTGTTTTGTTGACTTGTGGATAGGCCTACTGATGTTCAGTGATTTTAAAAGTAGCCTCAATTAGGCCTGCATGAAGTTGGAAATTATTTGCTGTTGCAAAGAATGGTTTAGGAATGCACTTAAAATAAAATAAAAATTTGATTAGTTATTGAAAGCCATCATTGCCTGGAACACACAAAAGATGACATTTACTGAAGAGGCGTGTGTTAAGTCAGGCGGACGGGAAACTTTTTTTGGGGGGGGGGGGGGCTCAGCTGTCCTTACCTACTCTAAGGGGAGACTCACATTCATCCAATTTGAAAACCCCTTGTTTAGACGGCTTCCTGTAGCAGACCAGTCCGACTAGCAAACCTTTATCATGTGATATTGTTTTATGATCAGCGCTGTATTGGATCACGTCATGTTTGATACAGGATGTTGTTTCTATGTGTCACACACCCTGTCGTGCTGTGAGAAGAACCAGACCAAATTAGGTCAACAGAAAGGAATCGGTTAACCATTTGGAAAAATCCTAGCTCCTCCTAGCTGAGTGTCGAGGTGACCCTGAGCAAGATGCCTCACCCTGACTGCTCCTGACCAGCTGGCTGTCGCCTTGCGTGGTCGACTCCACTGTCGGTGTGTGAATGTGTGCATTAACCGGTGTGAGTCGCTTTGGGTAAAAGTGTCTAAATGCCCAACATTTAAATATAGGGCATTAAGCAGACGCTTTCATTTAAAGTGAATCAGAATAAGTACATTTGTCAGAAGTAAGAGAAACAACAATATATCTCTGTCTGTACAGTAAGGACGTCCATAGAACCAAGTGCCAAGCACTAACAACCACTAGGTCAACCCTTTCCCCTTTACAACAGAGATAGCTAGGATACGATAAGATAAGAACTTTATTTCATCCCACACATGGGAAATTCACTTGTGACAGCAGCCCATGGAATATAGAAAGATGCAATAATAGAAAAAGGGACTGAGCTGTTGCAACAGGCTGCCCCTCCGGCGGCGCCATCACAAGGAGGTGAACCTGATGGCACCATGCGAAGGACTGTTTTTAAGTGTCGGGACGTACAACATACAATAAGTGTGTACATTAAGGGCCAGTTAGTGCTAATGTAAAAAAGACCAAAACAACAACAAGGCCTTCAGCAGCCTGGGTCGGCTCAGGGCGGGGGTCAGAGGGGGGTCAGAGGGGGGTCAGAGGGGGGTCAGAGGGAGGTCAGAGGGGGGTCAGAGGGGGGGTCAGGGCGGGGTCAGAGGGGGGGTCAGGGAGGGGTTCTCACCGGCACACTTGGGGTTGGGGCACTTGCTGGCCAGGTCCAGGTAGTGCAGCAGGTTGGCGGGCAGGTCGCAGCGCGAGTACGGCACGTTGCGGCTCTTCACCGTGCGCCCCGCCAGCTCCAGCAGCGAGGGGGGGTCGTAGGTCATCTCCTTGACGAAGCGCACCACCAGCGGGTTGCCGCGGAGACTGAGCTCCTGCAGCCGCACCAGACTGAGGATCTCGCGCGGCAAGTAGGTCAGCAGGTTGTTGTGCAGGCTGAGCGAGCGCAGGGAGTGGAGCCTGGGGAAACAGGTGAGCGTTTACAGTGCTGAACTAACCAGGGGCCCCTCACAGTGCTGAACTAACCAGGGGCCCCTCACAGCGCTGAACTAACCAGGGGCCCCTCACAGTGCTTTATTAACCAGGGGCCCCTCACAGCGCTGAACTTACCAGGGGCCCCTCACAGCGCTTTACTAACCAATGGCCCCTCACAGCGCTGAACTAACCAGGGGCCCCTCACAGCGCTTTACTAACCAGCGGCCCCTCAAAGCGCTTTACTAACCAGGAGCCCCTTCTCTGTACCTGGTGAGCTGCGGTGGGACCCCCTGGATGCGATTGTCACACAGCCCCAGGTAGCTGAGGTAGGGCAGGTTGGCCAGCTCCGCCGGGATGGAGGTGATGAAGTTCCCCCCCAGATACAGGAGCTCCAGGCTGCAGGGGGGAGAGAGACCGTCAGGGGGGAGAGAGACCATCAGCGGGGAGAGAGACCGTTGGGGGGGGAGACCGTCACCAGAGAGAGAGACCATCAGCGGGGAGAGACCGTCAGGGGGGAGAGAGACCGACTCCGTCAGGGGGGGAGATACCGTTGGGGGGGTGACCGTCAGCAGGGAGAGAAACCGTCAGCGGGGCGAGAGACCGTCAGGGGGGAGAGACCATCGGGGGGGGAGAGACCGCACACAGTCAGGGGAGAGACCATCAGGGGAGAGAGACCGTCAGGGGGGAGAGACCGCACACTGTCAGGGGGGAGAGACCGTCAGGGGAGAGAGACCGTCAGGGGGGAGAGACCGCACACCGTCAGGGGGGAGAGACCGTCAGGGGAGAGAGACCGTCAGGGGAGAGAGACCGCACACCGTCAGGGGGGAGAGACTGTCAGAGGGGAGAGACCAGGCCTCTGGTCCACCAGGCCTCTGGTCCACCGGGCCGCTTCAGAGGCGGTGGAGGCCCGGAGCCAGAGAGGGGTTAGCGGCCGCAGAGCAGGCCCGTCCTGCTGCTGGGGAAACTGATGATGCAGCTACTGGGAGAGAGGGGCTCATTTGTCCTTGGTGCCAGAGCCCCCCCCTCCCCCCCCCCCCCCCCCCTCCCTACCCCCTACCCCACCTACACCCCCCACCCTCCTCGTGCAGGCCCCTTCTCCAGCAGGGAGCGGGAGAGGACATGGAGTTCACCCACTCAGGTCTCTCTTATGTTGACATGACCAAGGACGCAGTCCGCCACCACGCTCCTATAGCAGGACGACTTGACTCATAAATCAGAAAATGTCTCAAACCATAAATATTACCCTTCCATAAAACAGGCCGCTATCTATATTATTAGATGTGTCAAGGTGAATAGCAGAGGTGTTTGGATATTAACAACCTAATGCAAAGTCTACCCTAACTGTGGATAACATTAATACCACTTAAAGTGGGCATTGAGATCCAAAACAAACTCTGCATTAAGACTCCTGCAGACATGGCAGCCCCCCGACTGGCCTGTAGAAGACCCCCCACATGGCCTGGACCAGCCCAGTCCCTGAACCAGTTGGCAGACCCCCACTGGCCTGGACCAGTCCATGAACCAGTGGGCAGCCAAACGGGGAAAAGGTTCAAGAGTGATTTAGACTTAAGATGAGGAAGTTCACATTGAAGGACTGCTGGAATAACACGTCCTCTTCTAGCGCCAGAATCCCTCTCCTAGCACCCCTCTTCTAGAGCCAGAATCAGGGCTGATAGGAAGTGAAACTATCTGTGCCTGAAATTATCAAATACATTCGAAGACACCATACAGAATTGCCTTTCTTGACAACAATAAAAGGAGCGTAACTGGCACACCATGTAGCCGATGCAACAATTCGTTTTTATTGCATAAAAGTGTAAAGTGATGGCCAAAATAACCTAACAAACACACCACATATACAGTACAGATATAGGCCCATGTTAAGGCCCATGTTGAAGACATGTCCCAACAATAGAGGCCGTCAGAGGCTCACACAATGCAGACACTCATTCGAATCTATCTGCTGATAACACTCGGCCGCAGCCCGGGTGCTCAAGGCCAGGCAGGTGCTCTCGAGAAACCCCAACACCAGCCTTGACTCCCACAACTCGCAACACACAATTCGCTAGAAGAAAACACATAAGACTGATACACTCTGAAGGACATCATCCTCACTTGAAGCAGAACCTCTACAGAGGCAAAGCTCCGGACGACCTCAGCGCTGTAAGGGACTTAGACATTTTCGCTCGCTCGATCTCTTACGCTCTATAGCTCAGTATAACCTTTTTCACCTTACTAAATAAATCCGAGGCCCTCGTGCCGACAATTTTATCTCCTCTCCGTCTCAGTTTATCTGTTCAAGTAACTAGGCAGACTATTTTTCCCAACAAAAGTGCTACCCAAAGTGCGTGCAAAACGTTTTCAGTCCCATTCAGACCATCCTCAGTGCAAACACACAAAGGTAATAGACTTCCTTATATAGACTACGCCTAGTTGGTGGCAGACATGTCATGCTAAAGGTCAGGTAGGTTGACGTGTTGACTAGACATTTTAAAAGGCACGGCTCACTAGGGGTGTAACGGTACATGTATTCGTCACAGTACAGGCACTTCGGTGCGGTTACAAAGATGTGCCGCGGTTTGTAAATGTGGCGTACAAAGCGTTAATATGGCAAATGTAAAGGTTTTTCGATTTTTTTAAACTTTCCCCTTAACTATTAACCTTACCGTACTGTGACTTAAAAACCGAGGTACGTACCGAACCGTGACTTTTGTGTATCGTTACACATCCTACCGCTCACCTATTTTGCTGCTCACCCCTCTCTAGAGACAGAACCCCTCTAGAGACAGAACCCCTCTCTAGAGACAGAACCCCTCTAGAGACAGAACCCCTCTAGAGACAGAACCCCTCTCTAGAGACAGAACCCCTCTAGAGACAGAACCCCTCTCTAGAGACAGAACCCCTCTCTAGAGACAGAACCCCTCTAGAGACAGAACCCCCCTGGTCCTGACCCCACCCCCACCTGATCCTGACCCCCTTGGTCTAACAACGAATCATCATCATCATCATCATCATCATCATCATCATCATCAGTGAGGCCGTGGATGAAGAGTCCTATTTAAAACACTCACCCTGACAAGCAACCAATCATTAACGTTACCTCACATCTGGTATTGATCATATTGAAGCTGTTTTGTAAGAACACCACTTTATCATTTAAATCTAATTATATTGAAAAGCTCGCTTCTAGATCACCAAGTCACGAGTATAACGACAAGTTACCCACAACCAACTAGTGTCCTGGGACGTTTGAGACGGACCGGGAGAGAAAGGCCAGCCCTACCTGGTGAGGTCCTCGATCTCCGCGGGGATGCTCCTCAGGCGGTTCCCCCCCATCGAGAGGGACTGCAGGCGCCGCAGCTTGGTGCACTGGAGCGGGATCTCCTCGAAGCGGTTCCCGCTGAAGTTCAGCGTCTCCAGCTGCATGGAGCCGAACTCCTTGGGCAGTGAGGCCTCGTCCAGGCGGTTGTTCTTGGCGATTAAGGTCTTCAGCTTGGTCAGCCGGGTGATGTCCTCACTGAGGACGGACAGGCCGTTGTTGCTGATGTCCAGCAACTGGAGGTTGGAGAAGAGGAGGACGGAGAGGGGCAGGGAGGCCAGACGGTTGTGGTGGAGGTACAACTCAACCGTGTCGGTCCTCCGCTCCTCGCCGAGGCTCTCCGCGCTCAGGGTGCTGAGCTGGAGACGGGAGTAGTCCAGGACCCCGGGTCCGGGTCCCGCGGGAACTGCGGGTCCTGCGGCGTCCAGGGGCTCCATGTCGGACTCAGACCAGGAGGAGCAGGAGGGGCGGATCTTCAGCTTCAGCCGCCGAGGGATTCTTCTCTAAGTTCCTCCACCAATAGAAAGCCAGGAGGACTGTGGCAGCTTCTGGATCACTGGCTGTTAAAACGCGTTTAGGCCGAAAGAAGACGCGAAAGTGTCGACACTGGTGCTGCCGGGACGTTCAGCTTTCGAGCCGCTCCGAGATGTGGGTCAGGATCAACTGTCAATCAAAAAGGGACATGACCATCCCGTCGAGCGCCGCCGTAAGCTGAGTTCAGCAGTCGGGGCTCAGCGTTGCTATGAGCGGTTATGAGCGGTCCTGGTTCCGGGGTGGGCTGGAGGGTGGGTCCCTCCTCCGCAGGGCCAATAGAGGGCGTTCATTGGTCGGTCTCCCTGTCCGTCATGTTGCAGCGGGTGTAACAGGTTTTTACTGGAGATAAAGATGCAACACATGTTCACCAAACAACTTTAATTACCTCAATGAATTTAAAACACCGACTTACGGGAATTATTTTAGGTATTTTTCCGGTTTATAGTAGTAATTATTTGCGGTGGCAATTTTTCGGTAATACAAACTCCAATGAACTCCGACTATATTGACTTTTCTATTGCTTATTTAGGAGGATGCACTAGAAACGGTTAGATCCAGTTTCTAATTCAAGATCTTTAAATGTAGGAATAAAAATGTTTTCCGAATGAACTTTAAGGTTAAAGGGGTTGTCAGCGCCAGTGAAACCCATTGGTCGGCCCGGTTTGGGAGACCCATTATGTAACCCCCCGGTCGATTGCATAATGCAGAAGCACGTTGACGTCGTGTTTGGAATGGGAATCACACAGATGTACCGATATGTATCCTATCTGCCATATTCCCTTAGGCCTTATGTATCCCTTCATTATTGTGAGCTATCCTGGTACTTATTTGTACTTATTTTTATTTTGAACTTATCTTTATTTACTTTATCTTGTATTGTTGCAGGCTGCTGTGTCTGTTGAGGAACCAAGCCTAATAATTGTATTATCATGTACTAAGGTGATTCTGATTCTGCTGGTTACTACGTGGTTTTATCTTAAAATAAAGTCCCATCACGATGGTGACATATCGCTGAGGTTGTTGTTTATATAGGGTTTATTGGCATACATACATATACCTTACAGTCTGTGCACTTCTAGTAGAATATAAAAGATCAAGCTTGTATCTATATGCAGTCACACAAACATGGGACGGGCGAACAATCACCAAGCACTGGGTCTCGTACAGCACTGAGTCTCGTACCAGCCTTCTGCCAAACACACGTTCCTGGATGTGGTGAGTGACCGAACAGCGGTCTAAGGCACTGCGTTCCTCACAGCTCTTCAATATCGCTGAGGCATCGTGACCCACAACCACGAATCAAAACACTACCCTCAGCACTGCACACACACACACACACACACACACTCACACTCGGTCACCATCTCTCTCTCACACACACACACACACACACACACACACACACACACACACACACACACACACACACCATATATGCACTTAGTATTTGATGCGTCTAAGTAACTTTAGTCAACAGTCAGGCTAGTCCTTCTGTAAGTGATTCTCAGAGTACAGGTATAGTGTTGTTGCTGGGTCCAGAGTGATGGTTCACCTGGAAGAGATTCTGTTACATTTCATTAAACACTCGCCACAACAGCTTTGGTTTCGCCTCTCCCCCCGTTCTACACGTGTTATCTGAATCAGACGGCGTGCCTGGAAGCTTCTTCTGACTTAGCCAACAGATATCTACACATGGAAGAGCACCACAGAGGGACAGAGACACAGAGAGAGACAGAGAGAATGAGAGAGAGAGAGAGAGAGAGACAGAGAGAGAGAGAGAGAGAGAGTGCTGAGGAGCATAACAGGGGAGCGTTTCATTTACATGTCGAGAGATTAACGTAGGATATATAACATGTGATACATATGAGTTGATCGTGTCGGCGGTAGAAAACTAAGATTGCATTCGCTGTACGATACCAGCTTATAACGGGCCGTGGAAATGTAAACGCACGTTAAAAAGGCGCGAGGAGATAGAATACAATAATACGAAGAAGTGCATCGTTCATGTAGTGTACGATGGAAGGGCCTACCGGCCCCCTGGCCCTCCCGGGCCCCGGCCCTGCCCGGCCCCCCCGGGGCCCCGGAGACGAGCCGCTCTGGTCTGGATGTCAAGATGGAACCCTTTCTGATCCTGTGTGATCCAAACCGATCTCAGTGTTCAGTCCAGTTCTGTTCCATCACGTGGTCACTCACACAATAATACAAAGGACTTCTCTTTGAAGACAGAATAAAGTCTATCCCCCGTGTGTAGTGGGTGGAAATCTTAGTACTGGGATCAAACCAGTCAGTAGGCCACTGGTACACAAGGACCTGCTAGGATAATACTTAAGGTTGCCCCCAGAATCGAACAAACGTTGGCACAAAGACAAAGACACACACATATAAAAAAGCATAATAATTAACACAGGAAAGAATCATGAAACAAATAAATCATTGAAACCACAGGGCCCTAAAGAGACATCTTCAAGTGGAGAGGAAGTGATGTCATCTCCTCCTTCCTGTGTTCAGACCTCCTTGGTGCTGGCCTTCATCTTCTCAACGGTCTCCTGTTTCAAACACAAGGAACGTCATCATCAGCAACCCGAATGAGTCGGACATCGGAATGTAATCGGTGTCCGTTGACCCAGGCTATTTGTGTTTTGTGTTTTGAACCCATGCCCAGACCGAAGTCTAAGCCTGAACTCATAGCATTACGTGAAAAGCTGTTTCATTGAAAAGCTCCCGGTCAACATAAACAGATAGTTTGGAATCTAATCGAATGAAAATTGGACTCAGAGGGATCAAAGTGTTTTTGTTTGGACAACTGTTTTAGAACCGAATTTTAGAACTGCCTGAAACTGTACAGCTCCTGCCCTGACTCACCCACTCACCAGCTTGGCTTTCAGCCAGTCATAGCAAACACAACCACTGGCAATATGCAAATGGAACGAGCGTTTACCAGGGAGGGCACTCGATGACCCATGATTGGATGGTCGGTATGAAAGGATTCTTTACTGGCTCTAGAACTTGATTTTCTTTCTGGACACTGGACAGGTTCCAAAACTGCATTGTGCGTATAAATAGGTTTTAGAATCAAATGGACTAGAAAGATTCCAGAAATGTACTGAATTGTATTGTGGTGGTGGAAAGAGCTGACCGATGGACCAGAGAGAAAGTCAGAAGAGAACCCCTTTCACAACCCTTATCTTAAAGAAAAACCATCACCTTAAAAAATAAAGGCTATTTTTGGTATTACTCATTGCATAGTCGATACGACTAATGGGGGAGTTTCCTTAGTTTGAAACCTTTAAAACGACCACATGGCCTGAAAACAGTTATAGCATTGACATAATAATATTATTATTATGATTATGCTATTATTTCCGCTATCAGCTGAGCTTTACACCTGGGGAGGGAGGGGGGGGAAGAGGAGCCAGGGGGAGGAGCCAGGGGGTGAGCCAGGGGGAGGAGCCAGGGGGGAGGAGCCAGGGGGAGGGGCCAGGGGGAGGAGCCAGGCGACCCACCTGGTGTTTGTTGAGCTCGGCGACGCGACGGTTCCACTCCTCCTCGGTGACCTCAGCGCCCGCGTCGGCCGACTCGTCCACCAACGCCGCCTTGTCTGCAGCGAGATAAACACAGAGACCGGTTTCAGCCGGGTCCCTCAAGGCCTCCCCCCCCGACCCCCCCTTTATGGGTGTCGCTGCGGAGCGGAGGAACAGCATGAAGGCCGTGAACACAGACAGACGCTGAGTACATCTTCATGAGTCCTTCATGAAGTTAGCTTATCCTTTATTGTCCCTTTTTGGGGGAAATTCTTTCTCTGCTTTTGACCCGTCCGGGAGCCGGTGAACACACACACACTCTCAGAGGAGAGACCCGGTCAGAGGTCCACACACACGGGGGTACACCGGCACCCCCGGAGCGGTGGGCAGCCGCAGTGCAGCGCCCGGGGGGCAGGTGGGGGCTTCAGGTGCCTAGCTCAAGGGCACCTCATCTGTGGATGAGGACTTAGGAGAGTGCTGCTCTACTACTCCCCCCTCCACACTTTTGCCAACTGGTGGGGATTCGAACCGGCCACCCTCCGGTTACCGGTCCAACTCCTTAACCAGCAGGCCACGGATGAAAGGTGGGGCAGCAGTCCCCCTCTGACCCAGCGGCTTTGGGGGTCCGAGAGAGAGCAGTACTTTGACCCTCGTGGCTCTGGGGGCCCTGCTGAAACAAGAGCATGGGGTACGGGTAGGGACAGGGGGTACGGGTAGGGACAGGGGGTACGGGTAGGGACAGGGGGTACGGTAGGGACAGGGGGTACGGTAGGGACAGGGGGTACGGGTAGGGACAGGGGGTACGGGTAGGGACAGGGGGTACGGTAGGGACAGGGGGTACGGTAAGGACAGGGGGTACGGTAGGGACAGGGGGTACGGGTAGGGACAGGGGGTACGGTAGGGACAGGGGGTACGGGTAGGGACAGGGGGTACGGTAGGGACAGGGGGTACGGGTAGGGACAGGGGGTACGGGTAGGGACAGGGGGTACGGTAGGGACAGGGGGTACGGGTAGGGACAGGGGGTACGGGTAGGGACAGGGGGTACGGGTAGGGACAGGGGGTACGGTAGGGACAGGGGGTACGGTAGGGACAGGGGGTACGGTAGGGACAGGGGGTACGGTAGGGACAGGGTACGGTAGGGACAGGGGGTACGGGTAGGGACAGGGTACGGTAGGGACAGGGGGTACGGGTAGGGACAGGGGGTACGGTAGGGACAGGGGGTACGGGTAGGGACAGGGTACGGGTAGGGACAGGGGGTACGGTAGGGACAGGGGGTACGGTAGGGACAGGGGGTACGGGTAGGGACAGGGGGTACGGGTAGGGACAGGGGGTACGGTAGGGACAGGGGGTACGGTAGGGACAGGGTACGGGTAGGGACAGGGGGTACGGTAGGGACAGGGGGTACGGTAGGGACAGGGTACGGGTAGGGACAGGGGGTACGGTAGGGACAGGGGGTACGGTAGGGACAGGGGGTACGGTAGGGACAGGGTACGGGTAGGGACAGGGGGTACGGGTAGGGACAGGGGGTACGGGTAGGGACAGGGGGTACGGTAGGGACAGGGGGTACGGTAGGGACAGGGGGTACGGTAGGGACAGGGGGTACGGGTAGGGACAGGGGGTACGGTAGGGACAGGGGGTACGGTGGGGACAGGGGGTACGGTAGGGACAGGGGGTACGGGTAGGGACAGGGGGTACGGTAGGGACAGGGGGTACGGGTAGGGACAGGGGGTACGGTAGGGACAGGGGGTACGGGTAGGGACAGGGGGTACGGTAGGGACAGGGGGTACGGGTAGGGACAGGGGGTACGGTAGGGACAGGGGGTACGGTAGGGACAGGGGGTACGGTAGGGACAGGGGGTACGGTAGGGACAGGGTACGGGTAGGGACAGGGGGTACGGGTAGGGACAGGGGGTGGGGGCGTCGTACCGGAGCAGGTCATGGCGGTGCACACCCAGTTCCCACAGGCGCACACGCAGCGGTTGCACTCCACCTGCGTCTCGGCCCCGTCCTCGTAGGTCTCATCCTCCAGGGCGCACTCTGAGGGGGGGCACAGACACACACACACACATGCGCACACACGCACACACGCACACGCAGAGACACAGACACAGACACAGACACACACACAGACACACACACACATGCACACACACGAAAAAGTTAACAAAGGTTTTGTTTGTATCAGTGTGTCGGAGTGTGTTTGGTTGTGTTTGAGTGTGTGGGAGTATATGAGCCTATGAGTGTGTGTGTGTGTGTGTGTTTTTTTTATGTGTATGAGTGTGTGTATGAGTGTGTATGAGTGTGTGTGTGTGTGTGTATGAGTGTGTGTGTGGGAGTGTGTTAGGTTGTGTGATTCTGAGAAACATTCCAGCCTGCTGAATGTTTGGCCAGCAGGCTGCAGCCTCGCTTAGCGGTGAACTTTCCCCCAGATTCCTGAAGCTTTCCCTAGATCCCGACCTTTGCCCCAGATCCCGACTTTCCCCAAGATCCTGACCCCTGACCTCCCCCCAGATCCTGTCCCCTGACGTCAGCCCCGGTAGACAGGCAGTGGTAGCGTGGCTGTGGGCCATTGTGAGTCTGATTGTTTTGCTGACCGCCTGGTTTTACCCCGGTCATCGTCTGTCTGCCTCGTCAACGTCCCGGTGGAAGTACGCGCAGAAGTAATCAGTAGCAACCCTCTCTCTAACCCTAACGCTAGCAGCTATAGTAATCAGTAACAACCCTCTCTCTAACCCTAACGCTAGCAGCTATAGTAATCAGTAACAACCCTCTCTCTAACCCTAACGCTAGCAGCTATAGTAATCAGTAACAACCCTCTCTCTAACCCTAACGCTAGCAGCTATAGTAATCAGTAACAACCCTCTCTCTAACCCTAACGCTAGCAGCTATAAGAGCATGAGGTCATTTTGTTTTTAAACATAGGACCTTCATAAAACCATTAAAACATTTACCATTGTTTCTTATATATACAACATTATATATATATACTGGGCCCCTGATTTTACCCTGATGTTACCCTGATGTTACCCTGATGTTAGCCGGGCCCTGATGTTAGTCTGATGTTACCCTGATGTTACCCTGATGTTATGTTGATGTTACCCTAATGTTACCCTGATGTTACCCTGATGTTACTCTGATGTTACTCTGATGTTACCCTGATGTTACCCTGATATTATGTTGATGTTACCCTAATGTTACCCTGATGTTACCCTGATGTTACTCTGATGTTACTCTGATGTTACCCTGATGTTACCCTGATGTTAGCCGGGCCCCTGATGTGAACCGTACTTTTCTCTGGCGGGTTGAAGCCGGGCTTCAGGCAGTTGAGGAACTCGTCGAAGCTGAGCTTCCAGTCGGCGTTGTCGTCTGAGAGCTCGATGAGGGCGTCCACACACAGGCTCCTGCAGAGAGGGAGGCTCGTGTTAACAGACACTAGGGGCCCGCTGGGGGCCTCTACAGACCCCAGGCACTACAACAGGCCCCGTGTTATCTGGCCCTGGGCCCTGTGTTGTCCTCCGTCTCAGAGGGGCCCTGACGGATTGGGTTCAGTGGCAGACGGAGCAGGGACTAAAATAGCCCCGGTCAGTGTTACGACGGATTCATCTGTTTGCTCTGCAGCGGAACGCTTGTAGGCCAAGGGCCACAATAGAGGACTTTGGTATCAAACAGAAAGCTATTAATGGAGGAGGCATGCAGAATGGTTATTAGTGGAGGAGACATGCAGAATGGTTATTAATGTAGGAGACATGCAGAATGGTTATTAATGGAGGAGGCATGCAGAATGGTTATTAGTGGAGGAGGCACGCAGAATGGTTATTAGTGGAGGAGGCATGCAGAATGGTTATTAAATTAATAAATTGTCTAAACAGAGGCATTGTCTAAACAAAGACACAAACTCAGGCATGCATACACACACAGACAGACAGAGAGACAGAGAGACAGAGGGAACAGACAGACAGACAGACAGACAGACAGACAGACAGACAAACAGACACCTGAACACTCAGACAGACAGACACTCAGACAGACAAATGAGCAGGCAGACAGACAGGCAGACAGACAGGCAGACAAACAGACAGACAGACCAACAGGCAGGCAGGCAGGCAGGCAGGCAGGCAGGCAGGCAGGCAGACAGACAGACAGACAGACAGACAGACAGCTACCTGAGCAGCCTGTTGCTCTCCTGGTCTGCGTAGGACTGCATGTCCACGTTAGAGTCGTTGTGCTGGATGAACTTGAGCAGCTCTGAGGAGTCCAGCTGGGTGTCGCCGTTGTCGTAGGTCTGGAGGTCAGAGGTCAAAGGTCAGAGGTCAGACACAACATACATACAGACGTATTCCTATCTTTTGAGATACATTATCAGGATCTTTTCCAAGCACAGCTAGGAATCTTGTCTCCTAGACCACATGATGAGGTCGACACGTGCACAGCACGCACACACACGCACGCAGTCACGCACGCACGCACGCACGCACACACGCACACACACACACACACACACACACACGCAGAGACACACATTATCCATGCATATTGACATTCATACAGCATGGGTTCACTCTGTAAACATGCACTCATCCTCCGTCCACGAGCTCGGACCACCGAGACCAGCAGAGAGCCCCCACCGGGGGAGAGAGGCTGATTGGCCACCCCGCCTGACCCCCCTCCCCCCACCAGGAGGGCTTTGAGTCGACAGAGAACCACGAACACAGAGGCCCCCCCGCGGTTTGGATTAAACAGGACAGAGACGGGCTCCCATTGAAGTTTACTGACATCCCACCTATCAGCCGTCTTAGAGTTGGACGGTGGGGGCGGTAACGGGTATTTTTTCAGTGGTGTCATAAATATACAGTCTGTTATGCCCTTTGAGACTGTACCTGTGATAAAGGGATGTACAAAAAAGGTTGAATTTAATTTAATTGAGTGTGTGTGTGTTTGGCGGTATGGTTCTGAGAAACATTGCATCCTGGTGAATGATTGGCTCGCAGGCTGCAGCTTCTCTAAGGCCCCGTCCACACGGAAACGTTTTTTTCGTGAAGACGCATACGTCTTGTGCATTTGTGCCGACCCTCCAGACGGACCCCGCGTTCTCGGTGGCCGAAAACACACTTTTTTTAAACCGGGTCCCATGGTGGGTAAGATAAAAACGGCCCTATGCGTTTTCGTGTTCGGATTCATGTGGACACCAGATACTCAAACGTATCCCCCACCCCCAGGAGGGGAACCTAGAGATCCATCGTATTTGTATTGTTGGATTTGATTTGTATTATATTTGTGGCTTTAAATACAGCCCCTTGGTAAATTTAATTACTAACTGTACATTAAAAGTATTTTCTGCTCAATCTAAAAGGCTTAAATACTGCTTTTTTTCTCTCCCTGTCTTCTTCGTTTAGTGGTGGAGAACCAGCGCCACAGAGTGGCCTTGATATGTACTGCAGCGTCTCTGCAGCTAGACGGAGGGAAAAGATTGTTTTCGCCCGTGTGGACGGGGCCTTAGAGAGAGCAGACACGGGGAGAGACCGGCCCCCTGCAGGTCTGCCCCCCTCCTGGCCCCCCGCTGATCAGACGGCGTACGGTGAGGCCTCCAGCCCCTCCCCCTCGCCCACGCCCACGCCCACCTTGAAGTAGCGCAGCAGGATGTCGGAGAAGTTGGAGCCCTTGTTGAACCAGCCGTCGGGCACCACCTCAGTCTGCAGCCACTGGATCACACGGCTCCGCAGCTCGTTACGGTCCGCCACGTAGCACACCACTGGGGGGGGGGAACACAGTGAGACCACTGGGGGGGGGGGAACACAGTGAGACCACTGGGGGGGGGGGGCAGAACACAGTGAGACCACTGGGGGGGGGGGGGGGAATACAGTGAGACCACTGGGAGGGGGGGCAGAACACAGTGAGACCACTGGGGGGGGGGGGGCAGAACACAGTGAGACCACTGGGGGAGGGGGGGGGGGACACAGTGAGACCACTGGGGGGGGGGGGAACACAGTGAGACCACTGGGAGGGGGGAATACAGTGAGACCACTGGGGGTGGGGGGGAACACAGTGAG
This sequence comes from Pollachius pollachius, assembly GCF_949987615.1. NCBI lineage: Eukaryota > Metazoa > Chordata > Actinopteri > Gadiformes > Gadidae > Pollachius > Pollachius pollachius. The sequence continues at coordinate 51,243,833 of NC_136936.1, forward strand.
ACCACTGGGGGGGGGGGGCAGAACACAGTGAGACCACTGGGGGGGGGGAACACAGTGAGACCACTGGGGGGGGGGGGGGGAACACAGTGAGACCACTGGGAGGGGGGGCAGAACACAGTGGGACCACTGGGGGGGGGGGGGGGAACACAGTGAGACCACTGGGGGAGGGGGGGGGGAACACAGTGAGACCACTGGGGGGGGGGGGAATACAGTGAGACCACTGGGGGAGGGGGGGGCAGAACACAGTGAGACCACTGGGGGGGGGGGGGAACACAGTGAGACCACTGGGGGAGGGAACAC
>NC_136936.1:51249132-51368766 GCF_949987615.1 Pollachius pollachius
ACCTGCAGGAGGACGGCCCCATGCTGTACTGCTCTGGAGATTGGGTGTGCCCCCCCCATGCCATCATTAAAGTGTCTCTTCCACTGGCTCCTGCTTCTGCATGGCAGTGTTACACCAGCAGAGAGATCCTCTCATCAAAGCCTTCCCAGCCGCCTCGTCGCTTTGTTCTGCTTAGTTCACCCTGTCTTCAGCACGCACACATTCACTCACACACGCATGCAGCACACACACATTCACTCACACATGCATGCAGCACGCACACATTCACTCACACATGCATGCAGCACGCACACATTCACTCACACACGCGTGCAGCACGCACACATTCACTCACACACGCATGCAGCACGCACACATTCACTCACACACGCATGCAGCACACACAGACACACACACACTCACTCACACATGCATGCAGCACACACACATTCACTCACACATGCATGCAGCAGAGGCAACCAGACGCAAGCACACACAAACACACATACACACAAACACACACGCACACATGGACACGCACACTCACACCCACACAGAAGCTGCACACACCCGCCAGGCCATGGTGTGTGCATGCTGCTGCTCGCCATCCGTCTATATCACCAGTACAGCGTAGAGCCTCCTCCACGCTGCGGCTGCTTCAGTGGTGGGCGTTGGCTTGCTTGTTTGTTTGTTTGTTTGTTTGTGTACAACATGCTCATCAGATCCCAGCGCCGCCGCTGACAGGACGAGATCGATGAGGGGATACTGAGGAGGTCACTTCAGCACCATTAGGAAGTCTTTACCCAGGGTGCACTGGGCCGTCATTACCATAGGCCATTGATTTTGTAAACAAGTCGCGGTGCCAGTGCCTCGACTCAAAAGGCCCCCGACAGCAGTCCTATACAGCGGGGGGGCCACCTTGGGGACGACCTCCCCGGACTGGGAGATGGTGTCGAATCGCTGAATTGCTGCAGAGAAATGTCATTACCTCAACTCAGTGGAACAGCATTCAGACTTCCCTTCTGCCTCTCAGAAGGTCACGTAAGTGGGTTAATAACAAGGGGGGGGGAGAGGCTGGTAGACCAATTAGAAGAAGGGAAAGGGCAGAACAGTCCCATAAGGGGAGGGACCGAGAAAAGCGTTGATTTAATGTATTCATAAAGCGCACAATGTCTCAAAGATAAGACCACACGTCACGGGCTCAGCAGTTCCTTCTCAAAGAGGCTTAATAGAGGAACAGCAGGTTCCCACTGGAGAGGAGAACGGCGCTGTTCACAACAAAGACGTCCGATAAACACACTATATTTACTTCATAGACACATATCTATATGATATAGATATATGATATATATATATAACTATATATATGTAACTGCAGACAGGCAGAACTAGTGCGATGACTCATGAGTGATGAGTGGCTCTCAGCCCTGGGACCCGTCCCCCCATTGGGCCGGGAGACTGCCCGTCAAGGACAGCAGTAAGACCCGCCTCTCTGCGTCTCCTCCAGCCCTAGCTCGTGGGATGTCTCTCCGTCCGTCCGCCCGGTTCAAACCGGTGCTTGTGGTGGTGTTCAGCTACGAGCCCCCCCCGCCCTGCAGGTCTTCTGCTCTGGGTTTGATCTGAGAGGCCGTGTGTCAACACAGCGAACTCATTAAAACGGCTCTGGACGGACGGACGGACGGACGGACGGAGGTACACACGGCAGGGAGACCTACCTCCTGCTCCGATGTGCAGGACTCGGAAACGAGGGGGCCGAGGGGGAGGGAGGGGGAGAGGATGTGGGGAGGATGGATGAAGACCGAGGGGGGGGGGGGGAACATTCCTCAGCTCTGCCGGTTCTCCGGTTCTGAGCCAGAAACTCATCAGTGTATGGGTCAGAACTGGTGACCCCCCAAGCCACCAACCCGGCCCGCCCGCACGTACACACACACACATGTGCCCGCACACACACACACACACACACGCAGGTGTGCACACACAAGCACGTGTGCACACACAGGCATGTGCACACACACACACACACACACACACACACACACACACTGCTGCCCTTCACACCCCTCCAGAGTGAGTTCCTCTGGCTCCGCCCCTCTGAGGGGGGGGGGTCTGGGCAGCCCGCCGCGCGCCGACCTTAAAGAATATGATTTGTGCTCCGACCGAGGGCGCTGGAGCTCAGCGCTGTAGCACCGCTCAGGATCCACCTCACAGCGGCCGCGCGTGGGAGGCTGCCGGTTTCTGCTTTAGCCTTTAATCATGAGATCTCCCCCCACCGAGGCCACCGTCTGTCTGTCTGTCTGTCTGTCTGTCTGTCTGTCCACAACGTCTGCCTCCCGTCTGTCCAGTCTACCTCCTGCCTGTCTGTCTGCAGCGTCTGTCCAGAGTCTAACCCACTGTTAGTACTCACAGCTGTTATACTACTTAATACTGTTAGTACTCACAGCTCTACTACTACGTACTGTTAGTACTCATAGCTCTAGTACTACAAACGGTTAGTACTCCTAGCTGTACTACTACATACTGTTAGTACTCCTAGCTGTACTACTACTACATGTTTGTAGCAGACTACGGCGGCGGCGTTCTCCCCCGACACCGGGCCGATACCAACGGTGAGTCCTGACACCAAACGATCGGAAGGAACCAGTTCGATTCAACCAGAAGTTTTCCTGTAACGTTCCTAACGTTTCCTCAGAGAGGAGGGGTTGGTTTGTGGGGGGGGGGGGGGTGATGTCACACCCTCCCAGAGACTCTTGATTTGTACCCGTGAGCGTTGAGTTCAACAACGGAAAAACCAAACAATGCTGGCAGAAAGACACTTCCTCCCCCAGAGAGAGAGAGAGAGAGAGAGAGAGAGAGAGAGAGAGAGAGAGAGAGAGGAGGGAGAGAGAGAGAGAGAGAGAGAGAGGGAGAGAGAGAGGGAGAGAGGGAGAGAGAGAGAGAGAGAGAGGGAGAGAGGGAGAGAGAGAGAGAGAGAGAGCGAGAGAGAGAGAGAGAGAGAGAGAGAGAGAGGGAGAGAGAGAGAGAGAGAGGAGGAGAATGAGGAGGGGGGAGAACGACAGGAAGGGAACGGGAAGGAAAGGAGAAAGATAATGATGAAATACACACTGAAACAGAAAGGGCGGGGGGGAGGTGGAGAGAGAGACATTGGGGAGGGGGAGAGAGGGAGAAAGTGGAAGCCAGGCTACAGAGCCCGGCAGAAACACATCTGCTAACAGTTAAAGCTCTGCCGGGGTATGTGAAGACCTCTGAGCACAACGACCCCTCCTCCCCCCGCCTGCACCCGGCGTCACGCCACCAGGACAATGGCCGCCCTGTCGTCCCGGGTGCCCACCTGACCCAGATCAATCAGGACCCCCCCCACACACACACACATAATCTCCCCTCTACCACAGCAGCAGATACACCCATCGATGTCTCTGTTATCTCGTCCGACTGGCCGCTGGTTCTGTACGTCCTCCATGTTCCCTGCCTCGTTACACGTCACCTTACTTCTTTGTTCAAACTATTTCTCTCCCTGCCTCCATTTCAGCAGATCCCCCCTTCCCCCCTCCTCCCCTCCCCTGTTCTGGGCTCTGTTCCAGGGCCTTGGAGGGAGGGCCCAGACCCAAGCCCAAGCCAGGGGAGCGGGTAGATCCCCTGCCCCAGTGTCCACTCCCACGCTGGGGCCATTATTGGGGCTAATAGTTTGGAGAGTCGGTTCACTGACGCCCAGTGAGGAATGTGTGAGCAGCCATCTTGGAGGAGGGGTTGAGTTCCTCGGCTCTGAGTCCATGTTGACAATAGACGACCCAAAAAAGAGCAGGAAACCCGGCCGGGACGGTCTTTGTTATAGTTCTTAATAAATCTATATTAGCTGACGCACCGACCACTGTGTTTGTTTGGAGGAGAACAGACTGTGAGCTGTTAGGGAGCAGAACGGAGCCGCTAATGAAACCCCTTCACTGGCTTCAGCTGAAACACACCAGGCCTGTGGATAATTAACATTTCTCCCATTGTCATGTGACCGCAGGAACACAGGCTGCTTGGCGGAGTGCAATTTTAAATTTGTGCTGAAGAAAGGGTGATTAGGGGGCAGCGGGGGGGGGGCACAGCTTCCAGCTGGGGGGGGCTGATTAATGGCTTTCAGATAACAAGTAACAGCCAGACACATTGTAATTATTTCTGACTGCTGATTTTCAGAGGAAAGAGAAAGATTTGCTTGCGAATTCTGGTTTGAGGCGATGGAACATGCTGAATTCTCTCTTTCATATTTTCCTTTTTCTAAACTCTACAATAGACAAAGATACATTTTAGATTAGAAACAGCCCTCATCTGAAGCAGGTTATAGGAAGTAGATTATAATGTAGAATGGGCTGCTTGTCATTTGGTGCTTGTGTGTGTGTGTGTGTGTGTGTGTGTGTGTGTGTGCGTGTGTGTGTGTGTGTGTGTGTGTGTGTGTGTGTGTGTGTGTGTGTGTGTGTGTGTGTGTGTGTGTGTGAGTAATGATAAGCCCGGTGCATCTGTTGGACTAAAACAGGTTCCCTTTAAAGCCGAGCCAAGTTAAGAGATCACACGACGCGACCATAAAACACACACAAACACATACCCCCACAGCACACACACACACATACACACTCACTCACACACACACACACACACACATAAACATACAAGCACCACACACACACACACACGCACAAACCCACAGACACACAAACACACACACACACACCCCATTCCCTACCAACACACACACACACACACACACACACACACACACACACACACACACAGAAACACACACACAGCCCCCCCCAGACCCCCAGGATGATGACCTTCAGTAGGCAGGAGCATCCAGAGGACACAGCGTCCCCCACTCAGCTCCACCCCCTCCTCCACCTCCTCCACCTGGAGGGTATTTATAGACAGCTCTGAATGGCCGCAGGTGGAGCAGCGACGGTTCAGCCTCCGTCAGCACCGCGGTGACACTGTCAGCTTGGTGACACCAGCAGGGCGGTGACACCGTCAGCGCAGTGACACCGTCAGGGCGGTGACACCGTCAGCGCGGTGACACCGTCAGCTCGGTGACACCGTCAGGGCGTTGACACCGTCAGGGCGGTGACACCGTCAGCTCGGTGACACCGTCAGGGCGGTGACACCGTCAGCTCGGTGACACCGTCAGGGCGGTGACACCGTCAGGGCGGTGACACCGTCAGGGCGTTGACACCGTCAGGGCGGTGACACCGTCAGCTCGGTGACACCGTCAGGGCGGGCGGGTGTTTTGGGATCTGTCCCCACGATCGGAGCATCAATGAACTGAGATCATGGATCACCAACCACATCACAGATCCTTTGAGCTGCAATAGTTCAGTCTTCGAGGTTGTCACAGGAAGGGAAGTAGATATGCGTGTGTGTCTGTGTGTGTATTTATGTGTGTGTGTGTGTGTGTTTGTTTATGTGTAGGTGTTTATACATGTGTGCGTATTAATATCTGGGTTTGTGTGTGTGTATTAATGTGTATGTGTGTGTTTGTTTATGTGTGTGTGTGTTTAGGTGTGTGTGTGCAGTAATGTGTGTGTTAGTGTGTGTATTAATGTGTGTGAGTGTGGGTTTATACGTGTGTATTAATGAGTGTCAATGTGTGTGTGTTTATTTATGTATGTGTGTGTATTAATGTGTGTGTGTGTGTGCATTAATGTGTGTGTGTGTGTTTGTTTATGTGTGCGTGCATTAATGTGTGTATTAATGTGTGTGTGTGCTCCGTGCCCGCCCCCTGCGGTGTGACGGCGTGTCTGAGCGTCTCTCTAACTGGACGGGGTCTGACTGCAGGAGGCCTCGGCTCTCGGCTCTCGGCTCTCGGCTCTCGGCTCTCGGCTCTCGGCTCTCGGCTCTCGGCTCTCCACTCTCCGCTCTCCGCTCTCTCAGGGGTCTTACCTCCAGGCCGCACCTCGCCTGAGGAGCCCACGGTCCTCCTCGACCAATCAGAGCTCACCTCTCAGAACACCAAACACACTACATCTAGAGCCTTAGCATCACACCCACACATTCTACCCACACACACACAGGGACTCACAGAGACACGCACGCATACACACGCATGGATACACTCAGATACATACACACAAACTATCTCGCTGGCACACACACACACGCCACACACCACAACATGCACACACACTCATATACAAACAGGTATAGAAATGTACAAGACAGCACATGAACGCAGAGACCACGACAGGCCCTCACACTGGGAACAGCGTTCAACCAGCCTGCCCTCCAGCCCGCTGCTGGGAGCCCTGTTCCTGGAGACGCTCCCCAGACCAGGGGCCCGGGGCCCTCCCCACAGCGGGCTACGGGCCATATATCATCGGGGCAACCGGCTGGAGAGGACAAATACCTTTCTAATGCCTGGCCGTCCGTTGGCCGGTTCAGCAGAACCTGTGCTCTGTCTTCCCCTGTCATAAGCAGCTCATTAGACGGCCCAGGAATCCAGGAAACAGGGTCAATGGACAACGCTAGGACAACGCTAGGAACGCTAGGACAACACTAGGAACGCTAGGACAACGCTAAGACAACGCTAGGACAACGCTAGGAACGCTAGGACAACGCTAGGACAACGCTAGGAACGCTAGGACAACGCTAGGAACGCTAGGACAACGCTAAGACAACGCTAGGACAACGCTAGGAACGCTAGGACAACGCTAGGACAACGCTAGGAACGCTAGGACAACGCTAGGACAACGCTAGGAACGCTAGGAACGCTAGGACAACGCTAGGAACGCTAGGAACGCTAGGACAACGCTGGGACAACGCTAGGACAACGCTAGGACAACGCTAGGACAACTCACTGCTGGAGAGGACAAATACCTTTCTAATGCCTGGCCGTCCGTTGGCCGGTTCAGCAGAACCTGTGCTCTGTCTTCCCCTGTCATAAGCAGCTCATTAGACGGCCCAGGAATCCAGGAAACAGGGTCAATGGACAACGCTAGGACAACGCTAGGAACGCTAGGACAACACTAGGAACGCTAGGACAACGCTAAGACAACGCTAGGACAACGCTAGGAACGCTAGGACAACGCTAGGACAACGCTAGGAACGCTAGGACAACGCTAGGAACGCTAGGACAACGCTAAGACAACGCTAGGACAACGCTAGGAACGCTAGGACAACGCTAGGACAACGCTAGGAACGCTAGGACAACGCTAGGACAACGCTAGGAACGCTAGGACAACGCTAGGAACGCTAGGAACGCTAGGACAACGCTGGGACAACGCTAGGACAACGCTAGGACAACGCTAGGACAACTCACTGCTAGGACAACGCTAGGACAATGCTAGGACAACGCTAGGAACGCTAGGACAACGCTAGGAACGCTAGGACAACGCTAGGACAACGCTAGGACAACGCTAGGAACGCTAGGACAACGCTAGGACAACGCTAGGACAACGCACTGCTAGGACAACTCTAGGACAACGCTAGGAACCGAGAGGACAACGCTAGGACAACAATAGGACAACGCTAGGACAATGCTAGGACAACGCTAGGACAACACCAGGACAACGCACAGCAAGCACAACGCTAGGAACCACTAGGACAACGCTAGGAACCACTAGGACAACACTCCGCTAGGACAACGCACTGCTAGGACAACGCTGGGACAACACTAGGACAACGCTAGGACAACGCTTGGAACCGCTAGGACAACGCTAGGACAACTCTCTGCTAGGATGCCCTCGGGGGTCAATGGAGAGGGACGGGCGGTCCTGTCATAACAGTATGGGGGGCCGTACCTCCACCAAGAGAGTCAAACGTTTCACCACTGAACACCGCTGGCCGCAAGTAGAGACCTGAGAGCTGGGCCCTGTAATTAGCACGCTGGTGTTTGTCATCCAGAGTGTTGTGTGGTGCAGGTCAACACACACAGCTGTTACACAGCTGTCTGAGGCCACGACCCACAGCACCTGGTCCCAGGGTGTGTGTGTGCATATGCATGTGTGCGTGTGTGTGTGTGTGTGTGCGTGTGTGTGTGTGTATGTGTAGGTGTTTGTGTGTGTGTGTGTGCGTGTGTGTGTGTGTATGTGTAGGTGTTTGTGTGTGTGTGTGTGTGTGTGTGTGTGCGTGTGTGTGTTTGTGTCTGTGTGTGTGTGTGTGTAGGTGTGCGTAGGTGTTTGTGTGTGTGTGTGTGTGTGTTTACATAACTTAGTTAGTTCCTGTTTGTGCCTCGGTTTCTTCAGATCTTTAAACAGATAGCCTCACACTAGAGGGCCGAGGTGGCCGTCTGGGTGATGTGAGTCGCTCTCATGCGTCTATACGCCCTCAAAGGAACCAAACCTTCTGACCAGAAGCACTCACTACGTCATCCACAGGGATGTGTGTGTGTGTGTGTGTGTGTGTGTGTGTGTGTGTGTGTGTGTGTTTGTGTCTGATTGGTCGGCAATTACATTAGTTTTGTGTGAACTTTGCTTAGAGCTTAGCATAGACCACCCCTGAAACACACACACACACACACACACACACACACACACACGCACACACAGAGCTTGTATTACACATTAAAACCCCTCCTCACATCCCACTGCAGCTGTCTATAATAATTTTGATCCGTCAAAAAATGAATTTCAACTGCTTTCTTTGTTGGGTTTTTAGCTGTGGAGGTCAAAGTTAAGTTAGAGTCAACATGGACATCTTGAAATGACACCACGTTACATTCATGTAAACATGTACCAGTGAACCTTCTCTACTTTGGGTTTCCTGGCATGATGTCACCGAGCAGCTATGCAGTCAGGGCTACTGACTCAGTAGCGGTGGGTCTATCAGGTAAGTTAATGGTCTAAATTAATTTCATGTTGAAGATGAAATGATTGGGTTGAACTGATCGTAATAAACCGAACCCATGGGTAATAACTCCGTCTCATCAGCCCAGCAGACGGACGGACGGATGGATCCAGAGGTGAGGTCAGGCGGACTAGTTTAGGTTCGGCCGTGGAGACCAGAAGACCAGACCTACTGAACGCGATCAGCGATTTTCACCAGCAGTCCTTTGAATAACCATCCAAAGGTCCGTTTATACATAAAGTGACGTTTAACCAAACTTACCTCCGCAGTGGAGAGCGCCAGGGCGAGCAGCACGAGAGCAGCGGCGCTCCGGAACATCTGGACGGGGGAGAAGGTTCGGTCAGAGACACCAAAGTTCATTACGTTCAACTGCGTGGAAAACCAACATTAAAGCTAACCGCGGAACATGGCCAAACAAAGCGTGAGGTATCCCCCGGACCTGGTGCTGGTTCCTTACCATGTTGAGAGCGGTAAGAGGGTGGTGTTCCTGGGCTGAGGAGAGGTGGTGTCGGTGTGTGGAGGTCTGAGGCGCTGAGGAATGCCTGCTCTTCGCTTCTCCCCCTCCGACGTGACGTGGCCAATGAGAAGGTCTGTAGCGGGAGGGACGGCTCCACCTCGAGTAGGAGGAACCGGAGGAGGAACGGGAGGAGGTGAGCTGGAGGATCGGGCTTTCTCCGTGTGTGATGAGGCTGAAGCGGGTCGTTAATGAGCTCGGCTCTCGCTCTGTGGAACTACAGAGCTGTATTCCGCACTGACTCCGATGACTGTTTACAGAGTCGAGCCTCCGAGTTTGTATTGTACAGAACCAACTTAACTAAATATATGCATATATAAATAAATACATAAATAAATAAATATATATTCCAATCCAGTTATAACGTGTATTCGGTTGATTTACACTCACATATATTTCTGTCACATTTTGCAATGTGTAGGGTTGTGTGTGTGTGTGTGCGTGTGCGTCTCTCTCTCTCTCTCTCTCTCTCTCTCTCCCTCTGTCCATGAGTCTATGCTTTATGCATTATAACACCCCTCAGTGTGTGTGTGTGTCTGGTGTGCGTGTGTGTGTGTGTGTGTGTGTCCTTAATCAGGGTAATTAAACCTGATTAGCAGCATGCTGGCTGTGTCCTTGCTGCCTATCTGCCACTGCACACACACACACACACACACACACACACACACTTTGAATTCTGAATAAAACCCAGAAAAGAAGCTCCTACTGTTAAGCCATCATTTATGCATGAATCTATAAGCCCTCAAAGGAAATATACCTTTTAAGTAGATGCAGCGACTACATCCTCCAGGGTTTGGTGTGTGTGCACGTTTGTGTGAGTGTGAGAGTGTGTGTCTGTGCACATGTGTGTGCACGCATGTTTGTTAGCTTTTGTGTATGCGTGTGTGAGTGTTTGCATTGTTTGTTTGTGTGTGCACGGGTTTGCATTTGTGTTTTTGTGTGCATTCGTGTGTGTGTGTGTGTGTGTGTGCGTGTGTGTGTGTGTGTGTGTGTGTGTGTGTGTGTGTGTGTGCGCGTGTTTGGGTGTGTGTGTGAGAGGGATTCTTATTCTGTCCGCGTTACTCTTTCGGTGTAAATTAACCCTGTTAGCATTCAGTACCTTGTAGCGTGGTGATGACCTGTATAGGCGCATAAGCAGTAACTCAAATAATAATAAAACAAAATCTTTAATAAATTCTTCACCAGACGCCTGACCTCCTCTGGCTGCTGCTGGATAGAATGGAGGAAGAGATGACCTGCATCGTGGAGCCCTTCCATTAGAGCCCCCACAACACGGAGCAGGGAGATGGAGCGATGGGGTGATGGGGACGATGGGGACGATGGGGCTTGGTGTTGGGGCGGGGGGGAGGTGGTAGTGTTGCCTCACCTTCACCCACTAATGCACACTTTCACCCACCGACGCTGGTGTGACCCATGCAAGGGGACAGCCAGCTGGTCGGGAGCAGTCGGGGGGGGGCGTCTCACTCAGGGACACCTCGACACTCTCAGCTAGGAGGAGCCGGGGATCGAACCAGCAACCTTCTGGTTACCAGCCAACCCGCTCTACCGCCTCCAATCACCCAGTTCACAGCCAGTCGGGGCGGACGGAACCCTGTTGAGTTGTTCATGCCGACGTCTCTGGCTGCTGGCCGGGCTGGGAGGGGGCGGGGCCGGACTCTACACATCCAGACTTTAATGAATCTGCTTGAAATGCAAATCGTGTTTTGCAGCGCCGCAGAATTTTCATTTGTCTTCTGTTTGCTGAAGCTTTGGTGCGGGCACCTTTACACAAGCACACACGCACGCACATACAAACACACACACACACACACACACACACACACACACACACATACACGCACACACACACACACACACACACACACACGCTCACCCACGCTCACACACGCTGTGTGAATGGAAATTGAATCAACAATGTAATCAATTCATTAGACATTGTTGCAGCCAATAAGCTCGCTTCGTGATTTTTTAATCATCTTTTTAAAGGCACAGGAGACAGAAGCCCTCGTCCACGAGCTGCGTATCATCTTCTCTGTCCTGCTCCTAGCGGGGTCTCTGGTGTAAGGGTCACCTGACAGGGGTTCAGGTGAGCCATTGGTTTCTTCTTATGCTTCATTTGCATCAAATACTAAAGAAATGAAATGAAACGTCGGCTTCCTATATTTAGTTTCATCCTTTTCTTCTAAGCTGTTCATCTGATCACATGATGAACAACCACTGGTCTCTCGTCATGAGGAGAGGAGACAAGGAGATGAGACGAGGAGAGGCGATGAGGAGAGGAGATAAGGAGTGAGTGTGTTTGAGGAGATAAGGCATGAGTGCGTTTGAGGAGAGAGGAGTGAGTGTGTCTGAGGAGTGTGTTGAGTGTTGAGTGTGTTTGTGTTTTGGTATTTCACACCTTATTGATTGGCCTCAGAGAAATGTGTTCTTGCTTTTAATTTATAATACCTCTCCCATCTCACTGAATCCTGGCCATGTGTGTGTTCTGCTGCGGGGGCAGCAGACCAGATCCTCTCAGAAGACAACCCACGTTCAAACAGGCACTACGTTTGAATTGGCATTCTCATGTGTTCATGGAGCCTCATCCTTATACCAATACAGGCCATCTGCAGGCCCCAGAGTAGAGCTATGATGAGCTGCAGTATGGGAAGTTTCTGAGCAGTTTCCCCCCCAGATGAGCCTGGTTTTCTGGGTTTTCTGGAAGGGTGAGAGGCCCTGAGAGCAGACCCTGAAGAGACGCCCGCTGGCAGGAGTCTGGATGGAGAAGCGTGGAGATGAGAACACAGACTCATGCGGAGACTGCAGGGGGCCGCGGTCCTAGCAGGGGGGAGAACGCGTGGGTGCTCTGTGCAGACCCACTCGCTCCCCCAAAGGGCCCAGCCCACATAAACACTGTTTCCTACTACATTAGTGCCTCCTGAGTCATCAGAAAACAGAGAACATTGAATCATGACGGCACAAAGCAGAACCCTAGAGGCGGCCATTAGTGAGGACATTCGCTCATTAACCTGGTATTTGGAAAACTTCCCCGCAGACGCTTGCACACAATGTTGTGTTGTTCTGTTGTTGAGAGGGGATTAAAAAAGGCCATTACAGCACCCCCTGCTGGCCCAAGAGGCTGCATTTTCCCCTTTCCTCGACTGCCTGCTCAACCGTCCTAATCAGAACGGAGTGCGTGAGTTGATATTGAGGACATGTCTGTCTCTGGTTTCCTGCTGTTTATGTCTTGATGTCTCGCGTGATGAATTCACATCTTTTGTTATTTGGTCGATATTTCAGTAATTATTTTATCCAAGGGACTTGTGGCCGGGAAAACTCTACATTACCCCGATTGAATGTTGATCTGAAAGGTTTTATATTTAGGCGTTCATGGCATTAAAACATGTGCTCTATCCAATTCAAAAGTTGGTTCATTTAAATGGCAGACATCCACTAATGTTTGCGACAGCCCAGGGTTGAAACGTGACATGCAGCACCAGTAATTCATTGTTGATTTTTAGGCACCGATGCCAGCCAGTTTACTCCACATTACTCCACTTTCCGTGTACGGCCAAGCCATGAGGACACGTGGTGGGTAAACACATGGTGAGCATCCAAACAGAGATAATATAGATGACAGAAATACATTATGCAACATTAAAATGGTCTCGATTGATCTTAAAAACACATCTAAACTCACATAAGAAGAGAAGAGCCATTGCAGCCCACAGAAGAAACCTCACGGTCCAGCCATCTTCTAATTCTGAATGCGTTGCAAACAAAATAACAAAATAACCGTCATTGTGATCCTTATAAGCACTCAAATGTATATTCACGTTTTTAAATTCCTGTTGAATTAAGAAAGTCCACTCACTCAGTTCCTCCTTCCAGACAAGACACATGGGCAGTTCTGGCCCTCAGAGGGATACCCTGACATCTCTTAACACTGTGAGACTTTCACGACGTGGACAGCATGCTTGGCACCCTAATGACCCTAATGACTTCACAGCCAATCAGACGTGCGAAGGGAGTCCATATTATACTGAGCACTGAGATGATGGAGGGAAGGTGGAATTATTCTGATCATTAGCCTGACAGCATTAGACCATCGTTCCATCCCTGGTGTATCATCGGATAAGCCAAGATTATCACTTATTTCACTCCTCAATATTCATTTATTCAGACGAGTCACACGAGAACTTGGGGCCTTGTATTTCAACATGAATTATTTCTGTATGTGAAATCTTTCATGTAATCATCTCATGAAGTACTTTTAGTTTTCATTTTAGAGCTGCTTCACGGCGCTTTTTCGGGGGGGGGATATCGATTACTATACATAATCAATATATTTTGTATATAATCTCAATATTTTATTCGTGCCCTTCAGTATGGTAATGTCTAGTCTCTTCAAGTCCTCCCCCTCGGCTGTTATTTATCCAGCTCCTTTATGGCAGTGCAGGGATAAGTCCAGGTGTGTGTGTGTGTGTGTGTGTGTGTGTGTGTGTGTATGTGTGTGTGTGTGTGGGTAGATGTGTGTGTGTTTGTGTGTGTGTGTGTGGGTAGATGTGTGTGTTTGTGTGTGTGTGTGTGTGTGTGCGTGTGTGTGTGTGTGTGTGTGTGTGTGTGTGTGTGTATGTCCGAGGGCTGGGTTCTCCTTCACATCAAACACCAGCACCCAGAACACAATGGGAACACGGCATGTTATTCTCTACTGTTATCTTCAGACCTACTGGACAGGCTGGAGACGGAAGTCATCGAGCCGGCAGTACGAGGCCGTGAGGAGGGCAGGAGATTGAGGGGTAGACAGGCAGCGCTGGAGGCAGCTGGAGGCCAGGGGAGGGGCAGGGGAAGACTGGAGGCTACGGCCGCACAACAAAGGGTGGATGAAAGAGGGTGGAGGTGATGGATTCAGAATCAGTAAAGCTGGCAGCCTTTGGAGAGGCAACTCCTACTACATCCTGGAGACATGCAGACAGTGGGTATTATGGTCTGGCGTTGCCTTCGGGGAAGCGGCTCGTGCTGTCGACTCAATGTGAAACGGAGCTTCTTGCCACTAGTGACCCATTAGTGAATAGTTACACCCTTCTTGTCTCTAGTAAACCACTAGTGATTAGTTAGGCCATTTGTGTCACTAGTGACCCACTAATACCTTCCTATTATACTATGTGAGCGTTTATTACACTCGATTGAGTACTCAATTGTGACGATTCAATTACAGAATGCTGAAGCAGACCGGTCCTTAGTGTGAATAATGAAAAGCTCGCTGTACAATATCCCTTCCATATATCTGAGGACTGGGACACGTTTGGCCTTATTACTGCTCCAACGCCCAGGAGGATCAACAGTGCAGACAAGACCTGCAGCCAGCCTCCAGGGGGATGGTGGCACGGTTGCATTTTCATCCCTTAGTAATTCACTTTTAGTAATGGCCCTCTTTCCCTTCCCGAGACCCAATGGGCATTCAAATAAGAAGAATTTTATTCCTCCACAGAGGAAAAGGCTAATTAATGAATAAAGAAGCAAAAATAATCACCCAACTGAATGTCAGGGGGCATAGTTTAGATGAGAAGTAGGTCTGCGCTAGACGACTTTATGTTAAAACGGTGCTGGCTGGGACAAAAGTAGCTAGTGCATTTGGGACCCACTTCTCTTTACACTTTTCTATCCCCACCTAAGAAATATATATTTTTAAAGTTGTATAACTTTTTCATGTTCAATGGGAATTCATTATTATATTTAACTCCAGTAGTATGAGTTGGCAATTGGCCAATGTAATAAACGTTTTGTGGTACTTTAATTAGTTATATCTCTCGTTTCTCTAAGGTAAACTGTGTATGCTTAGCATGTTTGGCTACTATAGCACTGTCTGCCATTATGTCCACCATCCACAACAGAGGGTCAAAATGGCTGCAGGCTGTAGGCCACATTGTTAAAAAATTAAAATAAATGTTACCCACGTTGTTTGCCTTGGTCAATATACATTTTTGTACCCTCGCTTTAACAGACGGCCGACCGACCGTCTACTTACTACCCTTGTTTCATTAAAAAAAAACGTTATTTTTAATACAAAGATTGAGTCTGCCCTCATTCCTTGGTTGCCCTCCTGCCCTCTAGATTTATTATAACTTGAAGGCAATGTAGGTTAGATTTAAGCAAAATAACATTTTTGAGATTAATATGTTAGAAATGTCCTATAGCTATAACTAGCGAGCACATATGCAAATGCACACAACCATTCATATTCTGCAAAGAGGTTTTGATTAAAAGCCATTATGTCGTAACCATCCAGGGTATACTTACCACGAGGCATGACAGTGTAAAAAACACAGGATAAAGAAAAGTTTCAAGAAATGTGTTTTGTCAAATGTCATTTAAAAGCACTACACTACCCACAATCCGAACGTTTAACACGACGTCCTTGATTGGTGGAGCTCGCTGTTACCATGGAAACGAACCGCCGGCGCGAAAGTCGAAACTTGGGACCAGTGTCCAAATGGTTTAGAACCAGTACAAATCAGGCCTCGTACCGAAGTGTTTGTGAGGCCCAGCTTTTGTGTTCTGTCAGGGCCAGTATCAAGGAAAAGACTGCTGGGTTGTGGTGAGTTTAGCAGGCTGGCTAGTTCATGTCGTTATCATGCTGCGGTGAATAATACACAATATATGATATACAGGGCTGCCAACTTTTCAAAAAGCCTTGGAGTGAGATTTTGTCGGGCCAACCAAAATTTTGCCATATACACGCCAATTTTTGTTTAGCCCACTGCCATACACAAAAAACACATACCTCTGACCATGCATCAGTGGTTCTCAATGCATGGGCCTTAGGCACTACTCAGAGTGTACAAATGGAACCACAGGACACAGCATGGCCCATTTTGTGCATATTTATTTGGGGAAAAAGTAAACACATAGTACAAAGTAAACAGATATGTTGTACACAGTATGTGTTAAAACAATAAAATAATAATAAAAATGAAAAACCCCAAAACATTTTTTAACCATCCCAGAACTATAAGCTAACAAAAAAAGATTACTCATCTCCAGCTACTTATCTCATTCCTTGATAGCTGTGTGTTTGATTGTATTTAGACGTTGCCTTTTTTGAGGCCTTGATTATGTCCTGGGAGGGCTCCCACTTGAAGCAGGGCTCCAGGCCAGCCATCTTGATTGTCATGATGGACGACAATGTCCCATCCAGAGCCAGGCTGTTTCTGGTTTTGGTTTTATTCAGCCCCACCACGGAAAAAACCCTCTCTGCATCGGCGTTGGAGTGGGGTAAAACAAGGACCAGCTTGGCAATTGTTGATAGCCTCATGAAAAGAGGTAATCCTGTCACCTATGAAGAAGGAACCAAGAACACAATGTAAAAATATGTAATATTACTTTGTAAGAGGAGTAAAGGATAATTAATTTAGTCTATAACCAAATGCATGCACCTAGTTTTATGCATACATACCAAATGATTCTAATTTGAATTTTCTACTGTTATTGGTGTACAAGAATCATTCTTACCCTTTGTTTACGGGTTGCCATCTCAGCCCAGAAGTTCTCTGTCTCGTGTCCAGAGTCCTGGAGGGGTGGTAATATCATAGTCTGGTATTCCAGGAGCTCTTCACTAAGTTTATCATGTTCCTCTGGTCCATGGTAGGGGAGCAGGTGAGGGAACCTTATTTTAAAGCAGAGTTACAAGTATTTTATTTTTGATATATGCTGTATTTATGATATATGTCATCAACCCAAAGAATTGTTTTTTTAAAAGCCAGTTAGGGATGGATCATGTGCTTAGAGGCATTCTTGTTATAGAATTCATGGCATTAAGTCTCAGATAACAAGCAGAGATTGCTGAAAGAAATCCTAACCTCTCTACAAAGTACAGGACATCTTCCATGCCACATTCCAACCTTTGCCGGACATCTATGAATTTTGCATGCTTGAGCAGTGGCTCTTGCAACGGCAGCTTCTTCATAGCATACTCCACAGCATTGATTAGAAAACTGAGGGCAGCTTCATGGAACTTCTCAACCTGATGAGGTGTGATGTCTCCATCATCAAGCAATCTGTGGAGCTTGGCCCTAGTGGTAAAGCCAATGTTCAGCTTTCTTCCTGTCACAGATACAACAAATCAAGGTTGACAGATATGCTGTGTCATGCTTATCATAAAAATAATAATAATTATAATTATAATAGTAGAATATTAAACACTGACCTGCCAAATGGTTGTCCTTTTCTTTGAAACAAATCTCATGTGGCTGTTCGTGGCCTATCAGCGCTCTAGGTACCATGAATTTACTGCACATCTTGCGAATGAAGTTCAACATCTACACATCAACACAGACATTTACAGGTGTAAAACAGTAAAACATGTTGCAGCAGAAAAAGCAACAACAGCAAAAGTATATCCTCTGCTTCTGTACCTCATCATGTAGTAAGAATATTGATGAACATTCTCTCTGCAGTAGAAGGTTGAAAGATGTGAATGTTGGTATGGTGGCCTGGAAAAAGAGCAGGTACACCTCTGTCATGGGGTCAGTGAATGCCTCCCGAAGTCTCCTGAACCTCGCCTGACTTTCATCTTAAATGGAAAAAACAAAATTGGCAATATGTACAGCTAACAAACTTGTGGTATTAGTAGTAGATGCATAAGGGAAATGACATGAGGGACCATACTGGCAGATTTGAAGTAGCTGGCCAAAGGGTCATACAGCCTCAGAATCCGGGTCACGCAGCGCTCAAGGCTTAACAAACGAACAGAGATATGCTGCAGGATCTCCATATACTCTGCCTCGTGAAGCTCACAAAATTCTGTTACAGGCATTTAATTATAAAACATATGTATTCAAAAGTTCTGTATTTCAATATTTTAATTGGGACTGTCAAAAGTGCATACCTGTTAAGTAGCCCTTTCGGTTGGTGCTATCCTTAAACCAGTAGCACACATCCACTATCAGGTCCTCCAGATCAAATTTAGAAACCTGCAATACATAATCAGACCAGAAACATTAAGGTTAATGCATGTAATCAGTACACAGATATTAGTTACATGTGAAGTAAAATTAGGCCTATACTTACTTCCAAAAACCCTGCACCAGCTTTTTTAGCGGTATTATGGACAATATGACATGGGCAGCCATGAACATAAATGCTGGGGTGTTCCTTCAGGATTCTGGAGGTTCTGTGAACCTGTGTTCACTGCAGCATTATCCACAGAAAGACCAACACACTTCTGCCAGGGAATAGCCTTTTCTTCCAAGGTGGTCTTGATCTTGCTGAAGATCACTTCTGCTGTCCCACACCTTGCTCCGCTAGTAGTACACATCCCCAGGAAGCGGTGTTCAACCTTATCTTTCATAAAGATCCTGACTGTCAGGGGGTTCATCTTCTCTACTCCTGCAATGACAGCATAGTTAAGCAAAACATCCCATCCTCTTATGTACATGTATGCACAAAAACGAAATAATGCCAGATTATTGTTAAGGTGAAAAACATCATAGTTTGGGAACTACCTGTGTCATTGGATCCATCTGGGACTAGAGTGTATGGCTGTTCCCTCATTTGATCGACCAACTTCCTCATAAAATGTGGTGCCAGCGCCTCGTTTACTATGCTGGACATTTTTGTCCTGGCACACCGGTATTCCTGGGCTGTTCTTGAGTCTTTGAAACACTCCTTTAGAAGAGGCCCCAGGTGGTCTGCAACAGCTAGTGGAACATTGTGCTGCACTAGTGTTGCTGTTATTTTGACCTCAGCCCTCCTTGTCTGCAAGATTTTTTTTATTAGTACTCCCCAAAGAACACAGTTGAGTTGAAATAGACATTATATTAGACAAAACTATAAATTGTGATAGAACAGTAGTAGTACACAAAACTCTTGAACCTTGACAGACCATGACAGTGATACATAGCATACCTTAGCCTCTTGGTCTGCCATACCCACAACAGAGGAACAGGGCACTGAAAATCTGTCTAAAGTTGCCTGAGATTGAAGTGCCTGCTGCTTGTCCTGGTGGCTCTTGCTCTTGATGTGTCGCACAACATCAGTCACCCCTTGGTGGCAACATGAGTTCTCGACACGACACACAGAGCACCAGTAATGTGTGCTGAGGGTCCCTCTTGTTATGAATGGCCATGTTGTGGTCCACTCACTTTTAAAGATGGACCTGTATTTTGCAGCTCCACACATGGCTCTACTCCTCGACCCCTGCTCAGGCCACCGCTGTTCTTCATTCTCTGTCTGTGGCTGTTCTATCTGTTCCTGTGCTGTCTCTTGTTCTGTCTGTTCCTGTACTGTCTCTTGTTCTGTTGGTCGCTGTTCTGTCTCTTGTTCTGTCTGTTCCTGTTCTGTCTGTTGTTCTGTCTGTTCCTGTTCGGTCTCTTGTTCTGTTGGTCGCTGTTCTGTCTGTTGTTCTGTCTGTTCCTGTTCGGTCTCTTGTTCTGTTGGTTCCTGTTCTGTTTGTTGCTGTTCTGTAGCCCTTTTCTTGTGTGTCTGGTTTTTCGATAGATAAAATAAAATATTTCTCTTTGTTCCTGCTGATGGCCCTGGCTTTTTTTTATAGGGCATCCTTGAAACCTTTAGGTTTAATAAAAGTCATGTTG
Organism: Pollachius pollachius; assembly: GCF_949987615.1. NCBI lineage: Eukaryota > Metazoa > Chordata > Actinopteri > Gadiformes > Gadidae > Pollachius > Pollachius pollachius. Next base: position 51,269,008 of record NC_136936.1, read on the forward strand.
GTTTATAATTCTGCGCTAGTATATCAGTTACAATATGCTTTTTTTCTGGTGTACAATTTATGTTGTGCTGCATTTAGACCTCAAACTAATAGTTTACAAATATCTCTCTTGTTTACACATTAAAACGAATAGGTTACTTTAAGAGCATAAACACTTATAATTATTAAAAAATACATACCTGAAAAGGGGGGAATATAATCCAGTGACGGGCTTCTTTGGATAAAAAGTCAAGCATCTGATAGTAGACAGTAGTCCGACCGGTTCTGGCAGCGCGAAGCGCGAAACAACACAACTAAGTCTAACTAATCGACTAATCACCCTGTGCGGTGGTGTTTATGAATGAATCAAGGCTCAAAAAGGTAGATAACAGATAACCGAACCGATTTTTTTTCTTTTTTTTTTGCCCGGAGTCAGACGTGTGTCAGACGAAATTCAGCGTGAGAAATCGGGGGTGTGGCGTGAGAGCGTGTGAAGTGATTCAAATGAGTGTGTCTCACGGCCAATGCGTGAGAGTTGGCAGCTTTGGATATAGCAGTGCTATATAGTAATTTGGGTAGGATAACGACTAGGAAAACATGTTGAATGAATTCGTAACTGAATTCACATGTTTTAAGGGATGAGTAGTTCACTCGTTCACAAAATAACGTCTTTTACCCTTGCCTTTTCTTTTTAAAACTGCTTTTAGCGGTTTATCACACTCCTGGTGCTAAAATAAGAGGATTTTAAAGTTTATAGGAGTCTAGTGTGCCAGTGCCCACAGAGCATTGAGCTAACAAAATCGAATTTTATACCAAGACCCTATTTCTAGAAAAGTGCAATATGTTCCGGGTCCAGCGCTTGGGGACGCTGTTGTACAGTCTGAGCCACGAGGCGCTGTGAGACCACTCATGGCGCTATCGCAGTTACACAGAACACACTCATCATGAAGTCTGTTTTAAAAATCAATCATCCATTACTACACACAATCAATGTAACTAAAGTTTCATTAGGTTACTTGTATTTGACTAACATATAAATGGTATAAACATATTTGGGAGGTTTGAGTGTTTGCAGGGCTTTTAAAATGACTCAATATTTCTTCAACATAATTCTCACTACACTGGGTAGACTCAGTCAGAGTTCACCAGGTGAAGGCTCCAGGGCATGTTGTGAACCCTGATAACTGAGACGCATCATTCCAATCACAGGTCCAAGTGCGATTTGAAGGACCGCCACTGGGGGGCGGACTTCACCACGACGCTTCAATCAAGACCTTCATCAGCGCTGGGACTGAGTAAATCAGTGCTTATTCCAAGTTACCAGTCCTTGTTCTAGAAAACCTCAATGAATGTCATTCTGTAGTGTCTTTCCTGAGTCATATTGGGTCTTGCGTTTTGGCTGTCAGAGGAAATCATGAAGGGGCAAACATCCAATCACAGGCCCACACCATAGGGCTCCCAGGCAGATACTTTATTCTTACTTTAAAACCTTTTTGTAACCTAATTACCTCAATATTGCGTATCACTTTGAGTTTGCCACTTAACTGGATCTGCACATCGTTGCATTGTGATGGGCTCTGGACTGCTGAAGATCTTTCTTTCTATGTTCGTTTTTATGCGTTTTTCTTTGTACTGTTGAATGTATTTCCTTTGTATGTGCTCTGCGTCTGTGATTTCCTTTTTCTCTATCTTTGCACTTTGTAACTCTGCTAAAAAAAAGGCTATTTAAATTCTTACCTAACGTCTAACTTATTTCCTTGATGTGGCGGGTGCTCTGAATAAGGTCTCTCTTATTATTACGCTATTAGCCTTTGTTCCTCCAGCGGACCTCTGGGGCAGATTAAGCGAATACTGAGATGTTAAATGGACCAAGATGTTGTTTCCCTGGACACGTCCAAGTGCTAAACAGAGATGGTCCACTTCATTATTCATCCATGATGCTCACATTTAAGACAGCCAGACGCCGGACGGACGCTCTGTGGTCTTTCCCCAGACCGTCCCGCAGTAGATCAGCTCTGAAGACAGGGTGGGCAGAGAGAAGCCTTAACACGTCCAGGCCCTTGATCTAGTGAAGGGCTCCGATCGTCCCATCAGAAATAGTCCTCTCGAAAGTATAACTCTTTATTTGATCAGAAGAAAGTATATATATATATATATAATTTTATTTTGATTAAAGTCAAAGTTGGAAACAATAGCCTTTTTTTTATCTAACAATGGCATTCACTCGTGCAGAATGTCAAAGCTTCCCTCTTGAATTATGCGCATTTCCTAATGTCACAATTTAAATGTCATGTGACATTACGCCCCCAGAATGCAAGATGAGGTCGTGGGGAAGGCCGTGTGAATGATGAGCACTTGATTAAATTATTATTATGATTTACAAAATCATACGTTACAGTCTCTGTTACAGACCACCGCAAAATTAACACAAACACACAGGAGGACGTGTGGGGGGTCGCTGTGCATGCTCACACACACACACACACACACACACACACACATTCATACAAACACAAACACACACACACACTGTAGACAAAGGACGGGTTGAAATAACAGAGATGGAGCGCATGGGGGCTAGCGGGGTCATTGTGTGAGGCATGCCTGATTCTATCAGCCCTGAGGTCATCCAGTGTGTGTGTGTGTGTTTTTTGTGTGTCTGTGTGTGTACGTGTGTTTGTGTAGCCGTTTGTCAGAGTGCGATGGGATATAAATCGTGTTAAAGAACAGGCAGGCTGTGTATTATGAGTGTTGCATGAAGGATCAATGTTTAAAATACACACAGTTGGATTAAGAAGGAATTTAACTTCAGACAGTTTAGATATTTTCAAGCAAAACATGTAAGGGAAAAGGCCCTCATGGTAGCATAAATAAATCGAGTTATGGACACATATTTCATAGCAATTGGTTGAGCCAACAGGAGGAGTAGCTCTGAAAGACGACCCTGTGATAACAGAACAGCAGCGCGTGTTTGTGGATCATCTGCAGACGGCCGCCAGCCAATCACCTGCTCGCTGCGGGCAGCGAAGGCATGCTAGGGAGATCCAGGCTTCTTCTGAGAGTGATGAAGACGGATAAGTGTGCCTGCGTGTTCACTCAAACGAATCAAAGTCCAGAGGTCTAAACAGCATCTGGACGGCACAACTGGAGATGAAACAAGGATTCCACAGACCTCATCTTTCCTCCTGTGTTCCCGGAGCGATCGGCTAACCTTATGTTAGACTGTTTAGGATTTGGGGCAAAGAAAGAAAACAAGAAGGAATGTGTACTGTATTGACACAAGCTGATTTTAAATACCTTTAATGTGTGTGTCACACAAGTGGTCGTTCAGTCTTTGCTTTTAAAGGATACAACCTTTTGCGTCACGTTTGTACAAGGTAACATTACAACATAAACTAAAATTTTATCCAACATAAAATAAGCTGTGTGGCGGTAAGACTCAGAAGATGTTTAGAAAGCTTTTAGGTAGAAGAGGACTTTAGCAATAACCTTCCAAAGCTTGTCTATAAATACCAGACAATAAAATAGAAAAAGGTTTATCACCCTAATTACAAAGTGTTTTGGGCCCAGGGTAATTTATAAGTAGATTATATATGAGTTCACAGTTTCTCAAGTGCACCACAACAGGTGAATTTGAGAGAAGACATCTCTGGCGACAGTAACAAGACACGCTCTGGTGAAACAAGGGCAGCTTTGTTCAGTCAAGACACACGCTTGCACATGCAAACAAACAGCGCAAGGCTAATACACGCCATCAACCCACCAATATGGCCTCAGCATTGCAATGGCAAATGATTCAAGCCATGCTGGACATGGTCCCGTCCCCAGGGAGTCTAACATTTCATAACTATAGAAAATACAAGAAAGGCACACACTCACGTAGCACCGCCACACACACAACACAAAATACTGGGAAATGGTAAATGGACTGCATTTATATAGCGCTTCTAATGTAACCAGTGGCCACCCAAAGCGCTTTACAAGATTGCCTCACAATCACCCATTCATACACACATTCACACACCGACGGCGGAGAAAGATGAAGGACACATCCCATTGGTCAGCACCCTTCAACTAATACATCACATGCCACGGGCCTCTAAATGTAAAACTAATGCAAGAGATAAACATAAACAATTATTTGAGCTGATCAGATGCTGTTATTTGACAAAACTACCGGTAATTAAGAGACCATAAACCGGCGATGGTGAATTTAATATTCTATCCTGGGACCCGGTAGTCAGGAGGACGTCGCCCTGCTGAGAAGACAGAGAAGGTCCCCCACCGATCCGGGACCAGACCCGCTCCCCTCGGCTCTGAACAGACCGGGCCGGGGTAGTGCTGAATGTCTGTGCTCATGGGTCACGGTGGGATTGTACCAGAGGCGGCTGTGAGGCAGTACTTGGGTGATTCGGTGAAACCTTTGGAATCGATGTGATTGGCTCATGGGCAGGTCCTTCTCATCAGGTGATCCAAGAGATTATTCAGCTGGACACAGGAAAGAAAGAAATACCGTTTCAGTCTTGTTACCCTCTGATGTTCTGTGTGACTACTCAGGGCAGGGAGAACCACATGCTCTAGCTGGCAGAGAGATGATGGAAGAAGCTTTCGTTGTATAATCCCCCAAACCCAAACCAGCTCCATTTTGATGGGATTCTTATCCAAAGAAAAACTAAAAAATGGATTTGAAGTGGATTGTAGTTTGAGATGGATGCCATGTCTGTTACTCAGCGTTCCTGTATACTCAGAGGAAGTTTAAAGTTGAAGGACAGAACAGAACAGCCAGAGCATTGTGATGAGGTGAAGGTAAAAGTAGGCTGAGACTCACACATCCTCTCCATCTTTGTGCAGGAAGCACTTCCACAGGCAGAAGCACAGAGACATGACCAGCAGCGCGGCCACCGTGGTCACTGAGATCAGGATGGCCAGAGCAGTTCCAACTGGCCCCAGAGAATCAGAAACAGAGAAACAGAAATCAGCGAAGACGTCATTTTTCACATGAATTCATGTGAACTTCAGCATGGGTCATGAGCAGGAGGGGCTGGGTTGGGCTGGGGAAGATTGGATTTGTGTCGAGGAGCATCCACAGTATGCACACTCACGCCCCGTGATACCCAAGGGTATTATACATAATCAGTCTGTCACCCGTTACCTCAAGGTGAACTTATCAACCTGCCGCTCCACATCATATGACGTACGGCTGTGAGGGCCTGATGTGACAGAGGCCTGGGGAGGGCCTTTAGGAGACTGAAGTGTGAGAGTTATGCATTTCTGGCCCTTCTCTTGCTAACCACATCCAGAAGTCCTTCCCACTGCTCCACATTCCTGGGTAATGTGTAGCTTCACCCAGCCCCTGTTCCCAGAAACACATCCAGCGTGTTCACTTCACTGGAGTTATAGGCGCTGTAGGTAAGACTGAAGAGCTGTTGTTGAAGTGTAATTTGTTAGAAATGGCCAAGCAGTCCGTCAGCTACTACTGAGCGAGATGCGCTGTGAGACGGCTGTTGAGACGGCTCCCGGGTTAATTTCTGAACAATCAGGGCGTCTCTTCCCTGATTGGACCTGGGAATCCGTCTTGCCTGTCAATCACAGGTCATCTCTCAATGGTGGGGCCACCAGGGAAGGGTAGGGAGGGAGGGTAGGGAGGGAGCAGAGAAAGACAAGACATTTTTTAGTTGTTGAGTTCAAAATGTTGCTCACTTCCACTCTATTCTGCTCTGGGACTTTACCTACAGCAGCTTTAAACCAACAGTGACCCAGACTCCATCGGTCGAACTGAATAGAGGAGACTAGAAGAGACTAGAGGAGACTAGAGGAGACTAGAGGAGATGAGAGGAGACCAGAGGGGACTAGAGGAGACCAGAGGAGATGAGAGGAGACCAGAGGAGACTAGAGGAGACGAGAGAAGACGAAAGGAGACTAGAGGAAACTAGAGGAGACTAGAGGAGACGAGACGAGATGAGAGGAGAATAGAGACCAGAGGAGACCAGAGGAGACCAGAGGAGACCAGAGGAGACTAGAGGAGGTGAGAGGAGATAAGAGGAGACCACAGGAGACGAAATGAGACTAGAGGAGACGAGAGGAGACTAGAGGAGACCAGAGGAGACTAGAGGAGACCAGAGGAGACCAGAGGAGACGAGAGGAGACCAGAGGAGGTGAGAGGAGACGAAAGGAGACTAGAGGAGACGAGAGGAGATGAGAGGAGACTAGAGGAGACCAGAGGAGACTAGAGGAGACCAGAGGAGACCAGAGGAGACGAGAGGAGACCAGAGGAGGTGAGAGGAGACGAAAGGAGACTAGAGAAGACCAGAGGAGACCAGAGGAGACTAGAGGAGACTGACGGGGGGTAGGGGTTAGGAGGAGACTGACTTTTGGTGTTCATGGACACGGCGATGGCGGACTCCAACCCCCTGTGGTGCACCAGGCACTTGATGGACACGTCCTTCAGGAGCCCCGCCCTCACGGTGAGGGTGCTGACCAACAGGGTGGTGCCGTCGTCCTGGGCCGTCTGGGTGCTGACCGGGGGCCCCAGGGTGCGGTTGTCCCCCTCCACGTTCCACACGATCTCGGCGGGGGGGCGGGACACGCAGCTGCAGTTGGCCTCGACCACGCCCGGCGAGGTGGTCCGGTAGCTGACCTGGGGTTTGGGCAGCACTGGGGGGGGGGGAACCAGGGACCGTCGGTTAGCCAGACGCTCAGGAAGGGGGGATCAGTGCGTTACTGTTCAGCACAGGTGGAACTACTTCTAACTACTGGCGTTGATTTAAACCTACGAGAATAGCGTGTACAGCGAAACGATTCATACTTTGTAGCCGGCTCAGAAGTAACGTTTGGGGAATATTAATTCTGTGCTGCTGGACGCCTGATAACGAAGTTGGAAGATTGTATACACGACAAAGATTTATTAGTTGATGTATTATGGACACATTATTCATCCTGAACTGGGATGAAAGGTGAATGGGAGGGGCTTAGGGTGAGTGGGAGGGGTTTAGAGTGAGTGGGAGGGGTTTAAGGTGAGTAGGTTTAGGGGGGTCGATATGAGTACGATTCTTGTAAACTGAGTAAAGTGAGGGCCCTGACCGGATGGTGAGTCAGTTAAAGGCTGTCATTTATTGATAGCATGCCCAGGTTATTATAAGCTGCTAGCTGAAATATTATACATTGCGACTTTAAACGTTCAGCCCAAGATGTAACACGTCATAAAATGCAGAACTTAAATGTCATCCCATTTCAGGACAAATAATCAGTTAAATAATAAATCCTCTTATCCATGTCGTGAATACTATCATCCAACTTCATTTTCAGGCCTCCAGCAGGAGATAATTAACATCACCAGATTATACTTTATTATCCTATATTATTATTATGCTATACTTCAGCAGGAGTCAGCAGGCGGTGGTACGTGTGGTGGGGCTGTGGAATGTGAGTCTCGCTGTGACCCCGTCAGTAAGGCTCTCGCTGTTTTCAATTCCCTGTTCTCCGCGCTGCAGGAATGTTGTTGGAGGAATTGAGAACACTTGTTGGCCGCTTCAGACTTGGGGTTGCCTCCACCTCCACCAGGTTTGGGTGGAGGTGGAGGTGGAGGCTAACCACACGGTACTGGTTTGACTCAGCTGTGGAGGTGGAGCACTCCATCTCAACAGGCATAACAATATGAATCCAGATCCAGATCTAAGTGTATGGATATAGATCAATATCCTCTCATTAATCAATATCCAGTTATTTATCAATATCCTCGTATTAATCAACATACAGTTATGGATCAATAGCAACATATTAATCCATATATATATATGTGGATCAATATCCAGATGTGGATCAATATCCAGATGTGAATCCATATTCAGAGGAATAGGTGCGAGCTGCTGATGTCCATGTGAGTTGTGATGGATCTGGGGACATCGGAGGGATAGAAGATCTCTGCTGCTGCGTTAGCCCATGGCTCTTTACTGCACGGCCTCCCAGACTCAGGGGAGAGTGATAGAGAGAGAGAGAGAGAGAGAGAGAGAGAGAGAGAGAGAGAGTGATAGAGAGACAGAGGCAGCAGTAGAGAGAGAGTGATAGAGAGACAGAGGCAGCAATAGAGAGAGAGAGTGATAGAGAGACAGAGGCAGCAGTAGAGAGAGAGTGATAGAGAGACAGGCAGCAGTAGAGAGAGTGATAGAGAGACAGGCAGCAGTAGAGAGAGAGAGAGAGTGATAGAGAAACAGAGGCAGCAGTAGAGAGAGTGATAGAGAGACAGGGGCAGCAGTAGAGAGGGAGAGAGTGATAGAGAGACAGGCACCAGTAGAGAGAGAGAGAGTGATAGAGAGACAGAGGCAGCAGTAGAGAGTGGTAGAGACAGAGGCAGCAATAGAGAGAGTGATAGAGAGACAGAGGCAGCAGTAGAGAGAGAGTGATAGAGAGACAGGCAGCAGTAGAGAGAGAGAGAGTGATAGAGAGACAAAGGCAGCAGTAGAGAGAGTGATAGAGAGACAGGCAGCAGTAGAGAGAGAGTGATAGAGAGACAGGCAGCAGTAGAGAGAGTGATAGAGAGACAGAGGCAGCAGTGGAGAGAGAGAGAGAGTGATGCTGCGATGGCAGCAGAATAATGTGTGAGTGATGGAGCAGGTCCATGGAACAGAGAACCAGAGGAACCATGACCCATCCATCACAACAATGTGAGGCTGCTGCATGGACGCCTACAGTCACGATTCATCCAAAACAATAGCCTTTACTGTTGGTCCAGATCATTGGGATAAGGCGGAGAGGGAGAGCGAGCTATAAAACAAGAGAGGGAGGGAGGGAGGGAGAGAGGGAGACGGGGAGAGGGAGAGGGAGAGGGAGAGGGAGAGAGAGAGAGTGAGAGAGGGAGAGAGAGAGGGAGAGGGAGAGGGAGACAGAGAGAGAGGGAGGGGGAGAGAGAGAGTAGCATAGGGTGATGGGACAGAAAGAATCTCACTGTGTTGGAAACAGTAGCACAGTCATCTTCTGGAACGCACACACACACACACACACGGTCATACACACGGTCATACACACACACACACACACACCCACACACACGGTCATACACACACAGTCATACACAGACACAGACACACACACACGGTCATACACACACACACACAGTCACACACACACACACCCACACACACACACGGTCATAGACATACACACACACACACACCCACACACACGGTCATAGACACACACACACACACCCACACACACACACGGTCATAGACATACACACACACACACACAGGAGCCTCAGGGCAGCAGTGCCCACATTCCTCTCCTGATCCAAGATGTTCCCGGCTTTCCCTCACAAATCCCCGACTATCGGGGCTCAAGTGCTCCCCCAGGAGGTGCTACTGGCCCAGGCCACCCCCTCTCCTCCCTCACCCCTCTCCTCCCCTCTCCCTCTCCTCCCTCACCCCTCTCCTCCCCTCTCCCTCTCCTCCCTCACCCCTCTCCTCCCTCACCCCTCTCCTCCCCTCTCCCTCTCCTGCCTCACCCCTCTCCTCCCTCACCCCTCCCTCTCCTCCCTCACCCCTCTCCTCCCCTCTCCCTCTCCTGCCTCACCCCTCTCCTCCCTCACCCCTCCCTCTCCTCCCTCACCCCTCTCCTCCCCGTAACATTCTGGATGGAGAACTCCTGGAGCTGCAGCAGCCAGCATTGGTTTAAAAAGTATTGATAACGGTGGTGGGAATACCCAGGGCCCCTCGCCGTACGGTTGGGCCCCTAACTGTATTGTCGGGCCCCTCACCTTACGGGTGGGCCCCTCACCTTACGGTCGGGCCCCTCATGGTAATAACCCCGGCCCCTAGCCGTTCGGCCGGGCCCCTCATGGTAGTAACCCCGGCCCCTAGCCGTTCGGCTGGGCCCCTCATGGTAGTGACCCCGGCCCCCAGCCGTTCGGCCGGGCCCCTAGCCTTTCGGCCGGGCCCCTCATGGTAGTGACCCCGGTCCCTAGCTGTACGGCCGGGCCCCTCATGGTAGTAACCCCGGCCCCTAGCCGTTCGGCCGGGCCCCTCATGGTAGTAACCCCGGCCCCTAGCCGTTCGGCCGGGCCCCTAGACTTTCGGCCGGGCCCCTCATGGTAGTGACCCCGGCCCCTAGCCGTACGGCCGGGCCCCTCATGGTAGTAACCCCGGCCCCTAGCCGTTCGGCCCGGCCCCTCATGGTAGTAACCCCGGCCCCTAGCCGTTCGGCCGGGCCCCTAGCCTTTCGGCCGGGCCCCTCATGGTAGTGACCCCGGCCCCTAGCCGTACGGCCGGGCCCCTCATGGTAGTGACCCCGGCCCCTAGCCGTACGGCCGGGCCCCTCATGGTAGTAACCCCGGCCCCTAGCCGTTCGGCCGGGCCCCTCATGGTAGCGACCCCGGCCCCTAGCCGTTCGGCCGGGCCCCTCATGGTAGTGACCCCGGCCCCTAGCCAGTCGGCCGGGCCCCTCATGGTAGTGACCCCGGCCCCTAGCCGTTTGGCCGGGCCCCTCATGGTAGTAACCCCGGCCCCTAGCCGTTCGGCCAGGCCCCTAGCCTTGCGGCCGGGCCCCTCATGGTAGTGACCCCGGCCCCTAGCCGTTCGGCCGGGCCCCTCATGGTAGCGACCCCGGCCCCTCACCGTAGGTGTCCAGGCACACGGTGGCGCTGCGGGGCCCCTCCAGGGCGGTGTGGAACAGGCAGGTGTAGCAGCCCTCGTCGGCGACGGCCACGCGCTGCAGGGTGAGCTGGCTGTGGGACAGCGAGGCGGACAGCCAGGCCCGGCCCTGGTAGGGCGGCTCCACCATGGGGTCGCTGCGGCGGGCGTACGAGGCCACGCCCTGGGCCCCGCCCTGGGCCCCGCCCCGCCCCGGGGTGTGGCTCCACATCACCTGCTGCACCTTCTCAGGCAGGCCGTAGGAGCAGGACAGCACCGCCCGCTTCCCCGCCACCGCCGTCTGGTTAGGGGCCGGCGTGATGCGGGCTGGAGGGGGGGAGGGGGGGGAGAGAGGGGAGAGAGAGAGAGAGAGAGAGAGGGGAGAGGGAGAGAGAGAGAGGGAGGGAGAGAGAGAGAGAGAGAGAGAGAGAGAGAGAGAGGGGAGAGGGAGAGAGAGAGAGAGAGGAGAAGGAGAGAGAGAGGGGGGAGAGGGAGGGAGAGAGAGAGAGGGGGGAGAGGGAGAGAGAGAGAGGGGGGGGAGAGAGAGAGAGAGTGGGGAGAGGGAGAGAGAGAGGGGGGAGAGGGAGGGAGAGAGAGAGAGAGAGAGAGGGGAGAGGGAGAGAGAGAGAGAGAGAGGAGAGGGAGAGAGAGAGGGGGGAGAGGGAGGGAGAGAGAGAGAGAGAGGGGGGAGAGGGAGAGAGAGAGAGGGGGGGGGAGAGAGAGGGGGGGGAGAGAGAGAGGGGGGGAGAGGGAGGAAGAGAGACAGTTTTAAAAACAACTTTATTGAAAGTTGGTTTGTGAACGCTCAGGTTTGTGAAGATTTAAACGTTTTCCTATGACTCAATTACTAACGATTACGGGATTTACAAAGTTAATTAGTTACTTAGAGAAGGAGAGAGAGAGAGAGAGAGAGAGAGAGAGAGAGAGAGAGAGAGAGAGAGAGAGAGAGAGAGATGGATGATGGGGGAGAACCAGAAGAGAACAGGTTGGGAGGACAATGTTAATGTTCAGAGGTATGAGCCCCAAACGCATAAACACTGACGGATTTATGAACAGATGTTTCTGGTTAGCAGAATCCCTCTCTCTGTCTCTCTCTCTCTCTCTCTCTCTCATTCCCTCGCTCTCTGTCTCTCTCTCTCTTTCTCTGTCTCTCCACTCTCTCTCTCGCATTGAGAAAAAAACATTGTAATAACTCAGAGAATTGTGTTGGAATGTGTTTTCGGAGTGTGCTGTGGAAGGAAATCTGGCTACATTCCTGATTTCTTCTTTGACCTTTTCTTAACATGTATCATTTTATATATTCCATGCAGTATTTCAATAAAGACCTTTTCAAATCTAAAAATCAGAGCCCCCTCCCTCCCTCCATAGCTCCACATGATCTCCTCCAAGCAGACGACACACTCCAGACCAGAGGCCGTTGAGTTCTGTTGCTCCGGCCCACCACAGTATGTGGATGGTCTCTCTGAGTAGACTTTAGGAGGTTCTGCAACGGAAGGGTGGGTCCCAGACAAGCTCCCAACATATCCTCCCAAACCTCACAACGCCAAGAACAGCAGATCAAATAATGGGAAGTGACTTCAGGCATGAAGTCACTATGACCCTTTATGAACCATTAGAATGATGCACTCCTCAGGAGACCTGCGGCTGAAGGCAGGGCTTCTGACAGAACATCACCTGTGATGTTCTGTTTCAAACCTCTGTTGTTTGTTTTAGTCCCTTGTTGTGTGTAAAACGTGTTCTGTGTGTATTAATCCTGGATGTGTATCTTAAATATGTGTTTTTTTTTAATTCTGGGTTGTGTAGTTTAAATGTGTGCAGTGAGTTTTAATGCTGTGTTGTGTGGTTTAAACCTTTGTTGTGTGTTTTAATCCTGTGCTGTGTGTTGTGATCCTGTGTTGTGTGTTGTGACCCTGTGTTGTGTGTTTTAGTCCTGTGTTGTGTGTTTTAGTCCTGTGTTGTGTGTTGTGATCCTGTGTTGTGTGTTTTAGTCCTGTGTTGTGATCCTGTGTTGTGTGTTTTAGTCCTGTGTTGTGTGTTTTAGTCCTGTGTTGTGTGTTGTGACCCTGTGTTGTGTGTTTTAGTCCTGTGTTGTGTGTTGTGATCCTGTGTTGTGACCCTGTGTTGTGTGTTGTGACCCTGTGTTGTGTGTTTTAGTCCTGTGTTGTGTGTTGTGATCCTGTGTGGTGTGTTTTAGTCCTGTGTTGTGTATTTTAGTCCTGTGTTGTGTGTTGTGATCCTGTGTTGTGTGTTTTAGTCCTGTGTTGTGTGTTGTGATCCTGTGTTGTGTGTTGTGATCCTGTGTTGTGTGTTGTGACCCTGTTTTGTGTGTTGTGATCCTGTGTTGTGTGTTGTTATCCTGTGTTGTGTGATGTGACCCTGTGTTGTGTGTTTTAGTCCTGCGTTGTGTGTTGTGACCCTGTGTTGTGTGTTGTGATCCTGTGTTGTGTGTTGTGACCCTGTGTTGTGTGTTTTAGTCCTGTGTTGTGTGTTGTGACCCTGTGTGGTGTGTTGTGACCCTGTGTTGTGTGTTGTAATCCTGTGTTGTGTGTTGTGACCCTGTGTTGTGCGTTGTGACCCTGTGTTGTGTGTTGTGACCCTGTGTTGTGTGTTTCAGTCCTGTGTTGTGTGTTGTGACCCTCTGTTGTGTGTTCGTGGTCCTCACAGGTGACGGTGAGGCAGGTGGTTCCCTGTTGCGAGCCACTGGGCAGCAGGTCGAAGATGCAGGTGTAGCAGCCCTCGTCGCGGAACCCCACCCTGCGGATGGTGATGGCGGAGGAGTCCTTGGGGGCGGGGGCCAGCTCCACGTGCTGCTGGCCGCTCACGCTGTCCGTCTGGCCGGGCTGGTAGGTTAGCAGCGTTTGGTTCTGGACGTCCAGCCAGCGCACCTGCCTCACCGCGTCGCCCGGCCGCTCGCGGGCCAGGGAGCAGCTGAGGGTGAAGGGCAGCTCCACCGGGGCTTCCTGCCGCTCCGGGGCCGTGACCCTGCCTGGGGACAGCGGCTCAAACATTACCGGCACATTCAGGGCCTTTAGCAGACGCTTTGACCCAAAGCCACTTACAATAAGTACATTTGTCAGAAGAAAGAGAAACAACAACATATCTCTGTCGGTACGGTAACAATGTTCATAGAACCAAGTGCCAAGCACTAACCATCACCAAGTTAACCCATTCCCTGTACACAACAGAGATAGCTAGGGTAAGACGCTACACCATGCTAAGTACTGTTTTGAAGTGCAAGGACGTACAACACACAATACGTGCGTATCAGGGGTGGGGGGGAAAGGGGGGAGGCTACGCAGAGTCTAAGTGAACTCTGAACAAGTGAGTCTTGAGGCTTTCGCGGTAAGCGGTGGTGGGGGAGGGTTAACCCCTGAGGGGGTCTCACTCACCCTGCAGTCGGACCACCATCAGGAGGGACAGACACTGCTGCAGCAGCCTGTAGGACCGGCTCATGTTGGCTGGGGAAACAGAGGCCGTGTGAGGGAGGCGAGCGCAGGTTGGGCTCCAGAAGCCGTCGCTGTTCGCGTCAGACCAGGTCCCGCATGCTCATATCTTATTAGGTGGTCTCGCAGAGGTTAAACGCGCTTCATCTGCCTTCATCGAGAGAACACTTTAAGCAGGACTAGTGTAAACGTTAAAGGCCGTTTCGAGTCAGGAAACATAAACAACAGTCCACTTTGGATATTCCAAATGGTTTAGAAAAAATCTATATATGACGATGCAACAGAATAGTAGTGTCTGTGTTAATAACATCTGAAGAATTGTTTGCATTCAAAACACAAGGAAGATATTTTAAGAAGTTTTTTGTTCCCATTAAATCCTAGCAAGACAATGTACATTTACAACGTTAGTTAAACATTAAAAAAAATAGTAGTCTATTGCCCCAAAAATATTTGTTGTATGCCTACGTTTTGTACAGGTCTACATTTCAGATTAAAAAGCTGGAGAGAGACTTACCTCTTGCACCTTATGAAGCCTACATATAATAATACAAAGCAGAGTGTGGAAGAGTTCTCCTCAGAAGACAGTAGTTGAAAAGTGTCTGCTCTAATTCCAAAACAGCTCTCCCATTTTGTATTATCCAGTCAATCCCACTTGCAGAAACGCATCACATCCGAGTAATGAGACTGAACCGCTCTAAATAAAAGCACAAGTTACATGAACGCAGTGGATGGGAAGGATGTCGTGCGCGGTTTGAAACTTCTGAGTTCGGATCTCAGGGAGCAAAGCGCATGTCTTCTGCAGCTCCGGGTTTCTGCAGCCGCAGCGACCTCCCGCGGTGGGAGCTTCAGTTAAGGAGTGAAGGACACCTTCATGTTCTGACTTTGGAAGTTTCATACGCGATCACTTCTTGTTGTACACTGACTATTGAAACTGTTATTTTTGAAGATTGTAAACGGATAAGATCAACTGATTTGTATAACGGGCATATATGACTCACATTCAACTGTCCGTTCGAGCGCGTCCCTGTGAGGTGTAACGTTAAGGTTTTAGCTGGCTGTTATATTTACAACCACTTGAACTGTCCTATTCCAGAGGATGTGAATTGTTCAGTAGAACAGAGACTTGGCTCTCATTAGTGACTACCAGATCAGATCCTGACAGTTTTCGCTCGTTTCGCTCGTACCCCCCCCGTGAGTTACAACGGGTTACACACTGACAGATATCGTTGTCACGGCCCTGGTAGCTCGCCGTGATCGTATAGTGGTTAGTACTCTGCGTTGTGGCCGCAGCAACCCCGGTTCGAATCCGGGTCACGGCATTGAAACACAATGTCATGGCATACGGGTCAACTTTTATCAGTAAAATGCTACACAAGTTGTGGTGGAATTGTAGAAGGTCGCAAATGCTGTGCATTCACATTTGGACATGCACATTTCATTTGAACACTTAAATGCCATAGGCTATTCTCTTCAAGGGCATAGTTCCTCTATTCTGGAGTATAAGAACAACAACAACTTGTAGCTGACCATAGTTTTATATGGGGTTTGTTTTCGATTTGATTTGTATTTTAGCTTATTTTGTTTGATTTGCCGTAGATTTCTTTAATCTTTTACATCCGGATCTCATCTGGATTCTCCTTCTGGACTTATTAGTGTTGTATCTTAAAGAACCCGAATGAGGTACCAGTTCAGAGACACCGTCTCTCACAGCCCTGGTAGCTCGCCGTGATCGTATAGTGGTTAGTACTCTGCGTTGTGGCCGCAGCAACCCCGGTTCGAATCCGGGTCACGGCATTGAAACACAATGTCACGGCATAAGGGTCAGCTTTTATCAGTAAAATGCTAAACACTTTGTGGTTGATTTGTAGAAGGTTGCGAATGCTGCGTGCTCACATTTGGACGTGCACACTTTATTTGAACACTTAAGAGCCATAGGTTATTGTGTTGAAGTGCAAATTCCATCTATTCTAAAATGTTGTTGTTAAAACATGTTGTCGGGATCAGATGCATAGCCTACAATCAATTCACGTGTTAAGACTTCGGTCAAAATGATTGTTGTCCTACCGAATCTAAGATAAAACAAATAAATACTATTAATGCAAATAGATAAATAAATAAATATATAATTATAATAATTAAATACATATAATAATGAATAAATAAATATACATATATAATATGTATTATACATATAGGCCTATACATTATATAATAAGAAGGTGACATGTGGCGACATCCTCAGCACCCGCAAAACATTGCGTGTGTCTTTGTATGGCCATGCGATTTGTGTTTGCGTGGCCGCATTTCTTTGGTAAAATTGATTATCTCACTGTTACCAAGGCAACCCGAGGGACCGCACCTGCACGTGGTTCCACTAGTTAGGGCCCCGCTCCTCGCTGATGAGTTCACCTGTTACGTGTCGTGCTCAGTGTGCTCTGACTTACCTCTCTGCTGCCAGTAAACCCAGCAGGTCGGTCTCCCCGGCAGCCGTCTAATGTCTCCCAGGTATGGTGTCCATGTTATTTTAGAAGTTGAATCAGTACTTGGTAGGAGTTTCCAACTAATGAAAGATCCGGTCCTCTGTTCTCCAGGTTAACCGAGAGGTAACGAACACTTTTTGAAGTAAAACGGACCAAAAGATCTGGACCTGCTGTGAGTAGAACATATATTTTTCCGCTAGGCTTACTTTACATGTTTAATATTGGTTCTGGATGGAATTGGAATTAAATGGTAGCAGGGGCGATTCTAGGTTCTGACTTTTTGGGGGCGCTCAGCCCCCAGGAATCCATGAATAGAAGTATAAAGGGGGGGGGGGGGGGGGGGGGGAGAGAGAGAGAATCTCGTAGATGTGATTTCCTGCATTCTGCTGCATTTAAGGGTGACCTGGTGGAGTTCCTACATTTATCGTGGCCGGGGGTAAATCTATTTATCTATCAATCCACCACATTGTATATTTTTGAACAGTCTGCTTATTGCTAACCCTAACCCTATTGTCAGAAAAGCACATACCTTTTTTTTTAAGTTTAATCTCAGTTAAACTCATAATACCAATGAGTATTTCATCCCAGGGGAAAGGATTAAACACATTTTGGCTAGTCTCTAGCTCTTAAAGAAGAAATAAATTATTTCTAACTTAACCTTTTTATCTGGGTTATAGACAATACTGTTGTAGATGTAGTAGTATTATATTATCCATGATTTTTCTTTCGTCCTGTCCCAAGATTCTGTGACCTATATTTTCTTAGTTACTATGCTGTTGCATGTCTAGGCAAATAGATGGCAGTGTGAGCTAAATAATGCAGTTCTGTACCACTAAAGTGATGAAAGGAAAAAAAGACTGTTTGGATCAAGGAATAATCAAATGGATGTGAAATATAATAACAATAATAAATATAATATATATAAATATAATAACAAATTTGATGTTTATTAAAATTCCTTTGTGTCATTTTCACTCAAATGACCATCTTTACCTTTTTCGTATTTACAGTTGCTGAAACACTGGTTTTAACTCTAGATTAGCTCAGTTGTTATTGCAATGAAAACGTCCTCAGCTGATAAAATACTGCCGGCGTTCTTTTCAAACTGAAAACTAGCACCATTGTCAACTTTTTCTGCTTCATCACTGACAAGCTTTTGTGTCTTACACCGTTTGTGTAGAAAAATGTAGCATGAATCCTAGGAAGGGGCTTGGGCGCCGTGCAGTCCTGAGCCTTTTGGGCCATCAGCGGTTTGCACCCCTGAGGTGAAGATGAGGCAGCTTTGCCGCCGTATTCATTTGAGCTCTAAAACTAACCTGCTTGTTGCTGTCCTTCACAGGTCAAGAAGGAGAAACTGAGATTCTGTGAGTATCACAATCGATCCATGAAGAAGAAACTGAACTGTAAGTCCAGATATTTCCTCTTCATGCTTGAGCACTATGTTGGAAAGGTGTAGGTTTATTATTCTTTTTTTTTTTAGGGTTATGTTTTAATGATTAGTTGTGAATGCTGTCATTAGAAGTGGTTCAGTGGAAGTTCTCAGTGAGTTTTGTTGAATAGTAACAAATAGGGTTTCTCAGAGTACAGCCAAAACATACTCCAAGGTTGTGTTCATATTTTCGTTCAGCCCACTTCACCTTCACTTTCCATCTAATATCCCATGCGTTTTGTCATACTGACGAGGGTGTGGTTTGAGTGATCAGAGATTCATGCTAGGGTCCTGCGGTGTCTGAAGCCTCCAGCTCTGTAGACATGCCCCCTCAGGAGAAACCAAGTGTTAAAGAGGCCTTCGTGACGTTGGTTACAAGAACTGGAACGTCATTTAAGATGGTGACAGGGTCTCAGCTAAGGATAAATGCCCGGGGGGAAGATGTGCGGGCTCTTCCTCATCAACTTGAACACAATATTGGTCTTGCACCAGAAAACCATAGAGCACTTTTCAACGTTCCACTCCATACATCTTGAAGCCGTAGAGAGGGCACAACTGCAGTTACGAAAAGGGTCTTTGTTGGGATCTTACCGGGATGGTGTCTGATTTGAGTGGACCCAACTTCCAGGGCCAGCTTGCCTCGTCCACCACTCTACAGTTCAACCTGATGAAGGCTTGCATCTGAGCCAGTAGAGGGCTCATCAGCCTGCTGGTCAGATGGGATGAGGAGGATCGTGCTATGAAAGACCTTCCACCACTGCTCTGTTCAAGGCCCTGCTCCCCACCGCTGCTCTGTTCAAGGCCCTGGTCCCCACCGCTGCTCTGTTCAAGGCCCTGCTCCCCACCGCTGCTCTGTTCAAGGCCCTGCTCCCCACCGCTGGATACTCAATGAGGAAACCATTTGACTGTCAGGACGTCACTTCAGGGACATGAGTCAACCTTTTTTATAATTTGTACACACCCTGCACAACCAATAACTGACCTTGGTCAGTACTGTGTGTTCACTATTGGAAGTGTTCAAGAATTTTGGACAAACGTAGAATTTCGACGACTAGTTCAACCTAGCATAGTAATTCATGTGTGGGCGAGGCCAGGATTCTTCAGGTGGCCAGGCTTCTATCTGGCCTGGGGTTCTTCATGTGGTCGTGGTCAGGGTTCTACCTGGCCTGGTTGTTCTCCACATGGTCAGGGTTCTACCTGGCCTGGTTGTTCTCCACATGGTCAGGGTTCTACCTGGCCTGGTGTACTTCAGGTGGTCAGGGTTCTACCTGGCCTGGTGTACTTCAGGTGGTCAGGGTTCTACCTGGCCTGGTGTTCTTCAGGTGGTCAGGGTTCTACCTGGCCTGGTGTACTTCAGGTGGTCAGGGTTCTACCTGGCCTGGTGTACTTCAGGTGGTCAGGGTTCTACCTGGCCTGGTGTTCTTCAGGTGGTCAGGGTTCTACCTGGCCTGGTGTACTTCAGGTGGTCAGGGTTCTACCTGGCCTGGTGTACTTCAGGTGGTCAGGGTTCTTCCTGGCCTGGTGTTCTTCAGGTGGTCAGGGTTCTACCTGGCCTGGTGTTCATGTGGTCGTGGTCAGGGTTCTATCTGGTTGTTCTCCACATGGTCAGGGTTCTATCTGGCCTGGTTGTTCTTCAGGTGGTCAGGGTTCGACCTGGCCTGGTGTTCTTCAGGTGGTCAGGGTTCTACCTGGCCTGGTGTTCATGTGGTCGTGGTCAGGGTTCTATCTGGTTGTTCTCCACATGGTCAGGGTTCTATCTGGCCTGGTTGTTCTTCAGGTGGTCAGGGTTCGACCTGGCCTGGTTGTTCTTCAGGTGGTCAGGGTTCGACCTGGCCTGGTGTTCTTCAGGTGGTCAGGGTTCGACCTGGCCTGGGGGTCTATGTGACGTGGCATACTTTGTGTGAGCATCATGACATTGGTTTTCACACTTATTGTACATCACAACATTTTTTTAAATGGTCATTCATGCTTGAAAGACTGCGACGTAGCTGCCCTTGCTACCCAGACATGATCGATGGCTGGAAAGCCCTGTGGATTGTATCTTCTGGACTCCTGTGCTGGGATGCAGGTCTTTCTTGGGCTGAATTTTAATGTATTGGACGAGGCTAGCTGGACCTGGGAGATGGTTCCCCTTTGAATCAGAAACCATCTTGGAAACATCCCAACTATGGTTCTCTTCAAGCTGCAGTTCTGCTCTTCAGTTGAAGAAATCCTCACTGGAGCTTCAAGATCTATTAAGAGGAACATTGAAATGTGTGCAATGGTTCTCTCCCGTAAGCACTGGAGTACTCTAGTCGCTGAGAAAGAGCCCTCCCATCCTACTCGTGGCGTTTCTCCTTGGAGTCCCTGTCCGGTCTTGACGGATGTTCCAGGTCATGTAACTGATTGGAGGGGAGCATGTCTACAGAACTGTAGACTTTCGACAGCACTGTATCCTAGCATGCATCGCTGGTCACACAGACCACACCCGGATCAATATGGCAATGCTCATGCGATATGAAGCGAGGAAGTGGCCAAAAGGCATGATTAGTTTATTTTGTACTAGCTAGCATTGTTAATTAGTTAAATGGGGGAGCTGAAATGTTTAGTCAATGATTTGTACATAAACCAACGGCAACAAACTACCAGATCGCCTCAAGGTAAGTCCGTTGGCTGTATTTTGCAATGAGACGACCAAAGGACCACAAGATCTGCATCATCGTTCCGCTCAAGGTGAGGTGCTGGTTACGTTACTTATGGGTGGTTCATACTGGAACGTTACGATTCCAGTATGACAGGGTTTGGGGTTACTGCAGAGGTTGGTAGTTAGCTTTGCACATTTTGTGAACCTCTAAGGCTGCAGTACTGCGTATGGTGGATGTTGGGTCACCTGGGAGGGCAACTGGCAGTACGATCAGGATTGGGATTTGCGTAACCTCATCCGCACCTAATTATGGCGTCTGGCACTATGATCCATATCGGGCTTTGTGTAAACCTCATCACTAATGAGCGTACTCAATTAAAGTAATTTGGCAGTTCCCCATTGCTATCGGTAACCATCTGCGATATTTGGTCAATTTCTGTTGCTCTAGGTACGGCACACTTAAAATAACTATGTTTAAAATGATCCCACAAATACCGCGCAACCACTTTGATGATTGTCCTCTTAAAGCGACTCTCACTGCATTTTGGGCGTACACGGTTTGGGGTCGTGTAAAAGATGCAGAGATCGGCATCTTCATACTACATGCTTTTTGGATCTTCAACGACCCAGCAGCTGAATGAGGCTTAGTATCATTTTACTATCATAAACTACTATTGATAATGCTACTGTTTTAAATATGGGGGCTGTGATTGGCCCGGTTATATCCAACCAAATGGAAGTTAAATTTCAACTACAGAGCTCAAATTGTAACTAGTTTGTCACGAGCTGAACTTTGCTTCAGTGCTTTGGCTGAATAACTTAATTACTCTGAAGTCTCCTAGACTTCGGAAACAAAAGGAAGGGTTCAATGTAAGCGTGCTTATGCATAAAAACAAATGGCATAGCTGTCCAGAAGAGTCAAGTACATGGTTGCAAATGCTCGACGTTGTGATGTTTGCAAACGGATGAATGTTGTGTTAACAGTGGGGAACTCCAGGCCTTGCTGTCTTGAATCTGTATGATGCGAAATATGTCAATCCAACCCCACAGGTGAGCATTTGATATGAAAGGGTTCACATTGATACCCACCTTATTCATCCATCTTCTAAAACTATTATGATCTTCTCAAAATGATTTGTGACACGGCTGATCTATCGCACCGGTGTAAGTGGTATTCGATAGTGTAATTTAACTTGCTGTTGTGATATAAATAGAATGTATTTGTACGATTGTCAACATCAATGTTTGTTTTAAAATGATGTATATTTGATGTTAATGTGCTTGATAGACCATGGATCCTTGGCTGAAGAGAGCTGTTGAAGGAATCATGCATCTGGAGGAAGACCATGACTCTACCTGCCATCCAGTAGTACTGTAAGTATGCATGAACTGAACATGGTGGACTTGAGGTGAAACCACTGCTGTTTGTTCCAGACCAGGACTCAGTGGTGGCGGGGAGCTGATGAAGCCGTGCTGAGGACCTGCAGGTGAAGGACTATCCCTCGTCGGGGTAATGACAAGACTCTGAGGTGATTATACCTCACTGCCACCTCACTGTACTAGAGTAGGCTGCTAGACTAGCCACTCCACTAGTCCGACATCCGTCTCTTCAGCCATCGTTTTGATCAACATGATTTTGAGGACAGTCCCTGGGACAATGGAGCTGTGAGTGTATAGGATTTATTCACTCACAATGTTGCTCTCCATGTGAGGCTGCAGCGTCTGTGATTTCTCACATGAGTTCTGAAAGTCGTTCTTTAAAATTCAAGGTCTTTACTGAGGTGCAAGCAGGTTTTTGTTCATATTCTTACTGTAATGCTACTAGATGACGGAGATGACTCACCAGGATCCGCTTGGAGGACTACGATGCGGAGCTCTCTGGAAGGTAAAGGCCAGCAGGGAGTCCACACTGTGTTCTGTCACGTGACCACCAGGGCTAGGCCGTTCAATTGTATATAACTGAACAGCATGTTCAATAACTTGAATTTTTAAGGGTTTCGACTTAACAGATTACTAACTGAAGATGGTTGGCATATGCCACAGTTTCTATGCAAGGGCTATTTGGAAAGAATAAAAATGTTGCTCATTAACGCTCCAGCCAGGACTTTGGTTGAAAGAGGGCATCCCATGGCTCAACTACAACCACTGTCTGTTACTGACCAGGAGCCCCTGATGGAGGAGGCTGATGGAGGAGCAGGGCGTCTGGAGGAAGACCATGAACCTACCTGCCAACCAGCAGTACTGGTCAGTTTGCATGAACTGAACATATTGGACTTGTACTGGGATACTGTACTGTTCCCTACCAGACATTACAGGATTACCATTGGTGCCAGATCATCAAACTACCACTGTGATTGTGCCCAGACACTGAGGCCAAACAGCCCGGTGTGTTACCACCAGGAAGGCGGGGCAGAGGCAGGTGATGGGAGGTCCTACCTGGTGAAGGATGTCAGGGTGGGGCGAGTGACACCCGACTCCAAGCGGATAACCACTGAGGAGAGAGCTGGAGGGGCCATTCATCTGGAAGGTGAGTCTGGTGCTGATGGAACTCTTAACAGGGCAGGATGGGGTGTTGGGCTCTCCAACAGATGCTACTGGGTTCCACCCCGAGTTCTCAGATTACATGGAATGACCACATCTGAATTCCGAAAGTCTGTTTGGCTCGGAGGGTCTGCTAAATAACTGAATCATTGTATCATTTTGTATTATCCATGTCGTCCATCTTTAAGGTGCAGTTGAAATGCCGTGTTCAGTCTGGGGCAGACACACCTGCGCTGCATCACACCTGTAACTCTGACCTGCTGGAGTCCTCCAGGTCAGTAGCCCACTGCTGAAGATGACATGGATGGTGTGTTAATTGACTACAGTTGTAATAACCTTTTGATAAAATGACACTATCTGGACAGTCAAATACGGTCTTGGAGTGAATCATTTTGTTTTCCTCTGGCCACGTTTCAGTGATCAACAAACGGCGCCTCATCACAGCTCATCATCGCTGGCCTGTGGATTAATCTGCTCCACTCACAGCACGTCACCACGTCACCATGTGCTGCACGTTGGGATGCTCCCAATGTGTTCCATCGAGGGCCTCTTCCTCCCCACAGTGGAAGGGTCCCTTGTACATCAAGGCGTCGGGGTTCAGCGTTAGGGACAGAGTTAGGGACAGATGGTTGCGCTGGTTTCACGATAAACGCTTTGTGTTCAAAATGGGATGGGTGTCGGACAAAACGCTTCCCCCAAAATGTTTCAATGTGCAAACGCTTTGTAAAATGTATACTAATGTTTTTTTATTTAAAATCATGTATAACCAATTCTACCTGGTTGTGTGGCTTTTTCTGCATGTTGTGCATTATGGCAAGTTTAATACTTGCCATAATGAGTTAACTTCTACTCATTACCATCAAACAATATCCTCTAACCTTAACTTCTCCTCTACCTTACCACCCCCCCTTCCCTAGCCCTAACCTCCCTGCACCCTTACCTCTCGTCTCCTCTTCCCTCTACCCTAACCTCTCCTCTACCTTATCACCCCCCCTCCCCTTTACCTCAACCTACCTAACCTTTTCCTCCCCCCCCCCTTCTTGCTGCAAATAAAATAGTTAGCTGCAAATACTAAATTCCATCTGTACCTAGCCAGATCTTAAAAGGCAACCTAAAATACAATAACTGATAAAAGATTAAACTAACTGTAAGCTACAAATTATAATTTCAATACACTTAAAATAAAATGCTTTTACATGAACGGCAGAATAAATGTAACGGGTGTGCAAGTCATGCAATAGTTAATCAGAGCAGTTAGTGTTATAGACGGGGAGATGGGAGTTCAACAGCCTGACGGGTGCAGAGTGGAGGAATCGTATCCCAGACTGACCAGTTCCAGCCCACTGACACCTGTCGTGGTGACCAGCTAAAAGCTGACCCAAGCTAAGCATGGTCGGGCCTGGTTAGTACTTGGATGGGAGACTGCCTGGTAATACCAGGTGCTGTTAGTGGTGTCGGGTGGTGGCCAATAGGTGGCACTCTTCCCTCTGGCCTTAACATCAATCTCGATGCCCCAGTGCAGTGACGGGGACACTGTGCTGTGGAATGCGCCGTTTTTCGGAAGAAACGTAAAACCGAGGTCCTGACTCACTGAGGTCATCAAAGATCCCAGGGAACTTATCGCAAAGAGCAGGGGTTTCCCCGGTGTCCTGGCCCAACCAGGCTCATTCAATCTTGCCCCCTAATTATCTTCCTGTACAATTGGCTGACTCATTAATTCCCTCACTTGCCACCTCGAGCTGGTGTGTGGTGAGCGGTCTGGCACAAATTGGCTGCCGTGCATCACCCAAGTGGGTGCTATACACTGGTGGTGGTTAGTGAGGTCCCCCCTTCACTGGAAAGCATCTTTGAGTGTCTAGAAAAGCGCTATATGAATTCAATCCATTATTATTATTAAAATAAGCTAATATTCAAATCAAATCGAAAACGTACCCCATAAAATACTATGATTAGCTAAAAAATTAGTTCTTATACACCAGAATAGAGGAAATATGCACTTAAACAGAATCACCGATGACACTTAAGTGTTCAAATGAATTATGGCCGTCCAAATCAGAGCAATGACAGCCGTCTACAAACCAAACACAACTTGTTTGGCCTTTTACAGATAAAAGCTGACCCATATGCCGTGACCCGGAATCGAACCGGGGTTGCTGCGGCCACAACGCAGAGTACTAACCACTATACGATCACGGCGAGGTACCAGGGCTGTGAAGTGCTCATCCATCACTTTCTTGTGTTGGCAACTCATTATGTTTCTTAAAGATACAGCACTTTCAATTTCAGAGGGAGAATCCAGACGTTAAAGCAGATAAAAATCTACAGCAAACAAAATAAGCTAAACTACAAATCAAATCGAAAACGTACCCCATAAAAAACTATGATCAGCTACAAATATGTTCTTATACACCAGAATAGAGGAAATATGCACTTAAACAGAATCACCGATGACACTTAAGTGTTCAAATGTAAACACGGAGCAACGACAAACGTCTACAAACCAAACACATCTTGTTTAGGCTTTTACAAATAAAAGCTGACCCATATGCCGTGACATTGTGTTTCAATGCCGTGACCCGGATTCGAACCGGGGTTGCTGCGGCCACAACGCAGAGTACTAACCATTATACGATCACGGCGAGCTACCAGGGCTGTGAAAGTGCTCTTCCATCACTTTCTTGTGTTGGTATCTCATTATGGTTCTTAAAGATACAGCACTTTCAATTTCAGAGGGAGAATCCAGACGTTAAGGCAGATAAAAATCTACAACAAATCAAACAAAATAAGCTAAACTACAAATCAATTCGAAAACGTACCCCATAAAAAACTATGATCAGCTACAAATTTGTTCTTATACACCAGAATAGAGGAAATATGCACTTAAACAGAATCACCGATGACACTTAAGTGTTCAAATGTAAACACGGAGCAATGACAACCGTCTACAAACCAAACACAACTTGTTTAGCCTTTTACAGATAAAAGCTGACCCATATGCCGTGACATTGTGTTTCAATGCCATGAAACACAATGTCACGACAAGGTTGCTGCGGCCACAACGCAGAGTACTAACCACTATACGATCAAGGCGAGGTACCAGGGTTGTGAAAGTGCTCTTCCATCACTTTCTTGTGTTGGTATCTCATTATGGTTCTTAAAGATACAGCACTTTCAATTTCAGAGGGAGAATCCAGACGTTAAAGCAGATAAAAATCTACAACAAATCAAACAAAATGAGCTAAAATACAAATCAATTCGAAAACGTACCCCATAAAAAACTATGATCAGCTACAAATTTGTTCTTATACACCAGAATAGAGGAAATATGCACTTAAACAGAATCACCGATGACACTTAAGTGTTCAAATGTAAACACGGAGCAATGACAACCGTCTACAAACCAAACACAACTTGTTTAGGCTTTTACAGATAAAAGCTGACCCATATGCCGTGACATTGTGTTTCAATGCCGTGACCCGGATTCGAACCGGGGTTGCTGCGGCCACAACGCAGAGTACTAACCACTATACGATCACGGCGAGGTACCAGGGCTGTGAAGTGCTCATCCATCACTTTCTTGTGTTGGCAACTCATTATGTTTCTTAAAGATACAGCACTTTCAATTTCAGAGGGAGTATCCAGACGTTAAAGCAGATAAAAATCTACAGCAAATCAAACAAAATAAGCTAAACTACAAATCAAATCGAAAACGTACCCCATAAAAAACTATGATCAGCAACAAATATGTTCTTATAGACCAGAATAGAGGAAATATGCACTTAAACAGAATCACAGATGACACTTAAGTGTTCAAATGAAATATGGCCGTCCAAATGTAAACACGGAGCAATGACAACCGTCCACAAACCAAACACAACTTGTTTAGCCTTTTACAGATAAAAGCTGACCCATATGCCGTGACATTGTGTTTCAATGCCGTGACCCGGATTCGAACCGGGGTTGCTGCGGCCACAACGCAGAGTACTAACCACTATACGATCACGGCGAGGTACCAGGGCTGTGAAGTGCTCTTCCATCACTTTCTTGTGTTGGCAACTCATTATGTTTCTTAAAGATACAGCACTTTCAATTTCAGAGGGAGTATCCAGACGTTAAAGCAGATAAAAATCTACAGCAAATCAAACAAAATAAGCTAAACTACAAATCAAATCGAAAACGTACCCCATAGAAAACTATGATCAGCTACAAATATGTTCTTATAGACCAGAATAGAGGAAATATGCACTTAAACAGAATCACAGATGACACTTAAGTGTTCAAATGAAATATGGCCGTCCAAATGTAAACACGGAGCAATGACAACCGTCCACAAACCAAACACAACTTGTTTAGCCTTTTACAGATAAAAGCTGACCCATATGCCGTGACATTGTGTTTCAATGCCGTGACCCGGATTCGAACCGGGGTTGCTGCGGCCACAACGCAGAGTACTAACCACTATACGATCACGGCGAGGTACCAGGGCTGTGAAGTGCTCTTCCATCACTTTCTTGTGTTGGCAACTCATTATGTTTCTTAAAGATACAGCACTTTCAATTTCAGAGGGAGTATCCAGACGTTAAAGCAGATAAAAATCTACAGCAAATCAAACAAAATAAGCTAAACTACAAATCAAATCGAAAACGTACCCCATAGAAAACTATGATCAGCTACAAATATGTTCTTATACACCAGAATAGAGGAAATATGCACTTAAACAGAATCACCGATGACACTTAAGTGTTCAAATGTAAACACGGAGCAATGACAACCGTCTACAAACCAAACACAACTTGTTTAGCCTTTTACAGATAAAAGCTGACCCATATGCCGTGACATTGTGTTTCAATGCCGTGACCCGGATTCGAACCGGGGTTGCTGCGGCCACAACGCAGAGTACAAACCACTATACGATCACGGCGAGCTACCAGGGCTGTGAAAGTGCTCTTCCATCACTTTATTGTGTTGGCAACTCATTATGTTTCTTAAAGATACAGCACTTTCAATTTCAGAGGGAGTATCCAGACGTTAAAGCAGATAAAAATCTACAGCAAGTCAAACAAAATAAGCTAAACTACAAATCAAATCGAAAACGTACCCCATAAAAAACTATGATCAGCTACAAATATGTTCTTATAGACCAGAATAGAGGAAATATGCACTTAAACAGAATCACAGATGACACTTAAGTGTTCAAATGAAATATGGCCGTCCAAATGTAAACACGGAGCAATGACAACCGTCCACAAACCAAACAAAACTTGTTTAGCCTTTTACAGATAAAAGCTGACCCATATGCCGTGACATTGTGTTTCAATGCCGTGACCCGGATTCGAACCGGGGTTGCTGCGGCCACAACGCAGAGTACTAACCACTATACGATCACGGCGAGGTACCAGGGCTGTGAAGTGCTCATCCATCACTTTCTTGTGTTGGCAACTCATTATGTTTCTTAAAGATACAGCACTTTCAATTTCAGAGGGAGTATCCAGACGTTAAAGCAGATAAAAATCTACAGCAAATCAAACAAAATAAGCTAAACTACAAATCAAATCGAAAACGTACCCCATAAAAAACTATGATCAGCTACAAATATGTTCTTATAGACCAGAATAGAGGAAATATGCACTTAAACAGAATCACCGATGACACTTAAGTGTTCAAATGTAAACACGGAGCAATGACAACCGTCTACAAACCAAACACAACTTCTTTAGGCTTTTACAGATAAAAGCTGACCCATATGCCGTGACATTGTGTTTCAATGCCGTGACCCGGATTCGAACCGGGGTTGCTGCGGCCACAACGCAGAGTACTAACCACTATACGATCACGGCGAGGTACCAGGGCTGTGAAGTGCTCATCCATCACTTTCTTGTGTTGGCAACTCATTATGTTTCTTAAAGATACAGCACTTTCAATTTCAGAGGGAGTATCCAGACGTTAAAGCAGATAAAAATCTACAGCAAATCAAACAAAATAAGCTAAACTACAAATCAAATCGAAAACGTACCCCATAAAAAACTATGATCAGCAACAAATATGTTCTTATAGACCAGAATAGAGGAAATATGCACTTAAACAGAATCACAGATGACACTTAAGTGTTCAAATGAAATATGGCCGTCCAAATGTAAACACGGAGCAATGACAACCGTCCACAAACCAAACACAACTTGTTTAGCCTTTTACAGATAAAAGCTGACCCATATGCCGTGACATTGTGTTTCAATGCCGTGACCCGGATTCGAACCGGGGTTGCTGCGGCCACAACGCAGAGTACTAACCACTATACGATCACGGCGAGCTACCAGGGCTGTGAAAGTGCTCTTCCATCACTTTATTGTGTTGGCAACTCATTATGTTTCTTAAAGATACAGCACTTTCAATTTCAGAGGGAGTATCCAGACGTTAAAGCAGATAAAAATCTACAACAAATCAAACAAAATAAGCTAAAATACAAATCAATTCGAAAACGTACCCCATAAAAAACTATGATCAGCTACAAATTTGTTCTTATACACCAGAATAGAGGAAATATGCACTTAAACAGAATCACCGATGACGCTTAAGTGTTCAAATGTAAACACGGAGCAACGACAACCGTCTACAAACCAAACACATCTTGTTTAGGCTTTTACAAATAAAAGCTGACCCATATGCCGTGACATTGTGTTTCAATGCCATGAAACACAATGTCACGACAAGGTTGCTGCGGCCACAACGCAGAGTACTAACCACTATACGATCAAGGCGAGGTACCAGGGTTGTGAAAGTGCTCTTCCATCACTTTCTTGTGTTGGTATCTCATTATGGTTCTTAAAGATACAGCACTTTCAATTTCAGAGGGAGAATCCAGACGTTAAAGCAGATAAAAATCTACAACAAATCAAACAAAATGAGCTAAAATACAAATCAATTCGAAAACGTACCCCATAAAAAACTATGATCAGCTACAAATTTGTTCTTATACACCAGAATAGAGGAAATATGCACTTAAACAGAATCACCGATGACACTTAAGTGTTCAAATGTAAACACGGAGCAATGACAACCGTCTACAAACCAAACACAACTTGTTTAGGCTTTTACAGATAAAAGCTGACCCATATGCCGTGACATTGTGTTTCAATGCCGTGACCCGGATTCGAACCGGGGTTGCTGCGGCCACAACGCAGAGTACTAACCACTATACGATCACGGCGAGGTACCAGGGCTGTGAAGTGCTCTTCCATCACTTTCTTGTGTTGGCAACTCATTATGTTTCTTAAAGATACAGCACTTTCAATTTCAGAGGGAGTATCCAGACGTTAAAGCAGATAAAAATCTACAGCAAATCAAACAAAATAAGCTTAACTACAAATCAAATCGAAAACGTACCCCATAAAAAACTATGATCAGCTACAAATATGTTCTTATAGACCAGAATAGAGGAAATATGCACTTAAACAGAATCACAGATGACACTTAAGTGTTCAAATGAAATATGGCCGTCCAAATGTAAACACGGAGCAATGACAACCGTCCACAAACCAAACACAACTTGTTTAGCCTTTTACAGATAAAAGCTGACCCATATGCCGTGACATTGTGTTTCAATGCCGTGACCCGGATTCGAACCGTGGTTGCTGCGGCCACAACGCAGAGTACTAACCACTATACGATCACGGCGAGGTACCAGGGCTGTGAAGTGCTCTTCCATCACTTTCTTGTGTTGGCAACTCATTATGTTTCTTAAAGATACAGTACTTTCAATTTCAGAGGGAGTATCCAGACGTTAAAGCAGATAAAAATCTACAGCAAATCAAACAAAATAAGCTAAACTACAAATCAAATCGAAAACGTACCCCATAGAAAACTATGATCAGCTACAAATATGTTCTTATAGACCAGAATAGAGGAAATATGCACTTAAACAGAATCACCGATGACGCTTAAGTGTTCAAATGTAAACACGGAGCAACGACAACCGTCTACAAACCAAACACATCTTGTTTAGGCTTTTACAAATAAAAGCTGACCCATATGCCGTGACATTGTGTTTCAATGCCATGAAACACAATGTCACGACAAGGTTGCTGCGGCCACAACGCAGAGTACTAACCACTATACGATCAAGGCGAGGTACCAGGGTTGTGAAAGTGCTCTTCCATCACTTTCTTGTGTTGGTATCTCATTATGGTTCTTAAAGATACAGCACTTTCAATTTCAGAGGGAGAATCCAGACGTTAAAGCAGATAAAAATCTACAACAAATCAAACAAAATGAGCTAAAATACAAATCAATTCGAAAACGTACCCCATAAAAAACTATGATCAGCTACAAATTTGTTCTTATACACCAGAATAGAGGAAATATGCACTTAAACAGAATCACCGATGACACTTAAGTGTTCAAATGTAAACACGGAGCAATGACAACCGTCTACAAACCAAACACAACTTGTTTAGGCTTTTACAGATAAAAGCTGACCCATATGCCGTGACATTGTGTTTCAATGCCGTGACCCGGATTCGAACCGGGGTTGCTGCGGCCACAACGCAGAGTACTAACCACTATACGATCACGGCGAGGTACCAGGGCTGTGAAGTGCTCTTCCATCACTTTCTTGTGTTGGCAACTCATTATGTTTCTTAAAGATACAGCACTTTCAATTTCAGAGGGAGTATCCAGACGTTAAAGCAGATAAAAATCTACAGCAAATCAAACAAAATAAGCTTAACTACAAATCAAATCGAAAACGTACCCCATAAAAAACTATGATCAGCTACAAATATGTTCTTATAGACCAGAATAGAGGAAATATGCACTTAAACAGAATCACAGATGACACTTAAGTGTTCAAATGAAATATGGCCGTCCAAATGTAAACACGGAGCAATGACAACCGTCCACAAACCAAACACAACTTGTTTAGCCTTTTACAGATAAAAGCTGACCCATATGCCGTGACATTGTGTTTCAATGCCGTGACCCGGATTCGAACCGTGGTTGCTGCGGCCACAACGCAGAGTACTAACCACTATACGATCACGGCGAGGTACCAGGGCTGTGAAGTGCTCTTCCATCACTTTCTTGTGTTGGCAACTCATTATGTTTCTTAAAGATACAGTACTTTCAATTTCAGAGGGAGTATCCAGACGTTAAAGCAGATAAAAATCTACAGCAAATCAAACAAAATAAGCTAAACTACAAATCAAATCGAAAACGTACCCCATAGAAAACTATGATCAGCTACAAATATGTTCTTATAGACCAGAATAGAGGAAATATGCACTTAAACAGAATCACCGATGACGCTTAAGTGTTCAAATGTAAACACGGAGCAACGACAACCGTCTACAAACCAAACACATCTTGTTTAGGCTTTTACAAATAAAAGCTGACCCATATGCCGTGACATTGTGTTTCAATGCCATGAAACACAATGTCACGACAAGGTTGCTGCGGCCACAACGCAGAGTACTAACCACTATACGATCAAGGCGAGGTACCAGGGTTGTGAAAGTGCTCTTCCATCACTTTCTTGTGTTGGTATCTCATTATGGTTCTTAAAGATACAGCACTTTCAATTTCAGAGGGAGAATCCAGACGTTAAAGCAGATAAAAATCTACAGCAAATCAAACAAAATAAGCTAAACTACAAATCAAATCGAAAACGTACCCCATAAAAAACTATGATCAGCAACAAATATGTTCTTATAGACCAGAATAGAGGAAATATGCACTTAAACAGAATCACAGATGACACTTAAGTGTTCAAATGAAATATGGCCGTCCAAATGTAAACACGGAGCAATGACAACCGTCCACAAACCAAACACAACTTGTTTAGCCTTTTACAGATAAAAGCTGACCCATATGCCGTGACATTGTGTTTCAATGCCGTGACCCGGATTCGAACCGGGGTTGCTGCGGCCACAACGCAGAGTACTAACCACTATACGATCACGGCGAGGTACCAGGGCTGTGAAGTGCTCTTCCATCACTTTCTTGTGTTGGCAACTCATTATGTTTCTTAAAGATACAGCACTTTCAATTTCAGAGGGAGTATCCAGACGTTAAAGCAGATAAAAATCTACAGCAAATCAAACAAAATAAGCTAAACTACAAATCAAATCGAAAACGTACCCCATAGAAAACTATGATCAGCTACAAATATGTTCTTATAGACCAGAATAGAGGAAATATGCACTTAAACAGAATCACAGATGACACTTAAGTGTTCAAATGAAATATGGCCGTCCAAATGTAAACACGGAGCAATGACAACCGTCCACAAACCAAACACAACTTGTTTAGCCTTTTACAGATAAAAGCTGACCCATATGCCGTGACATTGTGTTTCAATGCCGTGACCCGGATTCGAACCGGGGTTGCTGCGGCCACAACGCAGAGTACTAACCACTATACGATCACGGCGAGGTACCAGGGCTGTGAAGTGCTCTTCCATCACTTTCTTGTGTTGGCAACTCATTATGTTTCTTAAAGATACAGCACTTTCAATTTCAGAGGGAGTATCCAGACGTTAAAGCAGATAAAAATCTACAGCAAATCAAACAAAATAAGCTAAACTACAAATCAAATCGAAAACGTACCCCATAGAAAACTATGATCAGCTACAAATATGTTCTTATACACCAGAATAGAGGAAATATGCACTTAAACAGAATCACCGATGACACTTAAGTGTTCAAATGTAAACACGGAGCAATGACAACCGTCTACAAACCAAACACAACTTGTTTAGCCTTTTACAGATAAAAGCTGACCCATATGCCGTGACATTGTGTTTCAATGCCGTGACCCGGATTCGAACCGGGGTTGCTGCGGCCACAACGCAGAGTACTAACCACTATACGATCACGGCGAGCTACCAGGGCTGTGAAAGTGCTCTTCCATCACTTTATTGTGTTGGCAACTCATTATGTTTCTTAAAGATACAGCACTTTCAATTTCAGAGGGAGTATCCAGACGTTAAAGCAGATAAAAATCTACAGCAAGTCAAACAAAATAAGCTAAACTACAAATCAAATCGAAAACGTACCCCATAAAAAACTATGATCAGCTACAAATATGTTCTTATAGACCAGAATAGAGGAAATATGCACTTAAACAGAATCACAGATGACACTTAAGTGTTCAAATGAAATATGGCCGTCCAAATGTAAACACGGAGCAATGACAACCGTCCACAAACCAAACAAAACTTGTTTAGCCTTTTACAGATAAAAGCTGACCCATATGCCGTGACATTGTGTTTCAATGCCGTGACCCGGATTCGAACCGGGGTTGCTGCGGCCACAACGCAGAGTACTAACCACTATACGATCACGGCGAGGTACCAGGGCTGTGAAGTGCTCATCCATCACTTTCTTGTGTTGGCAACTCATTATGTTTCTTAAAGATACAGCACTTTCAATTTCAGAGGGAGTATCCAGACGTTAAAGCAGATAAAAATCTACAGCAAATCAAACAAAATAAGCTAAACTACAAATCAAATCGAAAACGTACCCCATAAAAAACTATGATCAGCTACAAATATGTTCTTATAGACCAGAATAGAGGAAATATGCACTTAAACAGAATCACCGATGACACTTAAGTGTTCAAATGTAAACACGGAGCAATGACAACCGTCTACAAACCAAACACAACTTCTTTAGGCTTTTACAGATAAAAGCTGACCCATATGCCGTGACATTGTGTTTCAATGCCGTGACCCGGATTCGAACCGGGGTTGCTGCGGCCACAACGCAGAGTACTAACCACTATACGATCACGGCGAGGTACCAGGGCTGTGAAGTGCTCATCCAT
Source organism: Pollachius pollachius (assembly GCF_949987615.1). Classification (NCBI taxonomy): domain Eukaryota; kingdom Metazoa; phylum Chordata; class Actinopteri; order Gadiformes; family Gadidae; genus Pollachius; species Pollachius pollachius. Next base: position 51,303,941 of record NC_136936.1, read on the forward strand.
CACTTTCTTGTGTTGGCAACTCATTATGTTTCTTAAAGATACAGCACTTTCAATTTCAGAGGGAGTATCCAGACGTTAAAGCAGATAAAAATCTACAGCAAATCAAACAAAATAAGCTAAACTACAAATCAAATCGAAAACGTACCCCATAAAAAACTATGATCAGCAACAAATATGTTCTTATAGACCAGAATAGAGGAAATATGCACTTAAACAGAATCACAGATGACACTTAAGTGTTCAAATGAAATATGGCCGTCCAAATGTAAACACGGAGCAATGACAACCGTCCACAAACCAAACACAACTTGTTTAGCCTTTTACAGATAAAAGCTGACCCATATGCCGTGACATTGTGTTTCAATGCCGTGACCCGGATTCGAACCGGGGTTGCTGCGGCCACAACGCAGAGTACTAACCACTATACGATCACGGCGAGCTACCAGGGCTGTGAAAGTGCTCTTCCATCACTTTATTGTGTTGGCAACTCATTATGTTTCTTAAAGATACAGCACTTTCAATTTCAGAGGGAGTATCCAGACGTTAAAGCAGATAAAAATCTACAGCAAGTCAAACAAAATAAGCTAAACTACAAATCAAATCGAAAACGTACCCCATAAAAAACTATGATCAGCTACAAATATGTTCTTATAGACCAGAATAGAGGAAATATGCACTTAAACAGAATCACAGATGACACTTAAGTGTTCAAATGAAATATGGCCGTCCAAATGTAAACACGGAGCAATGACAACCGTCCACAAACCAAACACAACTTGTTTAGCCTTTTACAGATAAAAGCTGACCCATATGCCGTGACATTGTGTTTCAATGCCGTGACCCGGATTCGAACCGGGGTTGCTGCGGCCACAACGCAGAGTACTAACCACTATACGATCACGGCGAGCTACCAGGGCTGTGAAAGTGCTCTTCCATCACTTTCTTGTGTTGGTATCTCATTATGGTTCTTAAAGATACAGCACTTTCAATTTCAGAGGGAGAATCCAGACGTTAAGGCAGATAAAAATCTACAACAAATCAAACAAAATAAGCTAAAATACAAATCAATTCGAAAACGTACCCCATAAAAAACTATGATCAGCTACAAATTTGTTCTTATACACCAGAATAGAGGAAATATGCACTTAAACAGAATCACCGATGACGCTTAAGTGTTCAAATGTAAACACGGAGCAACGACAACCGTCTACAAACCAAACACATCTTGTTTAGGCTTTTACAAATAAAAGCTGACCCATATGCCGTGACATTGTGTTTCAATGCCATGAAACACAATGTCACGACAAGGTTGCTGCGGCCACAACGCAGAGTACTAACCACTATACGATCAAGGCGAGGTACCAGGGTTGTGAAAGTGCTCTTCCATCACTTTCTTGTGTTGGTATCTCATTATGGTTCTTAAAGATACAGCACTTTCAATTTCAGAGGGAGAATCCAGACGTTAAAGCAGATAAAAATCTACAACAAATCAAACAAAATGAGCTAAAATACAAATCAATTCGAAAACGTACCCCATAAAAAACTATGATCAGCTACAAATTTGTTCTTATACACCAGAATAGAGGAAATATGCACTTAAACAGAATCACCGATGACACTTAAGTGTTCAAATGTAAACACGGAGCAATGACAACCGTCTACAAACCAAACACAACTTGTTTAGGCTTTTACAGATAAAAGCTGACCCATATGCCGTGACATTGTGTTTCAATGCCGTGACCCGGATTCGAACCGGGGTTGCTGCGGCCACAACGCAGAGTACTAACCACTATACGATCACGGCGAGGTACCAGGGCTGTGAAGTGCTCTTCCATCACTTTCTTGTGTTGGCAACTCATTATGTTTCTTAAAGATACAGCACTTTCAATTTCAGAGGGAGTATCCAGACGTTAAAGCAGATAAAAATCTACAGCAAATCAAACAAAATAAGCTTAACTACAAATCAAATCGAAAACGTACCCCATAAAAAACTATGATCAGCTACAAATATGTTCTTATAGACCAGAATAGAGGAAATATGCACTTAAACAGAATCACAGATGACACTTAAGTGTTCAAATGAAATATGGCCGTCCAAATGTAAACACGGAGCAATGACAACCGTCCACAAACCAAACACAACTTGTTTAGCCTTTTACAGATAAAAGCTGACCCATATGCCGTGACATTGTGTTTCAATGCCGTGACCCGGATTCGAACCGTGGTTGCTGCGGCCACAACGCAGAGTACTAACCACTATACGATCACGGCGAGGTACCAGGGCTGTGAAGTGCTCTTCCATCACTTTCTTGTGTTGGCAACTCATTATGTTTCTTAAAGATACAGTACTTTCAATTTCAGAGGGAGTATCCAGACGTTAAAGCAGATAAAAATCTACAGCAAATCAAACAAAATAAGCTAAACTACAAATCAAATCGAAAACGTACCCCATAGAAAACTATGATCAGCTACAAATATGTTCTTATAGACCAGAATAGAGGAAATATGCACTTAAACAGAATCACCGATGACGCTTAAGTGTTCAAATGTAAACACGGAGCAACGACAACCGTCTACAAACCAAACACATCTTGTTTAGGCTTTTACAAATAAAAGCTGACCCATATGCCGTGACATTGTGTTTCAATGCCATGAAACACAATGTCACGACAAGGTTGCTGCGGCCACAACGCAGAGTACTAACCACTATACGATCAAGGCGAGGTACCAGGGTTGTGAAAGTGCTCTTCCATCACTTTCTTGTGTTGGTATCTCATTATGGTTCTTAAAGATACAGCACTTTCAATTTCAGAGGGAGAATCCAGACGTTAAAGCAGATAAAAATCTACAACAAATCAAACAAAATGAGCTAAAATACAAATCAATTCGAAAACGTACCCCATAAAAAACTATGATCAGCTACAAATTTGTTCTTATACACCAGAATAGAGGAAATATGCACTTAAACAGAATCACCGATGACACTTAAGTGTTCAAATGTAAACACGGAGCAATGACAACCGTCTACAAACCAAACACAACTTGTTTAGGCTTTTACAGATAAAAGCTGACCCATATGCCGTGACATTGTGTTTCAATGCCGTGACCCGGATTCGAACCGGGGTTGCTGCGGCCACAACGCAGAGTACTAACCACTATACGATCACGGCGAGGTACCAGGGCTGTGAAGTGCTCTTCCATCACTTTCTTGTGTTGGCAACTCATTATGTTTCTTAAAGATACAGCACTTTCAATTTCAGAGGGAGTATCCAGACGTTAAAGCAGATAAAAATCTACAGCAAATCAAACAAAATAAGCTTAACTACAAATCAAATCGAAAACGTACCCCATAAAAAACTATGATCAGCTACAAATATGTTCTTATAGACCAGAATAGAGGAAATATGCACTTAAACAGAATCACAGATGACACTTAAGTGTTCAAATGAAATATGGCCGTCCAAATGTAAACACGGAGCAATGACAACCGTCCACAAACCAAACACAACTTGTTTAGCCTTTTACAGATAAAAGCTGACCCATATGCCGTGACATTGTGTTTCAATGCCGTGACCCGGATTCGAACCGTGGTTGCTGCGGCCACAACGCAGAGTACTAACCACTATACGATCACGGCGAGGTACCAGGGCTGTGAAGTGCTCTTCCATCACTTTCTTGTGTTGGCAACTCATTATGTTTCTTAAAGATACAGTACTTTCAATTTCAGAGGGAGTATCCAGACGTTAAAGCAGATAAAAATCTACAGCAAATCAAACAAAATAAGCTAAACTACAAATCAAATCGAAAACGTACCCCATAGAAAACTATGATCAGCTACAAATATGTTCTTATAGACCAGAATAGAGGAAATATGCACTTAAACAGAATCACCGATGACGCTTAAGTGTTCAAATGTAAACACGGAGCAACGACAACCGTCTACAAACCAAACACATCTTGTTTAGGCTTTTACAAATAAAAGCTGACCCATATGCCGTGACATTGTGTTTCAATGCCATGAAACACAATGTCACGACAAGGTTGCTGCGGCCACAACGCAGAGTACTAACCACTATACGATCAAGGCGAGGTACCAGGGTTGTGAAAGTGCTCTTCCATCACTTTCTTGTGTTGGTATCTCATTATGGTTCTTAAAGATACAGCACTTTCAATTTCAGAGGGAGAATCCAGACGTTAAAGCAGATAAAAATCTACAACAAATCAAACAAAATGAGCTAAAATACAAATCAATTCGAAAACGTACCCCATAAAAAACTATGATCAGCTACAAATTTGTTCTTATACACCAGAATAGAGGAAATATGCACTTAAACAGAATCACCGATGACACTTAAGTGTTCAAATGTAAACACGGAGCAATGACAACCGTCTACAAACCAAACACAACTTGTTTAGGCTTTTACAGATAAAAGCTGACCCATATGCCGTGACATTGTGTTTCAATGCCGTGACCCGGATTCGAACCGGGGTTGCTGCGGCCACAACGCAGAGTACTAACCACTATACGATCACGGCGAGGTACCAGGGCTGTGAAGTGCTCTTCCATCACTTTCTTGTGTTGGCAACTCATTATGTTTCTTAAAGATACAGCACTTTCAATTTCAGAGGGAGTATCCAGACGTTAAAGCAGATAAAAATCTACAGCAAATCAAACAAAATAAGCTAAACTACAAATCAAATCGAAAACGTACCCCATAAAAAACTATGATCAGCTACAAATATGTTCTTATAGACCAGAATAGAGGAAATATGCACTTAAACAGAATCACAGATGACACTTAAGTGTTCAAATGAAATATGGCCGTCCAAATGTAAACACGGAGCAATGACAACCGTCCACAAACCAAACACAACTTGTTTAGCCTTTTACAGATAAAAGCTGACCCATATGCCGTGACATTGTGTTTCAATGCCGTGACCCGGATTCGAACCGGGGTTGCTGCGGCCACAACGCAGAGTACTAACCACTATACGATCACGGCGAGGTACCAGGGCTGTGAAGTGCTCTTCCATCACTTTCTTGTGTTGGCAACTCATTATGTTTCTTAAAGATACAGCACTTTCAATTTCAGGAGGGTATCCAGACGTTAAAGCAGATAAAAATCTACAGCAAATCAAACAAAATAAGCTAAACTACAAATCAAATCGAAAACGTACCCCATAGAAAACTATGATCAGCTACAAATATGTTCTTATACACCAGAATAGAGGAAATATGCACTTAAACAGAATCACAGATGACACTTAAGTGTTCAAATGAAATATGGCCGTCCAAATGTAAACACGGAGCAATGACAACCGTCCACAAACCAAACACAACTTGTTTAGCCTTTTACAGATAAAAGCTGACCCATATGCCGTGACATTGTGTTTCAATGCCGTGACCCGGATTCGAACCGGGGTTGCTGCGGCCACAACGCAGAGTACTAACCACTATACGATCACGGCGAGGTACCAGGGCTGTGAAGTGCTCATCCATCACTTTCTTGTGTTGGCAACTCATTATGTTTCTTAAAGATACAGCACTTTCAATTTCAGAGGGAGTATCCAGACGTTAAAGCAGATAAAAATCTACAGCAAATCAAACAAAATAAGCTAAACTACAAATCAAATCGAAAACGTACCCCATAAAAAACTATGATCAGCTACAAATATGTTCTTATAGACCAGAATAGAGGAAATATGCACTTAAACAGAATCACAGATGACACTTAAGTGTTCAAATGAAATATGGCCGTCCACATGTAAACACGGAGCAATGACAACCGTCCACAAACCAAACACAACTTGTTTAGCCTTTTACAGATAAAAGCTGACCCATATGCCGTGACATTGTGTTTCAATGCCGTGACCCGGATTCGAACCGGGGTTGCTGCGGCCACAACGCAGAGTACTAACCACTATACGATCACGGCGAGGTACCAGGGCTGTGAAGTGCTCTTCCATCACTTTCTTGTGTTGGCAACTCATTATGTTTCTTAAAGATACAGCACTTTCAATTTCAGAGGGAGTATCCAGACGTTAAAGCAGATAAAAATCTACAGCAAATCAAACAAAATAAGCTAAACTACAAATCAAATCGAAAACGTACCCCATAGAAAACTATGATCAGCTACAAATATGTTCTTATACACCAGAATAGAGGAAATATGCACTTAAACAGAATCACCGATGACACTTAAGTGTTCAAATGTAAACACGGAGCAATGACAACCGTCTACAAACCAAACACAACTTGTTTAGCCTTTTACAGATAAAAGCTGACCCATATGCCGTGACATTGTGTTTCAATGCCGTGACCCGGATTCGAACCGGGGTTGCTGCGGCCACAACGCAGAGTACTAACCACTATACGATCACGGCGAGCTACCAGGGCTGTGAAAGTGCTCTTCCATCACTTTATTGTGTTGGCAACTCATTATGTTTCTTAAAGATACAGCACTTTCAATTTCAGAGGGAGTATCCAGACGTTAAAGCAGATAAAAATCTACAGCAAGTCAAACAAAATAAGCTAAACTACAAATCAAATCGAAAACGTACCCCATAAAAAACTATGATCAGCTACAAATATGTTCTTATAGACCAGAATAGAGGAAATATGCACTTAAACAGAATCACAGATGACACTTAAGTGTTCAAATGAAATATGGCCGTCCAAATGTAAACACGGAGCAATGACAACCGTCCACAAACCAAACACAACTTGTTTAGCCTTTTACAGATAAAAGCTGACCCATATGCCGTGACATTGTGTTTCAATGCCGTGACCCGGATTCGAACCGGGGTTGCTGCGGCCACAACGCAGAGTACTAACCACTATACGATCACGGCGAGCTACCAGGGCTGTGAAAGTGCTCTTCCATCACTTTCTTGTGTTGGTATCTCATTATGGTTCTTAAAGATACAGCACTTTCAATTTCAGAGGGAGAATCCAGACGTTAAGGCAGATAAAAATCTACAACAAATCAAACAAAATAAGCTAAAATACAAATCAATTCGAAAACGTACCCCATAAAAAACTATGATCAGCTACAAATTTGTTCTTATACACCAGAATAGAGGAAATATGCACTTAAACAGAATCACCGATGACGCTTAAGTGTTCAAATGTAAACACGGAGCAACGACAACCGTCTACAAACCAAACACATCTTGTTTAGGCTTTTACAAATAAAAGCTGACCCATATGCCGTGACATTGTGTTTCAATGCCATGAAACACAATGTCACGACAAGGTTGCTGCGGCCACAACGCAGAGTACTAACCACTATACGATCAAGGCGAGGTACCAGGGTTGTGAAAGTGCTCTTCCATCACTTTCTTGTGTTGGTATCTCATTATGGTTCTTAAAGATACAGCACTTTCAATTTCAGAGGGAGAATCCAGACGTTAAAGCAGATAAAAATCTACAACAAATCAAACAAAATGAGCTAAAATACAAATCAATTCGAAAACGTACCCCATAAAAAACTATGATCAGCTACAAATTTGTTCTTATACACCAGAATAGAGGAAATATGCACTTAAACAGAATCACCGATGACACTTAAGTGTTCAAATGTAAACACGGAGCAATGACAACCGTCTACAAACCAAACACAACTTGTTTAGGCTTTTACAGATAAAAGCTGACCCATATGCCGTGACATTGTGTTTCAATGCCGTGACCCGGATTCGAACCGGGGTTGCTGCGGCCACAACGCAGAGTACTAACCACTATACGATCACGGCGAGGTACCAGGGCTGTGAAGTGCTCTTCCATCACTTTCTTGTGTTGGCAACTCATTATGTTTCTTAAAGATACAGCACTTTCAATTTCAGAGGGAGTATCCAGACGTTAAAGCAGATAAAAATCTACAGCAAATCAAACAAAATAAGCTTAACTACAAATCAAATCGAAAACGTACCCCATAAAAAACTATGATCAGCTACAAATATGTTCTTATAGACCAGAATAGAGGAAATATGCACTTAAACAGAATCACAGATGACACTTAAGTGTTCAAATGAAATATGGCCGTCCAAATGTAAACACGGAGCAATGACAACCGTCCACAAACCAAACACAACTTGTTTAGCCTTTTACAGATAAAAGCTGACCCATATGCCGTGACATTGTGTTTCAATGCCGTGACCCGGATTCGAACCGGGGTTGCTGCGGCCACAACGCAGAGTACTAACCACTATACGATCACGGCGAGGTACCAGGGCTGTGAAGTGCTCTTCCATCACTTTCTTGTGTTGGCAACTCATTATGTTTCTTAAAGATACAGCACTTTCAATTTCAGAGGGAGTATCCAGACGTTAAAGCAGATAAAAATCTACAGCAAATCAAACAAAATAAGCTAAACTACAAATCAAATCGAAAACGTACCCCATAAAAAACTATGATCAGCTACAAATATGTTCTTATAGACCAGAATAGAGGAAATATGCACTTAAACAGAATCACAGATGACACTTAAGTGTTCAAATGAAATATGGCCGTCCAAATGTAAACACGGAGCAATGACAACCGTCCACAAACCAAACACAACTTGTTTAGCCTTTTACAGATAAAAGCTGACCCATATGCCGTGACATTGTGTTTCAATGCCGTGACCCGGATTCGAACCGGGGTTGCTGCGGCCACAACGCAGAGTACTAACCACTATACGATCACGGCGAGGTACCAGGGCTGTGAAGTGCTCTTCCATCACTTTCTTGTGTTGGCAACTCATTATGTTTCTTAAAGATACAGCACTTTCAATTTCAGGAGGGTATCCAGACGTTAAAGCAGATAAAAATCTACAGCAAATCAAACAAAATAAGCTAAACTACAAATCAAATCGAAAACGTACCCCATAGAAAACTATGATCAGCTACAAATATGTTCTTATACACCAGAATAGAGGAAATATGCACTTAAACAGAATCACAGATGACACTTAAGTGTTCAAATGAAATATGGCCGTCCAAATGTAAACACGGAGCAATGACAACCGTCCACAAACCAAACACAACTTGTTTAGCCTTTTACAGATAAAAGCTGACCCATATGCCGTGACATTGTGTTTCAATGCCGTGACCCGGATTCGAACCGGGGTTGCTGCGGCCACAACGCAGAGTACTAACCACTATACGATCACGGCGAGGTACCAGGGCTGTGAAGTGCTCATCCATCACTTTCTTGTGTTGGCAACTCATTATGTTTCTTAAAGATACAGCACTTTCAATTTCAGAGGGAGTATCCAGACGTTAAAGCAGATAAAAATCTACAGCAAATCAAACAAAATAAGCTAAACTACAAATCAAATCGAAAACGTACCCCATAAAAAACTATGATCAGCTACAAATATGTTCTTATAGACCAGAATAGAGGAAATATGCACTTAAACAGAATCACAGATGACACTTAAGTGTTCAAATGAAATATGGCCGTCCAAATGTAAACACGGAGCAATGACAACCGTCCACAAACCAAACACAACTTGTTTAGCCTTTTACAGATAAAAGCTGACCCATATGCCGTGACATTGTGTTTCAATGCCGTGACCCGGATTCGAACCGGGGTTGCTGCGGCCACAACGCAGAGTACTAACCACTATACGATCACGGCGAGGTACCAGGGCTGTGAAGTGCTCTTCCATCACTTTCTTGTGTTGGCAACTCATTATGTTTCTTAAAGATACAGCACTTTCAATTTCAGAGGGAGTATCCAGACGTTAAAGCAGATAAAAATCTACAGCAAATCAAACAAAATAAGCTAAACTACAAATCAAATCGAAAACGTACCCCATAGAAAACTATGATCAGCTACAAATATGTTCTTATACACCAGAATAGAGGAAATATGCACTTAAACAGAATCACCGATGACACTTAAGTGTTCAAATGTAAACACGGAGCAATGACAACCGTCTACAAACCAAACACAACTTGTTTAGCCTTTTACAGATAAAAGCTGACCCATATGCCGTGACATTGTGTTTCAATGCCGTGACCCGGATTCGAACCGGGGTTGCTGCGGCCACAACGCAGAGTACTAACCACTATACGATCACGGCGAGCTACCAGGGCTGTGAAAGTGCTCTTCCATCACTTTATTGTGTTGGCAACTCATTATGTTTCTTAAAGATACAGCACTTTCAATTTCAGAGGGAGTATCCAGACGTTAAAGCAGATAAAAATCTACAGCAAGTCAAACAAAATAAGCTAAACTACAAATCAAATCGAAAACGTACCCCATAAAAAACTATGATCAGCTACAAATATGTTCTTATAGACCAGAATAGAGGAAATATGCACTTAAACAGAATCACAGATGACACTTAAGTGTTCAAATGAAATATGGCCGTCCAAATGTAAACACGGAGCAATGACAACCGTCCACAAACCAAACACAACTTGTTTAGCCTTTTACAGATAAAAGCTGACCCATATGCCGTGACATTGTGTTTCAATGCCGTGACCCGGATTCGAACCGGGGTTGCTGCGGCCACAACGCAGAGTACTAACCACTATACGATCACGGCGAGCTACCAGGGCTGTGAAAGTGCTCTTCCATCACTTTCTTGTGTTGGTATCTCATTATGGTTCTTAAAGATACAGCACTTTCAATTTCAGAGGGAGAATCCAGACGTTAAGGCAGATAAAAATCTACAACAAATCAAACAAAATAAGCTAAAATACAAATCAATTCGAAAACGTACCCCATAAAAAACTATGATCAGCTACAAATTTGTTCTTATACACCAGAATAGAGGAAATATGCACTTAAACAGAATCACCGATGACGCTTAAGTGTTCAAATGTAAACACGGAGCAACGACAACCGTCTACAAACCAAACACATCTTGTTTAGGCTTTTACAAATAAAAGCTGACCCATATGCCGTGACATTGTGTTTCAATGCCATGAAACACAATGTCACGACAAGGTTGCTGCGGCCACAACGCAGAGTACTAACCACTATACGATCAAGGCGAGGTACCAGGGTTGTGAAAGTGCTCTTCCATCACTTTCTTGTGTTGGTATCTCATTATGGTTCTTAAAGATACAGCACTTTCAATTTCAGAGGGAGAATCCAGACGTTAAAGCAGATAAAAATCTACAACAAATCAAACAAAATGAGCTAAAATACAAATCAATTCGAAAACGTACCCCATAAAAAACTATGATCAGCTACAAATTTGTTCTTATACACCAGAATAGAGGAAATATGCACTTAAACAGAATCACCGATGACACTTAAGTGTTCAAATGTAAACACGGAGCAATGACAACCGTCTACAAACCAAACACAACTTGTTTAGGCTTTTACAGATAAAAGCTGACCCATATGCCGTGACATTGTGTTTCAATGCCGTGACCCGGATTCGAACCGGGGTTGCTGCGGCCACAACGCAGAGTACTAACCACTATACGATCACGGCGAGGTACCAGGGCTGTGAAGTGCTCTTCCATCACTTTCTTGTGTTGGCAACTCATTATGTTTCTTAAAGATACAGCACTTTCAATTTCAGAGGGAGTATCCAGACGTTAAAGCAGATAAAAATCTACAGCAAATCAAACAAAATAAGCTTAACTACAAATCAAATCGAAAACGTACCCCATAAAAAACTATGATCAGCTACAAATATGTTCTTATAGACCAGAATAGAGGAAATATGCACTTAAACAGAATCACAGATGACACTTAAGTGTTCAAATGAAATATGGCCGTCCAAATGTAAACACGGAGCAATGACAACCGTCCACAAACCAAACACAACTTGTTTAGCCTTTTACAGATAAAAGCTGACCCATATGCCGTGACATTGTGTTTCAATGCCGTGACCCGGATTCGAACCGTGGTTGCTGCGGCCACAACGCAGAGTACTAACCACTATACGATCACGGCGAGGTACCAGGGCTGTGAAGTGCTCTTCCATCACTTTCTTGTGTTGGCAACTCATTATGTTTCTTAAAGATACAGCACTTTCAATTTCAGAGGGAGTATCCAGACGTTAAAGCAGATAAAAATCTACAGCAAATCAAACAAAATAAGCTAAACTACAAATCAAATCGAAAACGTACCCCATAGAAAACTATGATCAGCTACAAATATGTTCTTATACACCAGAATAGAGGAAATATGCACTTAAACAGAATCACCGATGACGCTTAAGTGTTCAAATGTAAACACGGAGCAACGACAACCGTCTACAAACCAAACACATCTTGTTTAGGCTTTTACAAATAAAAGCTGACCCATATGCCGTGACATTGTGTTTCAATGCCATGAAACACAATGTCACGACAAGGTTGCTGCGGCCACAACGCAGAGTACTAACCACTATACGATCAAGGCGAGGTACCAGGGTTGTGAAAGTGCTCTTCCATCACTTTCTTGTGTTGGTATCTCATTATGGTTCTTAAAGATACAGCACTTTCAATTTCAGAGGGAGAATCCAGACGTTAAAGCAGATAAAAATCTACAACAAATCAAACAAAATGAGCTAAAATACAAATCAATTCGAAAACGTACCCCATAAAAAACTATGATCAGCTACAAATTTGTTCTTATACACCAGAATAGAGGAAATATGCACTTAAACAGAATCACCGATGACACTTAAGTGTTCAAATGTAAACACGGAGCAATGACAACCGTCCACAAACCAAACACAACTTGTTTAGCCTTTTACAGATAAAAGCTGACCCATATGCCGTGACATTGTGTTTCAATGCCGTGACCCGGATTCGAACCGGGGTTGCTGCGGCCACAACGCAGAGTACTAACCACTATACGATCACGGCGAGGTACCAGGGCTGTGAAGTGCTCTTCCATCACTTTCTTGTGTTGGCAACTCATTATGTTTCTTAAAGATACAGCACTTTCAATTTCAGAGGGAGTATCCAGACGTTAAAGCAGATAAAAATCTACAGCAAATCAAACAAAATAAGCTAAACTACAAAACAAATCGAAAACGTACCCCATAAAAAACTATGATCAGCTACAAATATGTTCTTATAGACCAGAATAGAGGAAATATGCACTTAAACAGAATCACAGATGACACTTAAGTGTTCAAATGAAATATGGCCGTCCAAATGTAAACACGGAGCAATGACAACCGTCCACAAACCAAACACAACTTGTTTAGCCTTTTACAGATAAAAGCTGACCCATATGCCGTGACATTGTGTTTCAATGCCGTGACCCGGATTCGAACCGGGGTTGCTGCGGCCACAACGCAGAGTACTAACCACTATACGATCACGGCGAGGTACCAGGGCTGTGAAGTGCTCTTCCATCACTTTCTTGTGTTGGCAACTCATTATGTTTCTTAAAGATACAGCACTTTCAATTTCAGAGGGAGTATCCAGACGTTAAAGCAGATAAAAATCTACAGCAAATCAAACAAAATAAGCTAAACTACAAAACAAATCGAAAACGTACCCCATAAAAAACTATGATCAGCTACAAATATGTTCTTATAGACCAGAATAGAGGAAATATGCACTTAAACAGAATCACAGATGACACTTAAGTGTTCAAATGAAATATGGCCGTCCAAATGTAAACACGGAGCAATGACAACCGTCCACAAACCAAACACAACTTGTTTAGCCTTTTACAGATAAAAGCTGACCCATATGCCGTGACATTGTGTTTCAATACAATGACCCGGATTCAAACCGGGGTTGCTGCGGCCACAACGCAGAGTACTAACGACTATACGATCACGGCGAGGTACCAGGGTTGTGAAAGTGCTCTTCCATCACTTTCTTGTGTTGGTATCTCATTGTGGTTCTTAAAGATACAGCACTTTCAATTTCAGAGGGAGAATCCAGACGTTAAAGCAGATAAAAATCTACAACAAATCAAACAAAATAAGCTAAACTACAAATCAAATCGAAAACGTACCCCATAAAAAACTATGATCAGCTACAAACCTGTTCTTATACACCAGAATAGAGGAAATATGCACTTAAACAGAATCACCGATGACACTTAAGTGTTCAAATGTAAACACGGAGCAATGACAACCGTCTACAAACCAAACACAACTTCTTTAGGCTTTTAAAGATAAAAGCTGACCCATATGCCGTGACATTGTGTTTCAATGCCGTGACCCGGATTCGAACCGGGGTTGCTGCGGCCACAACGCAGAGTACTAACCACTATACGATCACGGCGAGGTACCAGGGCTGTGAAGTGCTCTTCCATCACTTTCTTGTGTTGGCAACTCATTATGTTTCTTAAAGATACAGCACTTTCAATTTCAGAGGGAGTATCCAGACGTTAAAGCAGATAAAAATCTACAGCAAATCAAACAAAATAAGCTAAACTACAAATCAAATCGAAAACGTACCCCATAAAAAACTATGATCAGCTACAAATATGTTCTTATAGACCAGAATAGAGGAAATATGCACTTAAACAGAATCACAGATGACACTTAAGTGTTCAAATGAAATATGGCCGCCCAAATGTAAACACGGAGCAATGACAACCGTCCACAAACCAAACACAACTTGTTTAGCCTTTTACAGATAAAAGCTGACCCATATGCCGTGACATTGTGTTTCAATGCCGTGACCCGGATTCGAACCGGGGTTGCTGCGGCCACAACGCAGAGTACTAACCACTATACGATCACGGCGAGCTACCAGGGCTGTGAAAGTGCTCTTCCATCACTTTCTTGTGTTGGTATCTCATTATGGTTCTTAAAGATACAGCACTTTCAATTTCAGAGGGAGAATCCAGACGTTAAGGCAGATAAAAATCTACAACAAATCAAACAAAATAAGCTAAAATACAAATCAATTCGAAAACGTACCCCATAAAAAACTATGATCAGCTACAAATTTGTTCTTATACACCAGAATAGAGGAAATATGCACTTAAACAGAATCACAGATGACACTTAAGTGTTCAAATGTAAACACGGAGCAATGACAACCGTCTACAAACCAAACACAACTTCTTTAGGCTTTTACAGATAAAAGCTGACCCATATGCCGTGACATTGTGTTTCAATGCCGTGACCCGGATTCGAACCGGGGTTGCTGCGGCCACAACGCAGAGTACTAACCACTATACGATCACGGCGAGGTACCAGGGCTGTGAAGTGCTCATCCATCACTTTCTTGTGTTGGCAACTCATTATGTTTCTTAAAGATACAGCTCTTTCAATTTCAGAGGGAGTATCCAGACGTTAAAGCAGATAAAAATCTACAGCAAATCAAACAAAATAAGCTAAACTACAAATCAAATCGAAAACGTACCCCATAAAAAACTATGATCAGCTACAAATATGTTCTTATAGACCAGAATAGAGGAAATATGCACTTAAACAGAATCACCGATGACACTTAAGTGTTCAAATGTAAACACGGAGCAATGACAACCGTCTACAAACCAAACACAACTTCTTTAGGCTTTTAAAGATAAAAGCTGACCCATATGCCGTGACATTGTGTTTCAATGCCGTGACCCGGATTCGAACCGGGGTTGCTGCGGCCACAACGCAGAGTACTAACCACTATACGATCACGGCGAGGTACCAGGGCTGTGAAGTGCTCTTCCATCACTTTCTTGTGTTGGCAACTCATTATGTTTCTTAAAGATACAGCACTTTCAATTTCAGAGGGAGTATCCAGACGTTAAAGCAGATAAAAATCTACAGCAAATCAAACAAAATAAGCTAAACTACAAATCAAATCGAAAACGTACCCCATAAAAAACTATGATCAGCTACAAATATGTTCTTATAGACCAGAATAGAGGAAATATGCACTTAAACAGAATCACAGATGACACTTAAGTGTTCAAATGAAATATGGCCGCCCAAATGTAAACACGGAGCAATGACAACCGTCTACAAACCAAACACAACTTGTGTAGCCTTTTACAGATAAAAGCTGACCCATATGCCGTGACATTGTGTTTCAATGCCATGACCCGGATTCGAACCGGGGTTGCTGCGGCCACAACGCAGAGTACTAACCACTATACGATCACGGCGAGGTACCAGGGTTGTGAAAGTGCTCTTCCATCACTTTCTTGTGTTGGTATCTCATTGTGGTTCTTAAAGATACAGCACTTTCAATTTCAGAGGGAGAATCCAGACGTTAAAGCAGATAAAAATCTACAACAAATCAAACAAAATAAGCTAAAATACAAATCAATTCGAAAACGTACCCCATAAAAAACTATGATCAGCTACAAATTTGTTCTTATACACCAGAATAGAGGAAATATGCACTTAAACAGAATCACCGATGACACTTAAGTGTTCAAATGAAATATGGCCGTCCAAATGTAAACACGGAGCAATGACAACCGTCCACAAACCAAACACAACTTGTTTAGCCTTTTACAGATAAAAGCTGACCCATATGCCGTGACATTGTGTTTCAATGCCGTGACCCGGATTCGAACCGGGGTTGCTGCGGCCACAACGCAGAGTACTAACCACTATACGATCACGGCGAGGTACCAGGGCTGTGAAGTGCTCTTCCATCACTTTCTTGTGTTGGCAACTCATTATGTTTCTTAAAGATACAGCACTTTCAATTTCAGAGGGAGTATCCAGACGTTAAAGCAGATAAAAATCTACAGCAAATCAAACAAAATAAGCTAAACTACAAAACAAATCGAAAACGTACCCCATAAAAAACTATGATCAGCTACAAATATGTTCTTATAGACCAGAATAGAGGAAATATGCACTTAAACAGAATCACAGATGACACTTAAGTGTTCAAATGAAATATGGCCGTCCAAATGTAAACACGGAGCAATGACAACCGTCCACAAACCAAACACAACTTGTTTAGCCTTTTACAGATAAAAGCTGACCCATATGCCGTGACATTGTGTTTCAATACAATGACCCGGATTCGAACCGGGGTTGCTGCGGCCACAACGCAGAGTACTAACGACTATACGATCACGGCGAGGTACCAGGGCTGTGAAAGTGCTCTTACATCACTTTCTTGTGTTGGTATCTCATTGTGGTTCTTAAAGATACAGCACTTTCAATTTCAGAGGGAGAATCCAGACGTTAAAGCAGATAAAAATCTACAACAAATCAAACAAAATAAGCTAAACTACAAATCAAATCGAAAACGTACCCCATAAAAAACTATGATCAGCTACAAACCTGTTCTTATACACCAGAATAGAGGAAATATGCACTTAAACAGAATCACCGATGACACTTAAGTGTTCAAATGTAAACACGGAGCAATGACAACCGTCTACAAACCAAACACAACTTCTTTAGGCTTTTAAAGATAAAAGCTGACCCATATGCCGTGACATTGTGTTTCAATGCCGTGACCCGGATTCGAACCGGGGTTGCTGCGGCCACAACGCAGAGTACTAACCACTATACGATCACGGCGAGGTACCAGGGCTGTGAAGTGCTCTTCCATCACTTTCTTGTGTTGGCAACTCATTATGTTTCTTAAAGATACAGCACTTTCAATTTCAGAGGGAGTATCCAGACGTTAAAGCAGATAAAAATCTACAGCAAATCAAACAAAATAAGCTAAACTACAAATCAAATCGAAAACGTACCCCATAAAAAACTATGATCAGCTACAAATATGTTCTTATAGACCAGAATAGAGGAAATATGCACTTAAACAGAATCACAGATGACACTTAAGTGTTCAAATGTAAACACGGAGCAATGACAACCGTCTACAAACCAAACACAACTTCTTTAGGCTTTTACAGATAAAAGCTGACCCATATGCCGTGACATTGTGTTTCAATGCCGTGACCCGGATTCGAACCGGGGTTGCTGCGGCCACAACGCAGAGTACTAACCACTATACGATCACGGCGAGGTACCAGGGCTGTGAAGTGCTCATCCATCACTTTCTTGTGTTGGCAACTCATTATGTTTCTTAAAGATACAGCACTTTCAATTTCAGAGGGAGTATCCAGACGTTAAAGCAGATAAAAATCTACAGCAAATCAAACAAAATAAGCTAAACTACAAATCAAATCGAAAACGTACCCCATAAAAAACTATGATCAGCTACAAATATGTTCTTATAGACCAGAATAGAGGAAATATGCACTTAAACAGAATCACCGATGACACTTAAGTGTTCAAATGTAAACACGGAGCAATGACAACCGTCTACAAACCAAACACAACTTCTTTAGGCTTTTAAAGATAAAAGCTGACCCATATGCCGTGACATTGTGTTTCAATGCCGTGACCCGGATTCGAACCGGGGTTGCTGCGGCCACAACGCAGAGTACTAACCACTATACGATCACGGCGAGGTACCAGGGCTGTGAAGTGCTCTTCCATCACTTTCTTGTGTTGGCAACTCATTATGTTTCTTAAAGATACAGCACTTTCAATTTCAGAGGGAGTATCCAGACGTTAAAGCAGATAAAAATCTACAGCAAATCAAACAAAATAAGCTAAACTACAAATCAAATCGAAAACGTACCCCATAAAAAACTATGATCAGCTACAAATATGTTCTTATAGACCAGAATAGAGGAAATATGCACTTAAACAGAATCACAGATGACACTTAAGTGTTCAAATGAAATATGGCCGCCCAAATGTAAACACGGAGCAATGACAACCGTCCACAAACCAAACACAACTTGTTTAGCCTTTTACAGATAAAAACTACCCATATGCCGTGACATTGTGTTTCAATGCCGTGACCCGGATTCGAAACGGGGTTGCTGCGGCCACAACGCAGAGTACTAACCACTATACGATCACGGCGAGGTACCAGGGTTGTGAAAGTGCTCTTCCATCACTTTCTTGTGTTGGTATCTCATTGTGGTTCTTAAAGATACAGCACTTTCAATTTCAGAGGGAGAATCCAGACGTTAAAGCAGATAAAAATCTACAACAAATCAAACAAAATAAGCTAAAATACAAATCAATTCGAAAACGTACCCCATAAAAAACTATGATCAGCTACAAATTTGTTCTTATACACCAGAATAGAGGAAATATGCACTTAAACAGAATCACCGATGACACTTAAGTGTTCAAATGTAAACACGGAGCAATGACAACCGTCTACAAACCAAACACAACTTCTTTAGGCTTTTAAAGATAAAAGCTGACCCATATGCCGTGACATTGTGTTTCAATGCCGTGACCCGGATTCGAACCGGGGTTGCTGCGGCCACAACGCAGAGTACTAACCACTATACGATCACGGCGAGGTACCAGGGCTGTGAAGTGCTCTTCCATCACTTTCTTGTGTTGGCAACTCATTATGTTTCTTAAAGATACAGCACTTTCAATTTCAGAGGGAGTATCCAGACGTTAAAGCAGATAAAAATCTACAGCAAATCAAACAAAATAAGCTAAACTACAAATCAAATCGAAAACGTACCCCATAAAAAACTATGATCAGCTACAAATTTGTTCTTATACACCAGAATAGAGGAAATATGCACTTAAACAGAATCACCGATGACACTTAAGTGTTCAAATGTAAACACGGAGCAATGACAACCGTCTACAAACCAAACACAACTTGTTTAGGCTTTTACAGATAAAAGCTGACCCATATGCCGTGACATTGTGTTTCAATGCCGTGACCCGGATTCGAACCGGGGTTGCTGCGGCCACAACGCAGAGTACTAACCACTATACGATCACGGCGAGGTACCAGGGCTTTGAAGTGCTCTTCCATCACTTTCTTGTGTTGGCAACTCATTATGTTTCTTAAAGATACAGCACTTTCAATTTCAGAGGGAGTATCCAGACGTTAAAGCAGATAAAAATCTACAGCAAATCAAACAAAATAAGCTAAACTACAAATCAAATCGAAAACGTACCCCATAAAAAACTATGATCAGCTACAAATATGTTCTTATAGACCAGAATAGAGGAAATATGCACTTAAACAGAATCACAGATGACACTTAAGTGTTCAAATGAAATATGACCGTCCAAATGTAAACACGGAGCAATGACAACCGTCCACAAACCAAACACAACTTGTTTAGCCTTTTACAGATAAAAACTACCCATATGCCGTGACATTGTGTTTCAATGCCGTGACCCGGATTCGAAACGGGGTTGCTGCGGCCACAACGCAGAGTACTAACCACTATACGATCACGGCGAGGCACCAGGGTTGTGAAAGTGCTCTTCCATCACTTTCTTGTGTTGGTATCTCATTGTGGTTCTTAAAGATACAGCACTTTCAATTTCAGAGGGAGAATCCAGACGTTAAAGCAGATAAAAATCTACAACAAATCAAACAAAATAAGCTAAAATACAAATCAATTCGAAAACGTACCCCATAAAAAACTATGATCAGCTACAAATTTGTTCTTATACACCAGAATAGAGGAAATATGCACTTAAACAGAATCACAGATGACACTTAAGTGTTCAAATGAAATATGGCCGTCCAAATGTAAACACGGAGCAATGACAACCGTCCACAAACCAAACACAACTTGTTTAGCCTTTTACAGATAAAAGCTGACCCATATGCCGTGACATTGTGTTTCAATGCCGTGACCCGGATTCGAACCGGGGTTGCTGCGGCCACAACGCAGAGTACTAACCACTATACGATCACGGCGAGGTACCAGGGCTGTGAAGTGCTCTTCCATCACTTTCTTGTGTTGGCAACTCATTATGTTTCTTAAAGATACAGCACTTTCAATTTCAGAGGGAGTATCCAGACGTTAAAGCAGATAAAAATCTACAGCAAATCAAACAAAATAAGCTAAACTACAAATCAAATCGAAAACGTACCCCATAAAAAACTATGATCAGCTACAAATATGTTCTTATAGACCAGAATAGAGGAAATATGCACTTAAACAGAATCACAGATGACACTTAAGTGTTCAAATGAAATATGGCCGTCCAAATGTAAACACGGAGCAATGACAACCGTCCACAAACCAAACACAACTTGTTTAGCCTTTTACAGATAAAAGCTGACCCATATGCCGTGACATTGTGTTTCAATGCCGTGACCCGGATTCGAACCGGGGTTGCTGCGGCCACAACGCAGAGTACTAACCACTATACGATCACGGCGAGGTACCAGGGCTGTGAAGTGCTCTTCCATCACTTTCTTGTGTTGGCAACTCATTATGTTTCTTAAAGATACAGCACTTTCAATTTCAGGAGGGTATCCAGACGTTAAAGCAGATAAAAATCTACAGCAAATCAAACAAAATAAGCTAAACTACAAATCAAATCGAAAACGTACCCCATAGAAAACTATGATCAGCTACAAATATGTTCTTATACACCAGAATAGAGGAAATATGCACTTAAACAGAATCACAGATGACACTTAAGTGTTCAAATGAAATATGGCCGTCCAAATGTAAACACGGAGCAATGACAACCGTCCACAAACCAAACACAACTTGTTTAGCCTTTTACAGATAAAAGCTGACCCATATGCCGTGACATTGTGTTTCAATGCCGTGACCCGGATTCGAACCGGGGTTGCTGCGGCCACAACGCAGAGTACTAACCACTATACGATCACGGCGAGGTACCAGGGCTGTGAAGTGCTCATCCATCACTTTCTTGTGTTGGCAACTCATTATGTTTCTTAAAGATACAGCACTTTCAATTTCAGAGGGAGTATCCAGACGTTAAAGCAGATAAAAATCTACAGCAAATCAAACAAAATAAGCTAAACTACAAATCAAATCGAAAACGTACCCCATAAAAAACTATGATCAGCTACAAATATGTTCTTATAGACCAGAATAGAGGAAATATGCACTTAAACAGAATCACAGATGACACTTAAGTGTTCAAATGAAATATGGCCGTCCAAATGTAAACACGGAGCAATGACAACCGTCCACAAACCAAACACAACTTGTTTAGCCTTTTACAGATAAAAGCTGACCCATATGCCGTGACATTGTGTTTCAATGCCGTGACCCGGATTCGAACCGGGGTTGCTGCGGCCACAACGCAGAGTACTAACCACTATACGATCACGGCGAGGTACCAGGGCTGTGAAGTGCTCTTCCATCACTTTCTTGTGTTGGCAACTCATTATGTTTCTTAAAGATACAGCACTTTCAATTTCAGAGGGAGTATCCAGACGTTAAAGCAGATAAAAATCTACAGCAAATCAAACAAAATAAGCTAAACTACAAATCAAATCGAAAACGTACCCCATAGAAAACTATGATCAGCTACAAATATGTTCTTATACACCAGAATAGAGGAAATATGCACTTAAACAGAATCACCGATGACACTTAAGTGTTCAAATGTAAACACGGAGCAATGACAACCGTCTACAAACCAAACACAACTTGTTTAGCCTTTTACAGATAAAAGCTGACCCATATGCCGTGACATTGTGTTTCAATGCCGTGACCCGGATTCGAACCGGGGTTGCTGCGGCCACAACGCAGAGTACTAACCACTATACGATCACGGCGAGCTACCAGGGCTGTGAAAGTGCTCTTCCATCACTTTATTGTGTTGGCAACTCATTATGTTTCTTAAAGATACAGCACTTTCAATTTCAGAGGGAGTATCCAGACGTTAAAGCAGATAAAAATCTACAGCAAGTCAAACAAAATAAGCTAAACTACAAATCAAATCGAAAACGTACCCCATAAAAAACTATGATCAGCTACAAATATGTTCTTATAGACCAGAATAGAGGAAATATGCACTTAAACAGAATCACAGATGACACTTAAGTGTTCAAATGAAATATGGCCGTCCAAATGTAAACACGGAGCAATGACAACCGTCCACAAACCAAACACAACTTGTTTAGCCTTTTACAGATAAAAGCTGACCCATATGCCGTGACATTGTGTTTCAATGCCGTGACCCGGATTCGAACCGGGGTTGCTGCGGCCACAACGCAGAGTACTAACCACTATACGATCACGGCGAGCTACCAGGGCTGTGAAAGTGCTCTTCCATCACTTTCTTGTGTTGGTATCTCATTATGGTTCTTAAAGATACAGCACTTTCAATTTCAGAGGGAGAATCCAGACGTTAAGGCAGATAAAAATCTACAACAAATCAAACAAAATAAGCTAAAATACAAATCAATTCGAAAACGTACCCCATAAAAAACTATGATCAGCTACAAATTTGTTCTTATACACCAGAATAGAGGAAATATGCACTTAAACAGAATCACCGATGACGCTTAAGTGTTCAAATGTAAACACGGAGCAACGACAACCGTCTACAAACCAAACACATCTTGTTTAGGCTTTTACAAATAAAAGCTGACCCATATGCCGTGACATTGTGTTTCAATGCCATGAAACACAATGTCACGACAAGGTTGCTGCGGCCACAACGCAGAGTACTAACCACTATACGATCAAGGCGAGGTACCAGGGTTGTGAAAGTGCTCTTCCATCACTTTCTTGTGTTGGTATCTCATTATGGTTCTTAAAGATACAGCACTTTCAATTTCAGAGGGAGAATCCAGACGTTAAAGCAGATAAAAATCTACAACAAATCAAACAAAATGAGCTAAAATACAAATCAATTCGAAAACGTACCCCATAAAAAACTATGATCAGCTACAAATTTGTTCTTATACACCAGAATAGAGGAAATATGCACTTAAACAGAATCACCGATGACACTTAAGTGTTCAAATGTAAACACGGAGCAATGACAACCGTCTACAAACCAAACACAACTTGTTTAGGCTTTTACAGATAAAAGCTGACCCATATGCCGTGACATTGTGTTTCAATGCCGTGACCCGGATTCGAACCGGGGTTGCTGCGGCCACAACGCAGAGTACTAACCACTATACGATCACGGCGAGGTACCAGGGCTGTGAAGTGCTCTTCCATCACTTTCTTGTGTTGGCAACTCATTATGTTTCTTAAAGATACAGCACTTTCAATTTCAGAGGGAGTATCCAGACGTTAAAGCAGATAAAAATCTACAGCAAATCAAACAAAATAAGCTTAACTACAAATCAAATCGAAAACGTACCCCATAAAAAACTATGATCAGCTACAAATATGTTCTTATAGACCAGAATAGAGGAAATATGCACTTAAACAGAATCACAGATGACACTTAAGTGTTCAAATGAAATATGGCCGTCCAAATGTAAACACGGAGCAATGACAACCGTCCACAAACCAAACACAACTTGTTTAGCCTTTTACAGATAAAAGCTGACCCATATGCCGTGACATTGTGTTTCAATGCCGTGACCCGGATTCGAACCGTGGTTGCTGCGGCCACAACGCAGAGTACTAACCACTATACGATCACGGCGAGGTACCAGGGCTGTGAAGTGCTCTTCCATCACTTTCTTGTGTTGGCAACTCATTATGTTTCTTAAAGATACAGCACTTTCAATTTCAGAGGGAGTATCCAGACGTTAAAGCAGATAAAAATCTACAGCAAATCAAACAAAATAAGCTAAACTACAAATCAAATCGAAAACGTACCCCATAGAAAACTATGATCAGCTACAAATATGTTCTTATACACCAGAATAGAGGAAATATGCACTTAAACAGAATCACCGATGACGCTTAAGTGTTCAAATGTAAACACGGAGCAACGACAACCGTCTACAAACCAAACACATCTTGTTTAGGCTTTTACAAATAAAAGCTGACCCATATGCCGTGACATTGTGTTTCAATGCCATGAAACACAATGTCACGACAAGGTTGCTGCGGCCACAACGCAGAGTACTAACCACTATACGATCAAGGCGAGGTACCAGGGTTGTGAAAGTGCTCTTCCATCACTTTCTTGTGTTGGTATCTCATTATGGTTCTTAAAGATACAGCACTTTCAATTTCAGAGGGAGAATCCAGACGTTAAAGCAGATAAAAATCTACAACAAATCAAACAAAATGAGCTAAAATACAAATCAATTCGAAAACGTACCCCATAAAAAACTATGATCAGCTACAAATTTGTTCTTATACACCAGAATAGAGGAAATATGCACTTAAACAGAATCACCGATGACACTTAAGTGTTCAAATGTAAACACGGAGCAATGACAACCGTCCACAAACCAAACACAACTTGTTTAGCCTTTTACAGATAAAAGCTGACCCATATGCCGTGACATTGTGTTTCAATGCCGTGACCCGGATTCGAACCGGGGTTGCTGCGGCCACAACGCAGAGTACTAACCACTATACGATCACGGCGAGGTACCAGGGCTGTGAAGTGCTCTTCCATCACTTTCTTGTGTTGGCAACTCATTATGTTTCTTAAAGATACAGCACTTTCAATTTCAGAGGGAGTATCCAGACGTTAAAGCAGATAAAAATCTACAGCAAATCAAACAAAATAAGCTAAACTACAAAACAAATCGAAAACGTACCCCATAAAAAACTATGATCAGCTACAAATATGTTCTTATAGACCAGAATAGAGGAAATATGCACTTAAACAGAATCACAGATGACACTTAAGTGTTCAAATGAAATATGGCCGTCCAAATGTAAACACGGAGCAATGACAACCGTCCACAAACCAAACACAACTTGTTTAGCCTTTTACAGATAAAAGCTGACCCATATGCCGTGACATTGTGTTTCAATGCCGTGACCCGGATTCGAACCGGGGTTGCTGCGGCCACAACGCAGAGTACTAACCACTATACGATCACGGCGAGGTACCAGGGCTGTGAAGTGCTCTTCCATCACTTTCTTGTGTTGGCAACTCATTATGTTTCTTAAAGATACAGCACTTTCAATTTCAGAGGGAGTATCCAGACGTTAAAGCAGATAAAAATCTACAGCAAATCAAACAAAATAAGCTAAACTACAAAACAAATCGAAAACGTACCCCATAAAAAACTATGATCAGCTACAAATATGTTCTTATAGACCAGAATAGAGGAAATATGCACTTAAACAGAATCACAGATGACACTTAAGTGTTCAAATGAAATATGGCCGTCCAAATGTAAACACGGAGCAATGACAACCGTCCACAAACCAAACACAACTTGTTTAGCCTTTTACAGATAAAAGCTGACCCATATGCCGTGACATTGTGTTTCAATACAATGACCCGGATTCAAACCGGGGTTGCTGCGGCCACAACGCAGAGTACTAACGACTATACGATCACGGCGAGGTACCAGGGTTGTGAAAGTGCTCTTCCATCACTTTCTTGTGTTGGTATCTCATTGTGGTTCTTAAAGATACAGCACTTTCAATTTCAGAGGGAGAATCCAGACGTTAAAGCAGATAAAAATCTACAACAAATCAAACAAAATAAGCTAAACTACAAATCAAATCGAAAACGTACCCCATAAAAAACTATGATCAGCTACAAACCTGTTCTTATACACCAGAATAGAGGAAATATGCACTTAAACAGAATCACCGATGACACTTAAGTGTTCAAATGTAAACACGGAGCAATGACAACCGTCTACAAACCAAACACAACTTCTTTAGGCTTTTAAAGATAAAAGCTGACCCATATGCCGTGACATTGTGTTTCAATGCCGTGACCCGGATTCGAACCGGGGTTGCTGCGGCCACAACGCAGAGTACTAACCACTATACGATCACGGCGAGGTACCAGGGCTGTGAAGTGCTCTTCCATCACTTTCTTGTGTTGGCAACTCATTATGTTTCTTAAAGATACAGCACTTTCAATTTCAGAGGGAGTATCCAGACGTTAAAGCAGATAAAAATCTACAGCAAATCAAACAAAATAAGCTAAACTACAAATCAAATCGAAAACGTACCCCATAAAAAACTATGATCAGCTACAAATATGTTCTTATAGACCAGAATAGAGGAAATATGCACTTAAACAGAATCACAGATGACACTTAAGTGTTCAAATGTAAACACGGAGCAATGACAACCGTCTACAAACCAAACACAACTTCTTTAGGCTTTTAAAGATAAAAGCTGACCCATATGCCGTGACATTGTGTTTCAATGCCGTGACCCGGATTCGAACCGGGGTTGCTGCGGCCACAACGCAGAGTACTAACCACTATACGATCACGGCGAGGTACCAGGGCTGTGAAGTGCTCTTCCATCACTTTCTTGTGTTGGCAACTCATTATGTTTCTTAAAGATACAGCACTTTCAATTTCAGAGGGAGTATCCAGACGTTAAAGCAGATAAAAATCTACAGCAAATCAAACAAAATAAGCTAAACTACAAATCAAATCGAAAACGTACCCCATAAAAAACTATGATCAGCTACAAATATGTTCTTATAGACCAGAATAGAGGAAATATGCACTTAAACAGAATCACAGATGACACTTAAGTGTTCAAATGAAATATGGCCGCCCAAATGTAAACACGGAGCAATGACAACCGTCTACAAACCAAACACAACTTGTGTAGCCTTTTACAGATAAAAGCTGACCCATATGCCGTGACATTGTGTTTCAATGCCATGACCCGGATTCGAACCGGGGTTGCTGCGGCCACAACGCAGAGTACTAACCACTATACGATCACGGCGAGGTACCAGGGTTGTGAAAGTGCTCTTCCATCACTTTCTTGTGTTGGTATCTCATTGTGGTTCTTAAAGATACAGCACTTTCAATTTCAGAGGGAGAATCCAGACGTTAAAGCAGATAAAAATCTACAACAAATCAAACAAAATAAGCTAAAATACAAATCAATTCGAAAACGTACCCCATAAAAAACTATGATCAGCTACAAATTTGTTCTTATACACCAGAATAGAGGAAATATGCACTTAAACAGAATCACCGATGACACTTAAGTGTTCAAATGAAATATGGCCGTCCAAATGTAAACACGGAGCAATGACAACCGTCCACAAACCAAACACAACTTGTTTAGCCTTTTACAGATAAAAGCTGACCCATATGCCGTGACATTGTGTTTCAATGCCGTGACCCGGATTCGAACCGGGGTTGCTGCGGCCACAACGCAGAGTACTAACCACTATACGATCACGGCGAGGTACCAGGGCTGTGAAGTGCTCTTCCATCACTTTCTTGTGTTGGCAACTCATTATGTTTCTTAAAGATACAGCACTTTCAATTTCAGAGGGAGTATCCAGACGTTAAAGCAGATAAAAATCTACAGCAAATCAAACAAAATAAGCTAAACTACAAAACAAATCGAAAACGTACCCCATAAAAAACTATGATCAGCTACAAATATGTTCTTATAGACCAGAATAGAGGAAATATGCACTTAAACAGAATCACAGATGACACTTAAGTGTTCAAATGAAATATGGCCGTCCAAATGTAAACACGGAGCAATGACAACCGTCCACAAACCAAACACAACTTGTTTAGCCTTTTACAGATAAAAGCTGACCCATATGCCGTGACATTGTGTTTCAATACAATGACCCGGATTCGAACCGGGGTTGCTGCGGCCACAACGCAGAGTACTAACGACTATACGATCACGGCGAGGTACCAGGGCTGTGAAAGTGCTCTTACATCACTTTCTTGTGTTGGTATCTCATTGTGGTTCTTAAAGATACAGCACTTTCAATTTCAGAGGGAGAATCCAGACGTTAAAGCAGATAAAAATCTACAACAAATCAAACAAAATAAGCTAAACTACAAATCAAATCGAAAACGTACCCCATAAAAAACTATGATCAGCTACAAACCTGTTCTTATACACCAGAATAGAGGAAATATGCACTTAAACAGAATCACCGATGACACTTAAGTGTTCAAATGTAAACACGGAGCAATGACAACCGTCTACAAACCAAACACAACTTCTTTAGGCTTTTAAAGATAAAAGCTGACCCATATGCCGTGACATTGTGTTTCAATGCCGTGACCCGGATTCGAACCGGGGTTGCTGCGGCCACAACGCAGAGTACTAACCACTATACGATCACGGCGAGGTACCAGGGCTGTGAAGTGCTCTTCCATCACTTTCTTGTGTTGGCAACTCATTATGTTTCTTAAAGATACAGCACTTTCAATTTCAGAGGGAGTATCCAGACGTTAAAGCAGATAAAAATCTACAGCAAATCAAACAAAATAAGCTAAACTACAAATCAAATCGAAAACGTACCCCATAAAAAACTATGATCAGCTACAAATATGTTCTTATAGACCAGAATAGAGGAAATATGCACTTAAACAGAATCACAGATGACACTTAAGTGTTCAAATGTAAACACGGAGCAATGACAACCGTCTACAAACCAAACACAACTTCTTTAGGCTTTTACAGATAAAAGCTGACCCATATGCCGTGACATTGTGTTTCAATACCGTGACCCGGATTCGAACCGGGGTTGCTGCGGCCACAACGCAGAGTACTAACCACTATACGATCACGGCGAGGTACCAGGGCTGTGAAGTGCTCATCCATCACTTTCTTGTGTTGGCAACTCATTATGTTTCTTAAAGATACAGCACTTTCAATTTCAGAGGGAGTATCCAGACGTTAAAGCAGATAAAAATCTACAGCAAATCAAACAAAATAAGCTAAACTACAAATCAAATCGAAAACGTACCCCATAAAAAACTATGATCAGCTACAAATATGTTCTTATAGACCAGAATAGAGGAAATATGCACTTAAACAGAATCACCGATGACACTTAAGTGTTCAAATGTAAACACGGAGCAATGACAACCGTCTACAAACCAAACACAACTTCTTTAGGCTTTTAAAGATAAAAGCTGACCCATATGCCGTGACATTGTGTTTCAATGCCGTGACCCGGATTCGAACCGGGGTTGCTGCGGCCACAACGCAGAGTACTAACCACTATACGATCACGGCGAGGTACCAGGGCTGTGAAGTGCTCTTCCATCACTTTCTTGTGTTGGCAACTCATTATGTTTCTTAAAGATACAGCACTTTCAATTTCAGAGGGAGTATCCAGACGTTAAAGCAGATAAAAATCTACAGCAAATCAAACAAAATAAGCTAAACTACAAATCAAATCGAAAACGTACCCCATAAAAAACTATGATCAGCTACAAATATGTTCTTATAGACCAGAATAGAGGAAATATGCACTTAAACAGAATCACAGATGACACTTAAGTGTTCAAATGAAATATGGCCGCCCAAATGTAAACACGGAGCAATGACAACCGTCCACAAACCAAACACAACTTGTTTAGCCTTTTACAGATAAAAACTACCCATATGC
Organism: Pollachius pollachius; assembly: GCF_949987615.1. Lineage (NCBI taxonomy): Eukaryota > Metazoa > Chordata > Actinopteri > Gadiformes > Gadidae > Pollachius > Pollachius pollachius. The sequence goes on from NC_136936.1 coordinate 51,334,069, forward strand.
CGTGACATTGTGTTTCAATGCCGTGACCCGGATTCGAAACGGGGTTGCTGCGGCCACAACGCAGAGTACTAACCACTATACGATCACGGCGAGGTACCAGGGTTGTGAAAGTGCTCTTCCATCACTTTCTTGTGTTGGTATCTCATTGTGGTTCTTAAAGATACAGCACTTTCAATTTCAGAGGGAGAATCCAGACGTTAAAGCAGATAAAAATCTACAACAAATCAAACAAAATAAGCTAAAATACAAATCAATTCGAAAACGTACCCCATAAAAAACTATGATCAGCTACAAATTTGTTCTTATACACCAGAATAGAGGAAATATGCACTTAAACAGAATCACCGATGACACTTAAGTGTTCAAATGTAAACACGGAGCAATGACAACCGTCTACAAACCAAACACAACTTCTTTAGGCTTTTAAAGATAAAAGCTGACCCATATGCCGTGACATTGTGTTTCAATGCCGTGACCCGGATTCGAACCGGGGTTGCTGCGGCCACAACGCAGAGTACTAACCACTATACGATCACGGCGAGGTACCAGGGCTGTGAAGTGCTCTTCCATCACTTTCTTGTGTTGGCAACTCATTATGTTTCTTAAAGATACAGCACTTTCAATTTCAGAGGGAGTATCCAGACGTTAAAGCAGATAAAAATCTACAGCAAATCAAACAAAATAAGCTAAACTACAAATCAAATCGAAAACGTACCCCATAAAAAACTATGATCAGCTACAAATTTGTTCTTATACACCAGAATAGAGGAAATATGCACTTAAACAGAATCACCGATGACACTTAAGTGTTCAAATGTAAACACGGAGCAATGACAACCGTCTACAAACCAAACACAACTTGTTTAGGCTTTTACAGATAAAAGCTGACCCATATGCCGTGACATTGTGTTTCAATGCCGTGACCCGGATTCGAACCGGGGTTGCTGCGGCCACAACGCAGAGTACTAACCACTATACGATCACGGCGAGGTACCAGGGCTTTGAAGTGCTCTTCCATCACTTTCTTGTGTTGGCAACTCATTATGTTTCTTAAAGATACAGCACTTTCAATTTCAGAGGGAGTATCCAGACGTTAAAGCAGATAAAAATCTACAGCAAATCAAACAAAATAAGCTAAACTACAAATCAAATCGAAAACGTACCCCATAAAAAACTATGATCAGCTACAAATATGTTCTTATAGACCAGAATAGAGGAAATATGCACTTAAACAGAATCACAGATGACACTTAAGTGTTCAAATGAAATATGACCGTCCAAATGTAAACACGGAGCAATGACAACCGTCCACAAACCAAACACAACTTGTTTAGCCTTTTACAGATAAAAACTACCCATATGCCGTGACATTGTGTTTCAATGCCGTGACCCGGATTCGAAACGGGGTTGCTGCGGCCACAACGCAGAGTACTAACCACTATACGATCACGGCGAGGCACCAGGGTTGTGAAAGTGCTCTTCCATCACTTTCTTGTGTTGGTATCTCATTGTGGTTCTTAAAGATACAGCACTTTCAATTTCAGAGGGAGAATCCAGACGTTAAAGCAGATAAAAATCTACAACAAATCAAACAAAATAAGCTAAAATACAAATCAATTCGAAAACGTACCCCATAAAAAACTATGATCAGCTACAAATTTGTTCTTATACACCAGAATAGAGGAAATATGCACTTAAACAGAATCACAGATGACACTTAAGTGTTCAAATGAAATATGGCCGTCCAAATGTAAACACGGAGCAATGACAACCGTCCACAAACCAAACACAACTTGTTTAGCCTTTTACAGATAAAAGCTGACCCATATGCCGTGACATTGTGTTTCAATGCCGTGACCCGGATTCGAACCGGGGTTGCTGCGGCCACAACGCAGAGTACTAACCACTATACGATCACGGCGAGCTACCAGGGCTGTGAAAGTGCTCTTCCATCACTTTCTTCTGTTGGTATCTCATTATGGATCTTAAAGATACAGCACTTTCAATTTCAGAGGGAGAATCCAGACGTTAAGGCAGATAAAAATCTACAACAAATCAAACAAAATAAGCTAAACTACAAATCAATTCGAAAACGTACCCCATAAAAAACTATGATCAGCTACAAATTTGTTCTTATACACCAGAATAGAGGAAATATGCACTTAAACAGAATCACAGATGACACTTAAGTGTTCAAATGAAATATGGCCGTCCAAATGTAAACACGGAGCAATGACAACCGTCCACAAACCAAACACAACTTGTTTAGCATTTTACAGATAAAAGCTGACCCATATGCCGTGACATTGTGTTTCAATGCCGTGACCCGGATTCGAACCGGGGTTGCTGCGGCCACAACGCAGAGTACTAACCACTATACGATCACGGCGAGGTACCAGGGCTGTGAAAGTGCTATTCCATCACTTTCTTGTGTTGGTAACTGTTATATCCTCACTTCTTCACATAAGCACGGACAACGACGCTGCGTTAACTGTTTATTAAGCCACCACGGCACGTGAACAGTGGTAACAACCGAGAGGGACTTCCCGCCCGAATATTACCCAGAATAGCCCGGTGTTTCGTAACTACGGAATCATAGTAAGCCCAAAATACACATCTCCTCCCCTCTTACAAAAAACATACTTTTGTGAAAAAACCATAAATTATATAACATTGCAGATGTCTAACACATCAACCATTAAACAGTTATGAATAACGTAAAATTTACAATGCAGGTCAGCATTCTCTACATAGCTACCTAGGGGCGAGGGTGAACTACCTCAGTCCCCTGACCGTACCCACAGGGATTATTCTGCCCCAGCAACTTGGGTCAGTCACTAACTAAATCTCTACAAGTCCATGAGAGCAGGAGGCCGTCGCTCTCTGGTAGGGTATCTATTCTCCGAAGACACATTAATCTCTTGGTCTTCCAAAGGTGAGCTTGATGCAGGTGCTACTGTAAGGGGCGGTCTCTCAGCGCGTGCTACAGCCGTATCCTCCACTGGAACAGTTGTCTCTGGTGCAGTTGGGTCCTGCACTTGTGAGGGTAGATGAACCGGTGTAGTGACAGGTGCATCTGGAAAATTCCCCAGTATCGGCACCGCCGGCACTGACGGAGTCTGCAGGACTTGATCAACGTGTCTTCTCCAAACACTATCAGCTGTCTGGACCGTGTAAGACACCGGACCAGTTTGTGCAATAACAGTGGCGGGAATCCATTTAGGTTCGCCACGGTAGTTCCTTACCAGCACAGATTCTCCTGCAGTGAAAACTCTTTCTTTGCCCTTCTGTTCTCTGTACCCAACCTGTTTCTCTTGTTGACTTTGGACAACGTCCTTCACCGATGAGGGTTTTAAGAGGTCAAAGGTCTCTCTCTAGCATCAGGTCTCTCTTTAGCATTAGGCTAGCAGGAGAAGTCTTGGTGGTTGCATGTGCACTGTTGCGGTAGGTCAGCAGGAAGATATGCAGTCTCTGATGTAGTGTTCCTTGTCCCTGTGATGATTTCAAAGCATGCTTCATGGTCTGAACGAACCTTTCAGTGAGACCATTCGTTGTGGGGTGGTAAGGAGCTGACTTAATGTGTTGAACTCCATTAGCTTGTAGGAACCCGGCCATTTCCTGTGAGACAAATTGGGGTCCATTGTCAGAGACGAGCTGTGCAGGAGATCCAAATCGACTAAACATTTCCCCCAACTTCTCAATAGTCTTCTCTGCTGTGGTTGATCTCATGATAGCCACCTCCGGCCATTTACTGTGTGCATCAACAGCGATAAGAAACATTCTGTCCTCAAATGGTCCCGCAAAATCAATATGCACACGCTGCCATGGTCCTTGTGGAAACTCCCAGGGGTGAAGAGGTGCGGGGGGAGGGTTGTTTCTGACTTTTTGGCATGATGAACAGCTTTTGGCAAGCTCCTCAATTTGGCTATCCATCTTAGGCCACCAAAAGTAGCTTCTTGCTATTTCCTTCATACGTACTATTCCACTGTGTCCCGAATGTAGCTGTTGCAGCACTTTTGTGCAAAGTGACAAGGGAATGACGACCCTCCTCCCCCACATCAAACACCCAGACTGGACAGACAGCTCCAACCTCCTTCCGAGGAAAGGTTTCAAGTTTGCGTCATCACCAGCAGGACGACCCTTGACAATGATGTCCATCACAGCAGACAACTCCGGGTCATTTCGTGTCTCCTTCTTAACCTGTACAGCTGAAACAGGTGCTTTTTCTACCTCCCTAAAGTAGAATATGCCCACTGTGATAGACTCCGGCTTCATGACAGGCAGTGGCAGCCTAGATAAACCATCCGCATTGCAGTGGGAGTCTGCCTTCCGATATTTGATGTCATATGTATGTGCTGACAACAACAAAGCCCACCGCTGCAGTCGGGAAGCGGCGAGCGATGGTATACCTGTGTGTGGACCAAGGATGGTTGTGAGGGTACTGTGGTCAGTTAGGAGTGTAAACCGTCTCCCATATAGGTACTGATGAAACTTCCGAACTCCGAACACAATGCTCAGTGCCTCCCGTTCTAGCTGAGCATAATTAGACTCTGCCTTGTTTAATGTCCTTGATGCAAAAGCAATTGGCTTTTCCTCACCACTTGGTAAAACATGAGAAAGGACAGCCTCTACTCCGTATGGGGAGGCGTCACAGGCGAGCTGAAGCTGAAGTGATGGGTTAAAGTGAGTCAGGACCTCGGACGACGTCAGCACCATTTTAGCCTTTTCAAAAGCCTCCTGACAGCCAGCCGTCCACTTCCAATTTTTATCTTGGCGTAGCAGTTCGTGCAGCGGTCGTAGCAGTGAAGATAAATTGGGGATGAAGCGCCCGTAGTAGTTCAACAGTCCTAAGAAGGATCGTAGCTGGCTGACGTTCTGGGGCGGAGGTGCATCCGCGACTGCTGCTACCTTGGATGGTGCAGTGTGTAGCCCATATGCATTAATAACATGCCCCAGATATTCCACTGATGGTCGGAAGAAGTCACATTTCTCCTTACGGACTCTCAAGCCGTAGTCCTTCAGTCTTTGGAGGGTAGCGTCCAAGTTGGGCAGATGTTCATCATCACTAGTTCAGGTGCACAAGATATCGTCGAGGTAGCACTGTACCCCTGGCAATCCACTGAGGATCTGATCCATCGCCCATTGAAAGAGTGCTGGGGCTGAGGTGATGCCAAAAGGCAGTCTGCAGTATCTAAAAAGTCCCTTTTGTGTGTTGATGGTCAACATTTCACGTGACTGTTCTTCCACATGCATTTGTAGGTAAGCCTGACTGAGATCTATCTTGCTGAATTTTTTACCCCCACTCAGCCCAGAAAACAAGTCATCAATTAGGGGAAGGGGATATTGTTCTGCTAGTAACACAGGATTAAGCGTTACTTTAAAGTCTCCACAGGTCCGAATTCCCCCGTCTTTTTTTGGTACCGGAACGATGGGCGTGGCCCATTCACTGATCGTCACAGGCTCCAAAACGCCATTCTTGACTAGGGCATCCAGGTCCGCTTCCACCTTGGTTCGGATTGCATATGGCACTGGTCTAGCTTTCATGAACACAGGCTTGGAATCAGCTTTGACATGTAACTTCACAGTTATATCCTTCATGCTGCCTAATTCGTCATGGAAAACCTCTGCGTTTTTCTCCAGTATCTCCTGTAGGGGAGTGAGATTGTGTGACAGCTTCCTTACCACCTGCCAGTCAAGACGAATTTCACGTAGCCACGCACGTCCCATTATAGCAGGATGATTCGCCTTGGTCACATAGACTGGGAGCTTTTTTGTTTGCCCATTGTGGATTACAGTCACATCTGTCATCCCTTCCATGTGCACTCGGTGTCCGGTATATGCTTTAAACACAGTGTCTGATGGCCGCAGTGGAAGGTGCCTCATGTATTTCTTGTAGTTTGTGCGACAGTAATGATGGTTTAGAACCCGTGTCTATCTGCATTTTTACTGAGTGCCCTTCCAACTGTTGCTCAGCCCAGTAGCCATCTGAGCTCCTATCAACACTCATTATCCGCACAGTATTTACTTCTCCTGAAGAGGAATCACTCCTCTCATTTTTATGCTGGACTGTGCGCACATGTCTTTTCTGTTTGTATTTGACATTGTCTCTTTTGTTCTCTATCTTTGAGCTTGTGCCTGTGCTTGTATTACTTCTGCATGCCCATTCTACGTGGCCCTTTTTTCCACATTTATGACAGTCCAACTCTTTAGCCCAGCATGTCGCTGAAAGGTGTCCAGATTTACCACAGCGAAAACATGGCACTTGTACGTATGTTTTATCACTGACGAGTTGGTGTACTCTTCCTGTAGCATTTAGTTGTTGGGCTTCCTTTGATGCCATTTCCATTGACACACTAACATTTATGGCTTTTTCCAGCGTCAATGTTCTTTCTGTGAGCAATCTCTCCTGTGCTGCTTCATTTCTCAGACCACATACCAGCCTGTCCCTTAGTGTGTCATTTAACACATCCCCAAACTCAGTGTTCAGCCAACTTGCGTAGGGCTGCCATAAACATAGTGACAGACTCACCCTCTTCCTGGCCACGTTTGTGAAATCTGAATCTTTCTGCAATTACCAGGGGTTTGGGTGAAAGGTGGTTTGTCAGTATATCCACTATTTCCTCATATGTTTTACTGCCTGGCTTTACTGGTTGTAGCAAATCTCGCAGCAGGTTAAACGTTTTTGGTCCCATTATACTCAAAAAAGTGGGCACCAGTTTCTCATCTGTTATTCCATTAGCCACGGCAAAGTAGCCAAAACGCTCTGTATATGAGCTCCATTGCTCAATGCTCTCATCAAAGGTGACGATTGAGCCAATAATTGCAGCCATTTTAAGCCCCTTGCTATAAGTGCTGCTTCCCCCTCAAATAAAACTCACAATGTCATCGATTGTCCGTTCTTCCCTCCAGCTGACTTGTCCGGAGCACACCCTGCACGCTGAAGTCGGCAGTCCTGCGAATCAGCGGGAAACAGAAAACTCCACTTCTAGTAGACAACACGCGCCGGTTCAGACGTCCTCGTCGCCAGTTTTGTTATATCCTTACTTCTTCACATAAACACGGACAACGACGTTGCGTTAACTGTTTATTAAGCCACCACGGCACGTGAACAGTGGTAACAACCGAGAGGGACTTCCCGCCCGAATATTACCCAGAATACCCCGGTGCTTCGTAACTACGGAATCATAGTAAGCCCAAAATACACAACAGTAACTCATTATGGTTCTTAAAGATACAGCACTTTCAATTTCAGAGGGAGAATCCAGACGTTAAAGCAGATAAAAATCTACAGCAAATCAAACAAAATAAGCTAAAATACAAATCAAATCGAAAACGTACCCCATAAAAAACTATGATCAGCTACAAATTTGTTCTTATACACCAGAATAGAGGAAATATGCACTTAAACAGAATCACCGATGACACTTAAGTGTTCAAATGAAATATGGCCGTCCAAATGTAAACACGGAGCAATGACAACCGTCTACAAACCAAACACAACTTGTTTAGCCTTTTAGAGATAAAAGCTGACCCATATGCCGTGACATTGTGTTTCAATGCCGTGACCCGGATTCGAACCGGGGTTGCTGCGGCCACAACGCAGAGTACTAACCACTATACGATCACGGCAAGCTACCAGGGCCGATGCTTCGGCGCAAAATTCTGTCTGTAATTCAATAATTTGAAAGCATATTAATCTACTTCAAATATTTAGTGGTGATTGCAGGTGGTTTCAATACACCACATTCGAAATTTGTTATGCCTAGTATCCACTTGTAGCAGTTGTTTATTCTCTCTGATTGACATCTACATTTTCGTTATTCAATTATTCAGCTGGAAATTAATCGACGGCCCTGGTAGCTCGCCGTGATCGTATAGTGGTTAGTACTCTGCGTTGTGGCCGCAGCAACCCCGGTTCGAATCCGGGTCACGGCATTGAAACACAATGTCACGGCATATGGGTCAGCTTTTATCTGTAAAAGCCTAAAGAAGTTGTGTTTGGTTTGTAGACGGTTGTCATTGCTCCGTGTTTACATTTGGACGGCCATATTTCATTTGAACACTTAAGTGTCATCGGTGATTCTGTTTAAGTGCATATTTCCTCTATTCTGGTGTATAAGAACAAATTTGTAGCTGATCATAGTTTTTTATGGGGTACGTTTTCGATTTGATTTGTACTTTAGCTTATTTTGTTTGATTTGCTGTAGATTTTTTTTTACAGACAGAATTTGGCGGCGAAGCATCGGCCCTGGTAGCTTGCCGTGATCGTATAGTGGTTAGTACTCTGCGTTGTGGCCGCAGCAACCCCGGTTCGAATCCGGGTCACGGCATTGAAACACAATGTCACGGCATATGGGTCACTTTTAGCAAATTATGCCAACAGGTTAACTAACAATTGAACTGTGAGCCCCCTTGTTCGTCTTTAACCGAACTAGTTTTAAGTATACAAAAGGTGATTTGAGGAGGACGAGATCCCGACCCAACACCGCCCCCCTCCGGCCCGAAACGGAACTCACCGAGCCCATTCAGGCCTGGACTCGCTGTGCATTCTACTGTTCATTTAGTTGTATTCCTGTTCGGCATTGATCTGGTGTAGCTTGCATTGAGTTTGTTCGATGTTAGTGCTGTGCCACCTTCCCTCACCGTCCGGGAGTCCTAAAGTGTTCCTCAAACGTACAGACCACCAGTCTATGAGAGGGAGCTACCAGTAGAAGACAGAACGATGTAGTAGTAGTAGTAGAAGTAGAAGATACTTCTCTCATCCCCTTGGGGAAATTCAGGTATCCAGTAGCTCACGAAGTCAACAGTACTTTACAAGCAACAAAATGGAATGAAAATGAACACTACTAGGCAACCAAATAATCAAATAAAAGTTAGGAATATTGCACGCAATTAAAATTGCGTATAAAAAAGAAAAAAAAAAAAGTATCACAATGTCCAGTCTGTGTTATGATGGGTTTGGTTCAACACGAGCTTCATCGGCCCTGGTAGCTCGCCGTGATCGTATAGTGGTTAGTACTCTGCGTTGTGGCCGCAGCAACCCCGGTTCGAATCCGGGTCACGGCATTGAAACACAATGTCACGGCATACGGGTCTCATTTTATGAAGGTTTATTGAGTATTGGTAAAGCAGTTTGATTCCCAACAGAAACGATTCAATGATATTCGATCCTAATCATCAAATCACTTTTTTATTTACAAATGGACAGAATTGTAAATAAAAAAATCGTAATGATGATATAAAAAAAAGAAACAAAAAGGTTTGATTCATTCGCCACATTATTTTTAAAGTAATTTTAATTTGAGAAAGACATTGGTAACATTAATCTGGATTTATTTGGTTAGGGGCTATGCATGTGGTGCTATACAAATAATACAAATAATGTTTTAATAATTTTAATAATAAACAACGAACTTGTGTCTAGTTTCGAGGCCATTCCCAATTTTTAAACCTCGCGTCGTCGCTCCTCAAACGTCAGACGTGTGCGACGGAACCACCGACAGCGGCGCTCGTCGATGACGTGTACGCCGCCTGTCTGACGGTTCAAATGACTCCGTGAGAATGAAGGCACCGTCTCTAACAATAAACCATCACTTCACGCTGCGATTGTCCAGTTAAATAAAAATGCGCTCGGATTAAACCGATCTGAAGTTTAATCCGTTGACTCGCGTGGCGGGCTGCAGCATGTCGTTCCTCGTGGACTCCGTCATCATGTTCACCTCTCAGGTACCGCGGGAACTTTATCCACATTACCGCGACGTCCTTAAGTTATAAATGATGGTTTGAGATGTAGGACTGTCAGGAGGTCACTTCCGGGTTGAGGAAGGATTGGGGGGGGTGGTCCACGCGGACAGTTGTCTCCTTCACTCACCTGTTGCTTTATTCCCACACAGGTGCTCTTCTTTGGTTTCGGATGGCTGTTCTTTATGCGACAGCTGTTCAAAGATTACGAGGTTGGTACCCACTTACAGTCTCCATAGAAACAACAGCGCTATTGGTCAAATATCTAAACTATTAATGTCTCCTTCAGATTGTTTGTCACGATTCAATGCTCTTCTCATTCAAAGCCAACAAACCCTACCTCTATGACCCGGTCTGATGTCAGGTGATAATCTGCTCCTGCTCAACAGGTGCGGCAGTATGTGGTCCAGGTCGTCTTCTCCATCACCTTTGCCTTCTCATGCACCATGTTTGAGCTCATCATCTTTGAGATTCTTGGTGCATTAAGCAGTAGGTAAGTGTCCCCCCCCCCCCCAAGACCAAAGACCCAGAGGGTTGTTCGATCGTGACCCTGCTCTCCACACTAATGGAACACCTCTCCTCAGCTCCCGGTATTTCCACTGGAAGCTGAACTTGTACGTGATCCTGCTGGTGCTGATCTTCGTGGTGCCGTTCTACATCGGCTACTTTGTGGTCAGCAACATACGCCTGCGTGAGTTGGAGAACATAAGTGGAATCCCGGGTCCAATAGTACAGAACCTGTACCAGTCTGCGGTCACATGATAAACAAAAGACGGTGATGTGTAAATCCATCGTGGATTTGTAAACCTCGCTCTGGGATTCACAATCCTGCGCAATCCATGGTTTTCTAAATGCGTTCCCTGGGATTTGGTTCATTCGACACAGCAGTGATCCCCTGCGAACACACAACTGGTTCAGACGGACATCGTGTGCTGTAGTCTAATAGAGTCGCAGAATGACATAACTCCATCCAGAGAGTATATCACTTTGTTTTTCATGAATACGTTACATTTAGATTATGTTGGTCAAATGTCAACAAACATTTTTAACATTGTTTTGAAAATATTGTTGAATTCTTTGAAGGATGATGATATTGAAATGTTTGTTAATAAACTAATCTCTTATAATATATTAACTGATTCATGCATTAAGCCTGTGTAGGACCAGTAATAGTCGGTCTCAAACCACAGTGATAAACTCTCTGGGTGGAGTTACGTCATTCTGCGACTCCATTAGACTCTAGCACACGATGTCTGTCCGAACCAGATGTGTGATCGGCATCAACGCTTCACAGGGAATCCCTGCTGGTGTAGAACAAACCAAATCCCAGGGAACAGATTTGGAAACCGTGCACACGGATTATGAATCAGTTTTCACAGATTTACACGAGTCACGTGACCCAGAGGGGCTGGGTACAGCAGTTATCAGTAATGATACTTCTCCTTTGCCCCGCAGTGCAGAGACAGAAGCTCCTGTTCGCGTGTGTGGTGTGGTTCACCTTCATGTACTTCTTCTGGAAGCTGGGCGACCCCTTCCCTATCCTCAGCCCCAAACACGGTGAGCCCCCCCCCCATTGGGTAATGCTCAATGAATGCCCCCCGGGGAATAGTTGGGCTAGTTACTACTTGTTTAGTATTGATCATTCGTCTGACTCCTGTGATCCGTATTTTCCATAATTTTTGTCATTTTAAAACGCTCTTCGTCAAAGGAGGGTCTGTTGGGTCACTCAAACGGGGGCTCCTGATTGGCTGAGGAGGGGTTGCCATGGGTTTCCTCATCCTCTGATGCTGTGTCTCCCAGGCATCCTGTCCATCGAGCAGCTGATCAGCCGCGTGGGGGTCATCGGGGTCACCCTGATGGCCCTGCTGTCGGGGTTCGGTGCCGTCAACTGCCCCTACACCTACATGTCCTACTTCCTCAGGTAGACCAATCAGGGCCCTTCCTCTATCCTGTTGTCCTCCTGTTTACCGTCTACCGTTGTGTTGTTCAGCGGACTGACACTTCAGCACCTTCCAGCACATCAGAGCCTTTCTGTTTTCACTCATCAGCCAACCTAGGTGTTAACACTGCACTGTGTCAGTAACAAGCTGGCCTTGGTTAGGGTTCTGTCCAGTAAATAAAGCGGTGGTGATGGTTTGCTGTCAATGCTGTCTCCAGGAACGTGACAGACAGCGACATCCTGGCCCTGGAGAGGAGGCTGCTGCAGACTATGGACATGATCGTCAGCAAGAAGAAAAGGTCAGACGCCGTCTTCAGGCAGACGGAGGTTATTGTTCAATAAAACCACCCCAACAGGCTGCGGTGCGCTGACGTCTTCTGTCTGTGTATGTGTGCGTTTGTGTCTCTGTCCCTACGTACGTGTGTGTGTGTGTCCGTGCGTGTGTGTCCGTACGTTGTGCCTGTGTGTCCTTGTGTGTGTGTCCGTGCTTCCGTGTGTGTATGTGTCCGTACGTGTGTGTCCCTGCCTGTGTGTCCTTGCGTGTGTGTGTGTCCGTGTGTGCGCGTGTGTTTCTGTCCCTGTGTGTGTGTCTCTGTGTGTGTCCGTACGGTGTGCGTGTGTGTGTGTGTGCGTCCGTTCGGTGTGCGTGTGTGTCTGTGTGTCTGTGGGTGTGTGTCTCTGTGTGTGTGTGTGTGCGTCCGTTCGGTGTGCGTGTGTGTCTCTGTGTGTCTGTGGGTGTGTGTCTCTGTGTGTGTGTGCGTCCGTTCGGTGTGCGTGTGTGTCTCTGTGTGTCTGTGCGTGTGTCTCTATGTGTGTCTGTGTGCGTCCGTTCGGTGTGCGTGTGTGTCTCTATGTGTGTCTGTGCGTCCGTTCGGTGTGCGTGTGTGTCTCTAAGTGTGTCTGTGTGCGTCCGTTCGGTGTGCGTGTGTGTCTCTGTGTGTATGTGTGCGTCCGTTCGGTGTGCATGTGTGTCTCTGTGTGTCTGTGTGCATCCGTTGGGTGTACGTGTGTGTCTCTGTGTGTATGTGTGCGTCCATTCGGTGTGCGTGTGTCTCTGTGTGTCTGTGTGCGTGTGTGTCCCTGTGTGTCTGTGCATGTGTGTCTCTGTGTGTGTCTGTGCGTGTGTGTCCCTGTGTGTCTGTGCGTGTGTGTTCCTCTGTGGCCGTCCTCCAGGATGGCGATGACGCGGCGCCAGATGTACCAGCGCGGCGAGGACCACAACAAGCAGACGGGCTTCTGGGCCATGATCAAGAGCGTCACTTCCTCGCCGTCGGGCACCGAGAGTATCCTCCCTGAGCGAGACCCCCCCCCCCCCCCCCCGACTGCTCCCCACCGGCTGGCCGTCGCCTTCCATGGCTGACTCCGCCGCCGGAGTGTGAGTGGGGGGATGACTGGGTGAATGTGGGGCAGTGTAGTAAAGCACCTTGGGGGGCCGCTGGGTAGTAAGGCGCGGGGTACATGTGGGTGGTTCCCCGTGTTGCGCTCCTTGACCCCTGCTCCCAGACCTCTCCCTGGTGCAGCAGGAGGTGGACGCCCTGGAGGAGCTGAGCCGCCAGCTCTTCCTGGAGACGGTGGACCTCCAGACCACCAAGGTCAGGACCCCCCCCCCCCCCCCAACACTCTACCAGGTCTGCGTGACGAGGGTTCGCTGTATCTTAACCCAGGCCTCCCTCTTCCCCAGGAGCGCATCGAGTATTCCAAGACGTTCCAGGGGAAATACTTTAACTTCCTGGGATACTTCTTCTCCATCTACTGTGTCTGGAAAATCTTCATGGTGGGAATGACACACACACACCCACACACACACTCACACACACACACACACACACACACACACACACACACACACACACACACACACACACACACACACACACACACACACACACACACACACACACACACACACACACACACACACACAAACCCCACTGTCCTGAGATTTCCTTGTGTTTCTGTCCTGCCCAGGCCACCATCAACATCGTGTTCGACCGCGTTGGGAAGACAGACCCCGTGACGAGGGGCATCGAGATCACCGTCAACTGGCTCGGCATTCAGTTCGATGTGAGACCCCCCCCGCCCGCTCTCATTGGCTGTCTCATCAGACCCCCCCCCCCCGCCCGCTCTCATTGGCTGTCTCATCAGTCCATCCCTGTCCTGTGTCTCTTTGAGTCACCGACCACGTGTCAGATCTCATGTGAAGTTAATGATTTCCGATCCATTAAAGTCTTTATCTTCTCTCCCTGTACTTAAAACCTGTCAATGATAAGCTTCGAATGACTCCCCACTTGGTGGTTTCATAATACATATTCATATCTCACTCTGCCGACAAAGCACCTAGCAGAATGCGTAACACTTTTGTACTGCTGGAGGGACAGACGAACACATGATTAATGTTTGTGTTTTTGTTGCGTTCGTCCGGCATCTCTGTCTCTCGTCTGTCTGTCTGTCTGTCTGTCTGTCTGTCTGTCTGTCTGCCTGTCTGCCTGCCTGCCTGCCTGCCTGCCTGTCTGTCTCTCAGGTGAAGTTTTGGTCGCAGCACATCTCCTTCATCTTGGTGGGCATCATCATCGTCACCTCCATCCGAGGTCTGCTCATCACCCTGACCAAGGTGAGGCTCTCACTTCAAAAGGATCCTAGATACCTGATATAACTTGTTAAGTTGGGACCCCTCAGTGTTGTTAATGGATCATTTCTTTCCTCCTAGTTCTTCTACGCCATCTCCAGCAGCAAGTCGTCCAACGTGATCGTCCTGGTCCTGGCTCAGATCATGGTGAGCTGCTGGCCTCCTCTAGGTCTTCAGGAGCCAACTGGAGCTCAATCTACCCTTCAGCCATCGATTGGTCGACACACTTCCAGTCTTCAAGACTTATCGTGCATTACTGCAAATTGTTAATAAATCAGAGACACATTTGTTGAGGAAAATGTATTTTAATATTATTCACAATATCACCCACATTAAAAACGGGATGCACCAGGTCTGCATCGGCCCCCAGGGAGGAGAAGGTCCTTCGTCCCACGATGAGTCTGCTGGGAAAAGAGCTCGGTCAGGCCGGGCTCTGTCCAAAGGGACCGCTCAGCAGGGCGTAACACCGCTGTGTCTGTCTGTCTGCGCTGTGTGTCTGTCTGCAGGACATGTATTTTTTGGTGTAACAGTGTGTGTCTCTAACAGCGCTGTGTGTCTGTCTCCAGGGTATGTACTTCGTGTCCTCGGTGCTGCTGATGAGGATGAGCATGCCTCTGGAGTACCGCTCCATCGTGACTGAGGTCCTGGGAGAGCTGCAGTTCAACTTCTACCACCGCTGGTTCGACGTCATCTTCCTCGTCAGTGCGCTCTCCAGCATCCTCTTCCTCTACCTCGCTCACAAGCAGGCGCCCGAGAAACAGATGGTCCTCTGATGACCGCTCGCTCTCTCGCTCTCTGTCTCTGTCTCTCGCTCTCTCGCTCTCTCTCGCTCTCTCTCTCGCCCTCTCTCTCGCTCTCTCTCTCGCTCTCTCTCTCTCGCTCTTTCGGCTGAATTCAGGGATTCCTGAGTTCAACTCTTTTGTGAATCAGGGCTGATTCTCTGAGCTGATTGGTCGGCCCGTACTTCCTGAATCAGGAATGGCTGACCGCTGGACTCCTGGTGATTGGACGCTGTACGAGCGTTGGGATTGGTCAGAAGGTTTCAATGGAAGTATCGACCACAATTGTGATTGGGTATTTGGTTGTCAGTCAATCTGTTGAACTATAAATCCTTTAAATCGTGTCAGTGTGCGTGGCTTCTTTCTTTGTGAATGGTTCGTAAAGGTGCTGGAGGTCATTGGGTAGAAATGGCCGAGCCCCAGTCAGCCAATAGCGAGACAGAGACCATCCTGGTCACGTGACCTCACATGATGTTGCAGCGTGAGGTCACATGACAGGATGTATGGGTTCTGTGTCATTATGGGTCATCTTTCAGGGCGTCTCTTCTGTGATTGGTTGGGGATCGTCCTCATTGACCGGTGAAAGTGGGGGGCTGGAGGTTTGGGCGAACAGGGAGGTTTGAAACATGAGGAGACTGATTTTAAAATGAAATAAAATAGTTTATTTAAATATTCTTTGTTTTACATAGCAGGTCAGAACAACTGATTCTTTATATTAGGATATTTGATCATTAAAGTATGCAACATGTTTAATAGCTTAGGTTACTTGTGTAGGAATAGGATATTTTTAAAGATTAAAGAAGTTTCATACAACCAGTACTCCACAGCCTTTAGAAAAGTGACTCATTAGGATACAACAAGAGTCTTATTGTCATTGCTCATTAATTCTGTTGATAATCACATTTGCACGGTTAGAAGGTAGATGGTTAACAGTGAAGTCTTCTCTTTCCTCAGTCAGTGAACTTCTGAGTTCCTCAGGATGTCTTGGGCCCCTCAATATCTCGGGCCTTCAGGATGACTTGGGGCCCTCAATGTGTTTGGCCCTGAGGATGCGTTTCGGCCCTCAGGATGAGTTGGGGCCCTCAATGTTTTTGGCCCTCAGGTTGAGCTGGGGCCCTCAGGATGTGTTGGGGCCCTCAATGTCTCGGGCCCTCATGATGTGTTGGGGCCCTCAATGTGTTTGGCCCTCAGGATGAGTTTTCGTGCTCAGGATGTGTTGGGGCCCTCAATGTGTTTGGCCCTCAGGATGAGTTGGGGCCCTCAATGTATTTGGCCCTCAGGATGAGTTGGGCCCTCAATGTATTTAGCCCTCAGGATGAGTTGGGGCCCTCAATGTGTTTGGCCCTCAGGATGGGTTGGGGCCCTCAATATGTTTGCAGGCCGTTCCAGAGGAGGAGCTGAGGACCACAGAGGGTTGCTCACGGCCTTCAGAACCTCAGATCCACGCTATCCTCAGACGAGGCAGACGACACCGATGGCGTCTGCAAAAGAGCGCAAATTATAATGTCTTATTATCGTACCTTTATTCCAATTCAGTAATTAGACGAGGAGAAAGATAGTCTTTTAATTGTTTTAAATGGTGATGCCATTACGGGCATTGAAAAGCTCACCAGCTTCCGCAAAAGACTCAAGACTCACATGTTCAGAGTTCACCTGGACTCCCTAGTAAAACCTAGTACTTAGCATGGTGTAGCGTCTTACCCTAGCTATCTCTGTTGTATACGGGGAATGGGTTAACCTGGTGATGGTTAGTGCTTGGCACTTGGTTCTATGAACATCCTTACTGTACCCGCAGAGATATATTGTTGTTTCTCCTTCTGCGGACGAATGTATTTATTGTGAGTGGCTTTGGATAAATGTTGGATGGATGCCCTGAATGGTAACATGAATATAAATATAAATGGACTTTGATTGTTTTCATGTTGACTCAAAGGCTGCAGCGTGTCTCTGGCCTACCCTCTCCTGGGCGGGGGGGTCCGGGGTCCCGGGCCGGGGCTCCACCGTGGCCTGGGTCTGGCCCCGGGCGGCGGGGCCCAGTCCCAGCAGCGTGGGGGTGATGGGCGGCCCCCGTGCCCGCAGCCGGTCATAGACGCGCTGCGAGGCCACCAGCAGCTCCAGGGCGGAGCCGCTGCGCACGACGAGCTCCACCACCGCCTCGTGGGTGGAGCTCTCCACGTTGACGCCGTTCACCTCCACCACCACGTCGCCGTCCTCCAGCCCTGCGCGGTGGGCAGCCCCGCCCTGCACCACCTGGGGGGGGGGGGGGGGGGGGGGGCGTGAGAGAGGCTCCCCTCGGACCCAAACCGTCTCCAGCTACACAGGCACGCACACACACGCGCGACCAGACACACACACACACACACACACACACACACACACACACAAAAGCACGGACACGCGCAAAAGGACACACACACACACAGGCATGCACACACGGACACGCACGCACGGACGGACACACACACACACACACACATACAAGCACGGACACGCGAACGGACACACACACACACGCACGCACGGGCACGCGAACAGACACACACACGCACGCGAACACACACACACACACACAGACATGCACACACGGACACGTACGCACGGACACACACGCACACACACGGTGCCTCAGTGTCGAGGCCCCCCCCTGTCGGAGTGCGGGGGGGGGGGTACCACGCCCTAGGAGGGGGGTACCCGGCCGACGGGGGGGCGTACCTCTTCGATGTGCTGCCCACACACGCCCCGGATGCCGTTGATGTGGAAGCCGTAGCCTGCGGATGTCTTCTGCATCTTGCACAGTTTAGGCTTGAGCTCCTCCTCCTCTGGCTCCTCCTCCTCCTCTGGCTCCTCCCTGTCTCCTGCTGGTGCCGGGCGGAGGGGGGCCGGCAGGTGGATGGCGTCGGAGTAGCTGGGGGGGGACGCAGACCCCTTCATCTCCTCCCAGTAGAGCATGGGGGACACGCCGGCCTGGGGAGGGCAGGTGATCTGGTGAGCAGGACTGGTCGACTAACCAACCAACCAACGGTGGTTAGCGGCTCAGGCAGTAGAGCGGGTCGGCCGGTAACCAGAGGGTCGCCGGTTCGATCCCCGGCTCCTCCTAGCGGAGTGTGGAGGTGTCCCTGGGCGAGGCGCCTCCCCCTGACTGCTCCTGACCAGCTGGCTGTCGCCCTGGGGGGCTGACTCCGCCGTCGGTGGGAGGATGTGAGGATGAATGGGTGAATGTGAGGTGGTGTTGTTCAGCGCTCTGAGAGGCCGCTGGGTAGAGAGGCGCTGTGTTAATGCAGTCCATCTGCCCATGAGGACGGGAACTCTTTGTGTGACCAAACGTCTATACTAACTCCTTGACTGGTTTGATCCACTGGTTCCCGCTGTGGGTGGAGGCCTACCATCTTGTACATCCTGTCGGTGCCGGGGTCCACCACCAGGAGGCAGCAGGCGCCGCCCGCCCGTCGGATGAGCTCCACCGCCGCCTCGTGGGATTGGCTCTCCAGCGCCGCCCCGCCCACGGCCACCAGCCGGTCCCCGTCTCCCAGCCCCCCCCTCTGGGCCGGGCTCCCCACGTCGATGTCCTTGATGAGGTGGGCTGTGGACCAGACCCCCCCCCCCTGTCAGGACGCTAGCCACGGCTAATGGCAAGTAGCGTAGCATCACCGCGCTAACCGCTGACGTGAATCACAGGATCCACTGCTGACTGATGCTTTGAGTTAAGAAGTCCCTCTAAGAGTTGGGAACAAAATGGGTTCCGGAGTAAAGGCTTGCTATGAACGGTTTGATGCACGTGTGTGCGTGCGTGCGTGCGTGTGCGCGTGAGTATAGACCCACCTTTGGTCTTGGGGTCCTCCTTGAGCAGGAAGCCGTACCCCTCCGGTCCTTTGGTGAGGTCAACGATGCGCGGCTGCTGTGGGAGGTGCTTCACGGTGGCCAGCCCCGCCCCTACCTTCGTCTGATTGGTCAGGTAGTAGCGGTACGTGTCCTCGTCCACCAATAGGAACATGAGGGTGCCGTCCGCCGCCTTGATCCTCTGCACCACCTGCTCGTGCGTGGCCTGCTCCACGCTCGCCCCGTTCACCTCCAGCAGCCGGTCGTTCGTCCGGGCCCCCGCTCGCTCGGCCACGCCCCCCACCGACACCTGGGTCAGGAACACGCCCAGCTCGCCTGAGGAGACCAATCAGAGACCAGCGTTGACTGTAAGCGGAGCTTCAACAGAACACCATTCTGAGCTTCAGTATACGCTGTGGAAGTATTGAACGGACTGTCTCTATACCACGCTTCTCTACCCAGTGGCCACACACGCGCTTTAAAACACTGCCTCACATTCACCCGTTCATACACACATTCACACACACATTCACCCACCGACGGCGGTGTCAGCCCCTCAGGGCGACAGCCAGCTGGTCAGGAGCAGTCAGGGGGGGGCGTCTCGCTCAGGGACACCTCCACACTCCGCTAGGAGGAGCCGGGGATCGAACTAGAGACCTTCGGGTTACCAGCCGACCCGCTCTGCCTCCTGAGCCATGTGCCGCCCACTTGCATTGCATCGGCATAACATATACGATAACATAAGATGCTTTATTTGTCAGACAGGTCTGAAATTAGTTTTGCGTCCATTCACTTGCTCCATCGTGCCTTGACACACCCATGTAACATTGATTAGTCATGATGTAGGAATCATTGTGCCGAGCCCTCTCGCTCCGCCCCCACCCCTGCCCCTGATTGGCTGAGATGTGTGGTGATGAGGTCGTGCTCCAGGGCCAGTGGATCCTCACCCTGAACCGACCGCAGGGAGAAGCCGTAGCCGGCGCTGGCCTTGACCAGGTAGCAGAGCCTGGGGGTCCCCGCGGGCCGCGCCTCCGCCGCCGCCGCCGCCGCCGCCGCCGCCGCCGGTGGGCGGGGGTGCGTGACGGACAGGTCCACCCCCTGGGTCTTGGCCCGCTCGTAGGACGCGGCGTCGATCACGCTGAAGGTCACGGACACGCCCCTCTCCTTCACCAGCTCCACCACCTGCAGGGGGCGGGGACACCAAAGGTCAGGGGCCGATCTGATTGGCTGTCGTCAGGCGACCGGCGTGTGGGGTCGGCGGTCCGGGCGTCCTCTCACCCGCAGGTGGGACAGGTCGTCCACGAAGGTCCCGTTCACCCTGAGGATGCGGTCGCCGTCCCTCATGCCGGCCAGCTCCGCGGCCCCGCCCATATCCAGGCAGCGCACCAGGTGCCCCTCCTCCCCTTGCTCCACCCGCAGGAAGAACCCGAAGGTCTCCCCGGGCCGCTTGGTCAGCGCTATCACCCGCTGGACGAAACCCGACATCTTCTGCAGGAGGAGAGGGGAGACAGGACGTCAGCCGTCTGTCTGTCTGTCTGTCTGTCTGTCTGTCTGTCTCTCTCACGCTCTCTCTTTCTCTCTCTCTCTCTCTTTCTCTCTCTCTCTCTCTATCTCTGTCTCTCTCTCTCTCTCTCTTTCTCTCTCTCTCTCTATCTCTGTCTCTCTCTCTCTCTCTCTGTCTCTCTCTTTCTCTCTCTCTCTCTCCCTCTGTCTCTGTCTCTCCACTGTTGAATCAGCAGACTCTATAATCCATTCAGGGGTCGATGGTTATAAACTCAGGAACCCAAGACAGTGCTGAAGTTATCGGTAAAGGTTAACCAGTGAGCCGCCCTGCAGTGGGTTAATGGTTAACAGCAGAACCAGCCTCCTTCACCAGCTCTGAACTTTGACGCCATAACTTGTCAATAGAATGCTCCTTAACCTACGTTGTCATCTCAGAGAAAAGGTGTGTGTGTGTGTGTGTGGGCGTGTGTGTCACTATTTGTTATATCTAAAGCTCAATCTACAGAGATGATAACATGACATAATTCCTTTCTTTACGATGCAATGATTGCCGTTTAACAGCGATTTGAGACGCATCATATCAGGAGTTACTCATCTCTCACAGGGCGCTGGCCTGGCCTGTGGCAGGGATTAGAGAGATGGCCTTCAACCCGGACTACAGGGGGAGTGGGGGGGTTCAGCCTGGACTACATGGTGAGTGGGGGGGTTCAGCCTGGACTACGGGGGGGGGGGGGGCAGCCTGGACGGTCCCCGTCCTGCCGGTCGTTATCTCCACTAAGGACCCCGGTTCACCCCCTCATAACCCCTAGGGACCCCGGTTCACCCCCTCATAACCCCTAGGGACCCCGGTTCACCCCCTCATAACCCCTAGGGACCCCGGTTCACCCCCTCATAACCCCTGCCAAGCTGGTCAGACTGGGGTCAGCCTCGTGGTCTCCTACCGAGGTGATCAGATGGAACCACTCTATTCTCTCACGATGCTCCGAGGGCAGTGTTGTGGCGTTGTCAAGGAAACGTCGGGTGGAGCGGTGTAGTTGATCGTGTTGTTGGTGTGTTGTTCGCAGCCTATCGATTCAGAGGTGTGAGCAATCATACACACCGTGGAACGGTTTGGACAGAGTCGGAATCAGGTGTTCTGAGGTACAGACACTGAGGTACAAACATGAGAACATACAATAAGTATGTATTCTAAGTTATTTATGTAGTTTCCTGCTCTGACATGGATAATGGTACACTAAAGCCCTAACGATATTTACTAGAGATCTAGAATCTAAACTGTCATTATATTCAGATATTAAAATACCAATTTAAAGGCACAAACATGCCATCTCAGGACAGTTGGATTTCGAATGTAATCGTGAATGAAAACACAAATGTTGCTAATAATAAAACAATCAACTGAACACACAATGACTTCCCAGAGGGCTCACCTGCTCTTGTCTGCTCGGCTCGCTGTCCAGTCGCAAAGACGCTCACCTGTCAATGGATCACCTGTTACAACCCCACCTCCCCCCCCCCCTCTCTCTCTGTCTCTCTCTCTCTCTCTCTCTCTCTCTCTCTCTCTCTCTCTCTCTCTCTCTCTCTCCCCCTCTCTCTCTCTCTCTCTCTCTCTCCCCCCCCTCTCTCTCTCTCTCTCTCTCTCTCTCAGGACTTTGACGGGACAAAGGTGGTCCTAACGGCTGAGTTACTCAGCTGGGGGAGTGAGGCTGATGTCATAACGTCAGCTGGTGGCAGTGAGGACACCTCACCCTGAGCCATGGACTCATGTGTTCACACGTCTCACCCTGAGCCATGGGCTCATGTGTTCACACGTCTCACCCTGAGCCATGGACTCATGTGTTCACACGTCTCACCCTGAACCATGCACTCAGGTGTTCACACATCTCACAGGTGACCTCAGGGGGGCTGATTCACATTCCGGGTTAAATGACCGGTAAAGAATTCCCCCTTCTCCCCCCTCCTCCCTGTTATTTTCTCTGTGTTCTGATTCGCTTCCTCACAGCCTTGTTTGCGGGGGTAATGGACCAGACGGCCTGCAATTGGAGCAAGAGAGACAGTAATGTTGTCTCTCTCCAGGTTTGATGGCTTTAGTCTCTCTGTCTCAGGGAGAGGCGCTGTGCGTCAATAACATCGTCGTTGCCACGCGCAGAGCTCGGATATACCGACAAGGCGCTTTAAACCACAAGACACATCAAGCCAAGGTTCTGACACATACACATGACCAAACAAGGGATAGGCTGTCACTCAAGCCTGAGCGTGAGTGTAAACTATAGGATAAGATGAAACACCTTAAAAGGTCATCCAGCATTACCGTCCACCGCCACCCTGGGGCGCTGTGGTGGTGCGTAAACACCGGGGCGAATTAAAGAGGATTGGACTTTATTCTTATTATTGTAAATCCCTTCCACCACAGACCGTATGAATCCTCAACTAGCCTGATCTCAACCCCCCCTTATCCCCCAACTCGATGAATCATCATCGTCATCCTCATCATCCCCCCACCCCCCACCCCCACATCATCACCCCCTAACAACTTTTATCCGCGCGCTCAGTCAATGCGGCACAGCGCTCACACGCGCCACGGCATCCATGCTGGTTGCGCTCATAGCGCGGGAATGTTATGGACCTCAGTCATGAGAAACCAGGAGTCTGACTGAGGACCACCGAGCGGTGATCGGATCGCAGAACAGATCCTCTCCATGCGTCCTCTGTCTCCATGAACCGCCGTGATGGACTCTGCACGCGCTGCCCTCCTCCTCCGCTGCCCCAACGCCGCGCGCCTCAGCAGGAGACACTAGGAGCCTCCTGAAGAACCTTATGAACCAAGACATGGAGAACTACGGGCTGAACGACACGGCGTGTGCAGGAGACCCGGTCCTCGGAGTCCTGGACTCGACCAACGGCACCTGTGGGAACAGGTCCGGCGTCTCCCCCCCGCAGCGGCAGAGAGGTGAGCGGGAGATAAGCTCGGATCACCATGATCATTAACAGAACTCCAACTACTCAGCCAGACAGATGTTACAAACTCTGCTAAATTTGCTCACTTTTGCGTCAATATCGCAGCAGGACGCAGACACGGTCATTTCTGTTCGCTGTCCAAATATCCTAACGTTTGGTATAAAATGGTATCGGTTTTAAATGGTATGTGGATCAGGATAACTGAAGCAGTCAGTTATTACGATACCACAAGTCCTCTTGTGGTATTTTTTTAGAGGTAGTAAAAAGATTGCGTCAATGTCACCGGAGAAATGCGTGTTGAAATACATGATGAAACAATGCATCGAGACGTTCGGCTCCATAATTATATATATATCCCGCCCCCCAACACCTGCTGCTCCTCAGTCAGTCAGTATAAAGTTAATGGTGTTTACTCTGGTTTTAATGTTGCTTCTATTTCCATATTGTGTGGTGTGTGTGTGTGTGTGTGTGTATGTGAGAATGAGAGTGTGTGCCAATCCATGTGTTTGTTTGCCTGTGTGTGCATATGTGTGTGTGTGTGTGTGTGTGTGTGTGTGCGAGTGCATGCTAACACACATATTTATGATTTATTCGCTAATTAAAGAAAAGAGAGGTTCACTTTTTATTTGTTCTGCAAATTCATTAATTATAGTATAATGTGCTTCACCATTCATGAGCACGATCTGTGGATGATCTTCTAGCCCTGGGACTTCAGTGCATCTGTAGGCGAATCATATCAGCAGCCGAGCAGTGACTCCAACAACCAATCAGGGCCTTCCGCTCATATCGCTGCTCCCTCTGCTCTGATCCATTTGACCGGCTCTCACTGCCTTACTGATCACTGCAGCCAGCTCTGGGGTACTAGTGAAGCATGCACACATGCACACGTACAGGTGTACACACACACATATACACACACATACACACACACACACACAAACACATATACACACACACACAAACACAGAAGGAAAAAGAGAAAGATCTTTGGGAACTCGGGCGGTGATGATACAATGGAACCCGCCATTTTCTCTCTCTCTCTGTTCCCTCCTCATCCATTCTCCTCTATGTCTCTCGCAGAGCTCCCCCCTCCCCTGTGATGGTGTTGGGGGGGGGGGGGGGGGGGGAATGGACCGTGCCGACGGAGGTGCGTAGTGATGTAGTGATCAGGGTTATTGATCGGACCCCCCCCCCACTGCACGGGCGGGGACTGCTGAGCGGCCATTTAGTGATCGATGAAGACCTCCTCTTTGAGGAGGAGGAGGAGTTCTGCTGTCGGCTCCTCTCTGGATCTGGAAGTCGGGGGGAGGGGGTGAGGGTCTCTGGTCTCCCCCCTCCTCACCTCTCCTCCCCACCCTCCCAGACGTGAAGTCAGACGGGAAGTCAGACGAGATGTCAGAAGTTATGTCAGACGTGATGTCAGACGTGATGTCAGACGTGATGTCAGACGTGATGTCAGACGTGATGTTATTTTGCATTTTGGAAGTCCTGTTTCGGGCTTGTACCCTAACAATTTTACGAGAGATGTGGTTTGAGGGGCTTCATTCAAAAGATAGTGGTTTCCCTCTCTCTCTCTCTCTCTCTCTCTCTCCCTCTCTCCCTCTCTCTCTCTCTCTCTCTCTCTCCCTCTCCCTCTCTCTCTCTCTCTCTCCCTCTCTCTCCCTCTCTCCCTCTCTCCCTCTCTCCCTCTCTCTCTCTCGCTCTCCCTCTCTCCCTCTCTCCCTCTCTCCCTCTCGCTCTCTCTCTCCCTCCCTCTCTCTCCCTCTCCCTCTCTCTCTCTCCCTCTCTCCCTCTCTCCCTCTCTCTCTCTCTCTCTCTCTCTCCCTCCCTCTCTCCCTCTCTCCCTCTCTCTCTCTCTCTCCCCCTCTCCCTCTCACCCTCTCTCTCCTCTCACCCTATTAGTAGGCCCGGGGAGCTCAGCCCGTTCTGACATTTCCAGTGTTGGATTATCCAGTAGCGCTGACATTTACCAATATCTTAGATGGACACGACCGGGGCATTCCTCGTTGGCCGAGTAAACAGACATCCACACAGAAAACAGATTGAGTCTATGTGTACGAGTGTATATGTGTGTGTGTGTGTGTGTGTGCGTGCGAGCAAGAGAAAGCGAGTCAATAAGTATTCAGATATGCGTCCGAAGAAAAACTGATGAAAACTAAAAAATTCATGAGTATTTCACCGCAATCCGTGCCTCACAGCCCGCGGTAAAATGAGAATTACGGCAATTCATTAAACGTGTACACATTACACTTCTCCCAGTGTTATAATACAGAGTTACAAAGTTATCATTCATTTTCATACGTGTTTGACAGTAATTCACTGGTAAGTTAATAATGATGGTGGTGAGCTCGGCCATTAACTTGATTTAGGATGGTTTACAGGATGTGGACTGCCTGGATTTGTGTGTGTTTCCGGGCCGCCGTCCTCAGGTATGTGCGTGGCAGCCTGTTTACCCCGGGGCTAAACAACGCTCTATCATGTCCCACTACAGGACGCCTCCTCTCTTGGTGGCATGTCGTTAACCGTCTGGAACCCAGCACATGTGGAGAGGGAAGAGACACAGGGCCAGGCCGTTACAGGGTCTGACCGCGATTCAAAGTATCACAGGAAAATCACAGAAGACTGATCAAATGAGATAAGCTAAAACACAGAACATCCAATTAAACCCAATAAAATCATGAACCGCACCTTAATGAACGAATCAATTGAAAAATCAGGAAAACCACAAGTAAGAATAAGAGAGTAGAAGACAATCCTCAGTAATAAGTTGGGAGAAACGCTCCTTAGCTCCACTGATCCACGCTGTGCAGGGCGACTCCAGCAGAACGATGCCTGACGAGGGAGTTCCCGGCCGGGGTCTGTATGAAGGACACTGCCCCGTTATTGTAAAGCTGATCATTAAGGAGATTGCTCCGCTCTATTCAACTCTAGAGAGAAGATGATGTTCAATCCTGAATGATCCACTGAACACACTCTGGCAGAGACAGTCGTTAGACGTCAGGGCCGCAGAGTCGCTCACCAGCTCCCACGAAAGACTCAACACTGACCTATTCAGGGTTCACCTGGACTCTGAAAAGGCTCCCCCCCCCCCCCCCCCACACACACACACACACACACACACACACACCCTCTTACGCACTTATTGTATGTTGTACGTCCTTGCACTTAAAAGTAGTACTTAGCTACCTAGCTATCTTTGTTGGAATGGATTAACCTAGGGATAGTTAGTGCTTGGCACTTTCTATAAAATCCTTACTATACCGACAGTGATATATTGTTGTTTCTCTTTCTTATGACTAATGTACTTATTTTATTTAGCTTTGGATAAAAGCGTCTGCTAAATGCCCTGAATGTCAATGTAGTTCACCGCCCATCCAGTGAGTACACTCTGGTAGATGCTTTTTGAACTGGCCAAGTCAATTGTCTGATTAGAATTTAGCGAGTGGAACATCTTGTTCTGTTTTTCCTTCAGGTTTAATGTTTTAACAACACGTGCGCGTACTCACATGCACGCCCACAGACACAAACTGCAGTGGAAATATCTCCATCCATCCTACCTAGTTGTGCAGGAGCTTTTAACTGTGCTGTGATAAAATAAAGAATCCCTGATGTTAAATGAACTGACTGCACCTCATTCACCCTCCTATCCACTTATCGCTCATCAGGATAGACGGCAGAATTGTGTGTGTGTGTGTGGGTGTGTGTGTGTGTGGGTGTGGGTGTGTGTGTGGGTGAGCGAGTGAGAGTGGCCCATCGATCAACTTGCTGACCTACCTATGACCTCAGTTAAAGCCAATGATGTGGAAAAGCTCTCGATGCTGAACCACTCAACCGTTTAAAGGCTGATGTTTACAGATGTTTTACATCTGGTGAGGGACACACCAGCTCACTGTCACAACCTCTGATTCAGGAGCAGGGAGGAGGAGCAGAGAGGAGGAGAAGGGAGGAGCAGGGAGGTGGAGCAGAGAGGTGGAGCAGAGAGGTAGAGCAGGGAGGAGGAGCAGAGAGGAGCAGGGAGGTGGAGCAGAGAGGTGGAGCAGAGAGGTAGAGCAGGGAGGAGGAGCAGAGAGGAGCAGGGAGGAGGATTAGGGAGGTGGAGCAGGGAGGTGGAGCAGGGAGGAGGAGCAGGGAGGAGCAGGGAGGTGGAGCAGGGAGGAGGAGCAGGGAGGAGGTGCAGGGAGGTGGAGCAGAGAGGAACAGGGAGGTGGAGCAGGGAGGAGGGGCAGGGAGGTGGAGCAGAGAGGTGCAGGGAGGAGGAGCAGAGAGGTGCAGGGAGGTGGAGCAGGGAGGAGGGGCAGGGAGGTGGAGCAGGGAGGAGCAGGGAGGTGGAGCAGAGAGGTGGAGCAGAGAGGAGCAGGTATAGCAGGTGGGGTTGTGATCTCTCCCAGGATGCCTCCCAGCAGGCTGCAGTCAGAGGGACTGAACGTCGTGGACGTTCTTTAGTGGAGGGCAGTTGAACGCACAGCCCTGGTGTCCTCTCCGTCTCCAGGCAGGAGATCTGCCGGGCCTGGTGTGGGTGCTATCACCGGCCCCCCCGGACCCCCTGCCGGGCTCAGCTTGCTGGTCTCAGGGTCCCAGCGGGGGGGCTCAGGGGCTTCTTGGAGACAGGTGAGGAGCGCTGCTCCCTAGCTGACGTCCTGGTAATGATGTGAGGACCAGGTTCTGCTTGCAGTGTGTTGGAATGGAGCCACAGTCACCTGCCTCTGGCGGACGGCCATTGAAATCCATTAAAGCTACCACAATTTATCTTCGATTTTGTGACAGCCCAATACACACACTATCATAGACAACAAACGCTATGACACAAACAAACACACACACTTTCTTTCTCTCCCGCTCTCGCTCTCTCTCTCTCTCTCTCTCTCTCTCTCTCCCACACAAGCATGGTTTTATTGCGTAGTGGGCTCTGCTGTCTTGAGGCCAACTGGATCAATACAGGTTGCGATTGATTAGTATGTAAAGAACTACTAATCCAGTCTCCAACAAGAGGTTTAACAGCAGGTAATTCATCCAATCAGTGCTCTTCACCCCAGTTAAATCGACGTAGATATGGCAGCTTGGAGCGTTAGATCTTCACGCTGCTTATGTTTTGCTCAGTGTGTAGCAAAACGTTTTCGTCACCGTGTACATATGTACACATACTGCCTACAGTCAAACGAAATCAAACCCCATCACAGGTTCCTCATTGGTTGGAATGTTAAGCCCGCCCACTCAGACCGCTGCTGAAGCGTTTCATTGGTTATCATGATGTGAGAAGCTGAAATGCCGTTCTGCGCCGCCTTCGTCTCTCAAAGGGCTCTCTGAGAGACTGACGGCTGAACTCACAGCCCTCTGTCTCAATCAATAGCTCTGCAGATAACCGGTGAATCACAGGGAGATTCCACAGGACCCCCCCCCCCCCCCCCCGTCTTTATAAGGTGCGGCTGAAGACAGCCACCGGGGGTCACCGGATAAATCCTGCTGACAGATACGAGGCGAGGCCCTCATTACGGGGGACACCTCATCAGTCAGTGTGTCGGCTCTGCTCCTTAATTACTTCCTGTTAATGCCCCCTCTTCTTCACCTCCTCCTCCCGTCCCTCCTTCTCCCTCTCTCTCTCCTCCTCGTCTTCACCTCCTCCTCCCGTCCCTCCTCCCTCTCTCTCTCCTCCTCGTCTTCACCTCCTCCTCCTGACCCTCCCTCTCCCTCCCTCCCTCTCCCTCTCCTCCACGTCCTCCCCTCCTCTCTCCTCCTCCCCTCCCTCCCTCTCCCTCTCTTTCTCTCCTCCTCCCCTTCTCCCCTCCCTCCCTCTCCCTCTCCTCCTCGTCTTCCCCTCCCTCTCCCTCTCTCTCTCCTCCTCGTCCTCTCCTCCTCCCCTCCCTCCCTCTCCCTCTCTCTCTCTCCTCCTCCCCTCCTCCCCTCCCTCCCTCTCCCTCTCTCTCTCCTCCTCCCTTCTCCTCCCCCCCCCCACCCCCTCCCCCCAGGCGAGGACCACACCCTCCGCATCCTGCTGTACTCGCTGATCTTCCTGCTGAGCGTCCTGGGGAACCTGCTGATCATCGTGGTGCTGGCGGTGAACAAGCGCATGCGGACGGTCACCAACACCTTCCTGCTGTCGCTGGCGCTCAGCGACCTGATGATGGCGCTGTTCTGCATGCCCTTCAACCTCATCCCCAGCCTGCTTAAGGACTTCATCTTCGGAGCCGCCATGTGCAAGATCGTGGCCTACCTCATGGGTGAGTCAGAGAGGGTGAAAGGGTGAGTCAGAGAGGGTGAGAGGGTGAGCCAGAGAGGGTGAGTCAGAGAGGGTGAGTCAGAGAGGGTGAGTCAGAGAGGGTGAGAGGGTGAGTCAGAGAGGGTGCGTTCTGAGAGGGTGAGAGGGTGAGTCAGAGAAGGTGAGAGGGTGAGTCAGAGAGGGTAAGAGGGTGAGTCAGAGAGGGTGCGTTCTGAGAGGGTGAGTCAGAGAAGGTGAGAGGGTGAGTCAGAGAGGGTAAGAGGGTGAGTCAGAGAGGGTGCGTTCTGAGAGGGTGAGTCAGAGAAGGTGAGAGGGTGAGTCAGAGAGGGTAAGAGGGTGAGTCAGAGAGGGTGCGTTCTGAGAGGGTGAGAGGGTGAGTCAGAGAAGGTGAGAGGGTGAGTCAGAGAGGGTGAGGGGTGAGTCAGAGAGGGTCCGTTCTGAGAGGGTGAGAGGGTGAGAGAGCCTGACCACAGCGATGGCCCGTATCACAGCAGGCCTACAGGGGGAACGAGGCGGTGCAGTTAACAAGGTGTCTGGGAGGCGGGGGGGCGTGGCCTGGGGGGAGGGGTACGTTAGGATGCTCCGGTGATGAGGCTGGCAGACCACGGCTCATCGGGCGGGGCTGCTCTACAGCGCCCCTGGAGGCTCGGCAGCACGCTGCAGCAGAGAGCCCTGTGGGTTGGACTCTCATCCTCTCTCTCTCTCTCTCTGTTCCCTCTCTCCCTCTCTCTCCCTCCCTCTCTCTCTCTGTTCCCTCTCTCTCTCTCTCTCTCTGTTCCCTCTCTCCCTCTCTCTCTCTCCCTCTCTCTCTCTCTTTATATATTTCTATCACTCTTCTCTCTCTCTCACTCTGTCTCTCTCTCTCTGTGTCTACAAGAAAAACCTCCACACATACTAGTCCCAACCCTGAACCATTGCTTGCCTTCCTACGCATACACACATACCAGCAGACAGAAACATACACTCACACACACACCTATTTCAATATTGTCCCTCACGCAGTACTCTCCCTGAGGCGTGCTCTCTCTCCCTCTCTCCATCTCTCTCTCTCTCTCTCTCTCTCTCTCTCTCTCTCTCTCTCTCTCATCCCCCCTCTCTCTCTCTCTCTCCATCTCTCCTCTCTCTCTCTCTCTCTCTCTCTCTCTCTCATCCCCTCTCTCTCTCTCTCTCTCTCTCTCTCTCTCCCTCTCTCCATCTCTCCTCTCTCTCTCTCTCTCATTCTCTCTCCCTCTCTCCATCTCTCTCTCTCTCTTTCTCTCTCCCTCTCTCTCTCTCATCCCCTCTCTCTCTCTCTCTCTCTCTCTCTCTCTCTCTCTCTCTATCTCTCTCATCCCCTCTCTCTCTCTCTCTCTCTCTCTCTCACTCTCTTAATTTCCCCTGTCTGGAGCTTGTCAGCGTGGAGGTGTTGGATCGTGGGCCGCTCTGATTTCCTCCCGCCGGCCGCTGATATCCATCTGCTCTCCACCGCTCACATTCATATCTCCACTCGACTCCCCCCTCGTCTCCCCCCTCTCCCTCCCTCGTCTCCCCCGCCACACGAGGCAGCCAACGAGAGATCAGATACGAGGTTGACATCCGGCCCGACGCCTCACGGGCCTCCACTGCTCCAGACATCCAATAATAAGCGGGCGGTGGCGGTGTTCCCTCTCTTCCTCCCAGGCACCTCCGTCAGCATCTCCACCTTCAGCCTGGTCGCCATAGCGATCGAGCGCTACAGCGCCATCTGCAACCCGCTGAAGTCGCGGGTGTGGCAGACACGCTCGCACGCCTACCGCGTCATCGCCGCCACCTGGCTGCTGGCCTTCGTCGTCATGACGCCCTACCCCATCATCAGCCACCTGGACACCTTCAGGACCCCCGGCAACGCCACCGGCCACCAGTGCCGCCACAAGTGGCCCCACGCCACGGCGGAGCAGACCTGGTGAGTGGTGCCCCCTCCCTGCTCCCCCCAGAGATGGTTAGTTTAGGGGTTAGGTTAGAGGTGGTTAGTTTAGGTGTTGGATTAGAGTAGTTAGTTTGGTATTAGGTTGGCTAAGATTAAGTGTTTAAGTTGAGATAATAGTTTACAGATGGTTAGTTGTATGGTTAGGCCTGAGTTCTAGATGGTTATGGTGGGTTAGCAACGTGTCTGGACCCATGGGTTAGGGTTAGGGACGGCCTCAGATCCGTTCTGTGGTTCCCCCCCAGGGAGTGGTGGTGGAAGCAGACGTCAGCCTGGTGGTTTTAGTTTGTTGTTGTCGTTGAATCAGTTCTGTTGTGGGGGATTTCACCGTATTAAGGTATTTGAACGGAACGGAGGTGAAATGAGATATTTCATTACGAGACTGATTGCCTAGCGATGGAGAGAGACAGGGTTGCCAGGGTGACTGTTGCTACATGGATGAAGAATAAAAAACAGTTCAGGTTGGGAATTAGTTTGAACTTTAGTCGCTTACGACCACAATGATAGTAAAGCAGCTTGTACGTTCAACGGACAAAGCCTTTCGCTGTAAATCACACACTTTCTTTCTGGACTAAAGGGCGGTTTCTCTTTCCCTTAAGTCATTTTGCGCCGACCTGCTTTTGATGTTTCCCTCAACCTCTTACTGTCAATCAGGACTTAGATAATTTTAGGTCAATTTTAGGGTAATGTGCTGCTTCATTTAATTTGTCGTCACATTCACACACACACACACACACACACACACACACACACACACACACACACACACACACACACACACACACACACACACCATCTGCTCCTGTATGCATCACAGAGCAGAATCTCCTGATGTGACGCAGGCCTGTCAGTTTTGGCCCGTCTCTGGATCCACACTGCTGGGTTTGTCGCAGAACACACTGCAACACGCACAATCAACCGCTTTAAACATATTTTTATTCTTTTTGCTGAAACACGGTTGAACACACATCTGCTGCCATCGCAGCCTTTAAGCCCAACGCACTTCAGAGAGCCGCCGACTCTGAGAGAGTGAGCCGGGGCCCTCGTCCCTGATTGGATCTCGTGGGTGACGCCGTGGGCTGCGCTGAGCGGCCTCTCCCTGAGGATCGTCCTGACAGAGAGACGGACGTCAACACCAAGCCTTTGGCTGCACCCGGCCCTCATGGAGTGCTCCTTCTCCATCCGGGTGGAGAACTAGGGGCTAGTTCTCCATCCCTGGTGGAGCTCCATGGTTCTCCACCCTCATGGAGCGCTGTAGCTCTCCTCGGGAGGACGGGTGCTCCCAGGCGTTGTGTGGGTGCTCTCATCGTTTCCTGGGACATCAGGGGAGGAGGAAGGTCCCGGGGTCCCCGCTCTAGATGGTTTATTATGGCTTCTGCTGGCTCACAGCTCCTAGTGTTGGTCTGATGTGAGAGAGGATTCACTACGGTGTTGGTCTGATGTGAGAGAGGATTCACTACGGTGTTGGTCTGATGTGAGAGAGGATTCACTACGGTGTTGGTCTGATGTGAGAGAGGATTCACTACGGTGTTGGTCTGATGTGAGAGAGGATTCACTACGGTGTTGGTCTGATGTGAGAGAGGATTCACTACGGTGTTGGTCTGATGTGAGAGAGGATTCACTACGGTGTTGGTCTGATGTGAGAGAGGATTCACTACGGTGTTGGTCTGATGTGAGAGAGGATTCACTACGGTGTTGGTCTGATGTGAGAGAGGATTCACTACGGTGTTGGTCTGATGTGAGAGAGGATTCACTACGGTGTTGGTCTGATGTGAGAGAGGATTCACTACGGTGTTGGTCTGATGTGAGAGAGGATTCACTACGGTGTTGGTCTGATGTGAGAGAGGATTCACTACGGTGTTGGTCTGATGTGAGAGAGGATTCACTACGGTGTTGGTCTGATGTGAGAGAGGATTCACTACGGTGTTGGTCTGATGTGAGAGAGGATTCACTACGGTGTTGGTCTGATGTGAGAGAGGATTCACTACGGTGTTGGTCTGATGTGAGAGAGGATTCACTACGGTGTTGGTCTGATGTGAGAGAGGATTCACTACGGTGTTGGTCTGATGTGAGAGAGGATTCACTACGGTGTTGGTCTGATGTGAGAGAGGATTCACTACGGTGTTGGTCTGATGTGAGAGAGGATTCACTACGGTGTTGGTCTGATGTGAGAGAGGATTCACTACGGTGTTGGTCTGATGTGAGAGAGGATTCACTACGGTGTTGGTCTGATGTGAGAGAGGATTCACTACGGTGTTGGTCTGATGTGAGAGAGGATTCACTACGGTGTTAGGTCTGATGTGAGAGAGGATTCACTACGGTGTTGTCTGATGTGAGAGAGGATTCACTACGGGTTGGTCCTGATGTGAGAGAGGATTCACTACGGTGTTGGTCTGATGTGAGAGAGGATTCACTACGGTGTTGGTCTGATGTGTGAGAGAGGATTCACTACGGTGTTGGTCTGATGTGTGAGAGAGGATTCGACCTACGGTGTTGGTCTGATGTGAGAGAGGATTCACTACGGTGTTGGTCTGATGTGTGAGAGAGGATTCACTACGGTGTTGGTCTGATGTGTGAGAGAGGATTCACTACGGTGTTGGTCCGGTGTTGGAGAGAGGATGCCCTACGGTGTTGGTCTGATGGTACGAGGATGCCCTACGGTGTTGGTCTGATGTGAGAGAGGATTCACTACGGTGTTTGTCTGATGTTGGAGAGAGGATGCCCTACGGTGTTTGTCTGATGTTGGAGAGAGAATGTATTTCTGTGTTTGTCTGATGTTGGAGAGAGAATGTATTTCTGTGTTTGCGCCAGTTTGTCTTCCATGTGGGAGTTTCTATTTTCTTGTGTGTGTTTGTCCTACGCGCTAACCCTCTGTATCGACCCCCCGCTCCTCCTGTGGGTCCCAGGTGCGTCCTGCTGCTGCTGATGCTGTTTGTGGTTCCGGGGCTGGTGATGATCGTGGCCTACGGCCTCATCTCCGGGAGCTGTACCGCGGCATCCAGCTAGAGATGGGCCAAAAGAGAGAGTCCACCGGTGAGCCAAGAACGCCTGTCGGAACACCACCTGCACCGCAGGAGAGCAGCAGGTGTAGCGGCTGGCCTGAGTGGGTGGAGGAGCTGGTGTAGACAGATTGAGTGGGTGGAGGAGCTGGTGTAGACAGATTGAGTGGTGGAGGAGCTG
>NC_136936.1:51368966-51386466 GCF_949987615.1 Pollachius pollachius
GGGGGGATCAGGCCTATGAGTTGTTGAGGTGTGCAGGTTTGGTTTGTACGTTGTCCTAAAACGTCCTAACCTGTTAAAGGTTCAGACCCCCTGAGGTCTGAACCCCTCCCGCGGTTAAAAATAACTCAGATCTGAGCCGTGGTGACGGTGGAAAGGTTTCACCCCTCTCTCTCTCTCTCTCTCCCTCTCTCCCCCTCCCCCCTCTCCCTCTCTCTCCCTCCCCCCCTCTCTCTCCCCCCCCTCTGCCTCCACCCCCCTCCCCCGTCTCTCTCCCCCCCGTCTCTCTCCCTCCCCTCCTCTCTCCCCCCCCCTCTCTCCCCCCCCCCTCCCCCCCCCTCTCTCTAAGGGGTGAGGAACGGGCTGACTTCCCCTTCGCCCACCTCGGCCGTCGCCCCGGACAGCGAAGACGGGGACGGGGACGGTTGCTACGTGAACACGGCCCCGGCGACGACCCCCGCGGCGGCCCCCTTGGAGATGTCCTCCCTGACCCCCCGGGGCCCCGCGGCGCCCGCCCGGGGGCCCCCGGAGCGGCTCCGCTCCAACGCGTCGGGAGCCCAGCTGCGGGCCAAGAAGCGGGTGATCCGCATGCTGCTGGTGGTGGTGGCTCTCTTCTTCGTGTGCTGGGCGCCGCTGTACGCCGCCAACGCGTGGCGCGCCTTCGCCCCGGGCGCCGCGGGCCGCGCCCTGTCGGGGGCGCCCATCTCCTTCATCCAGCTGCTGTGCTCCGCCTCCGCCTGCGTCAACCCCGTCATCTACTGCTTCATGAACACGCGCTTCCGCAAGGCGCTGCTCGCCACCTGCTCCTGCTGCGCCGCCGCCTGCCGCCGCCGCCGCCGCCGCCGCCGCCAACACGGGCGCCACGACAACGGGCTGAGGGACAACGAGGAGGAAGCAACCATGGCGACCGGGGCGTCCATGGCGTCCAAGTTCAGCTACACCACGGTCAGCACCATGGGGACCTGCTGAGAGAGAGAGAGAGAGAGAGAGAGAGAGAGGGGGAGAGAGGGGGAGAGAGGGGGAGAGAGAGAGAGGGGGAGAGAGGGGGAGAGAGGGGGAGAGAGAGAGAGAGAGAGAGAGTGAGAGAGAGGTGGGAGAGAGAGGGGGAGAGAGGGGGAGAGAGAAAGAGAGAGAGAGGGGGGAGAGAGAGGGGGAGAGAGAGAGAGAGAGAGAGAGAGAGAGAGGGGGAGAGAGAGAGAGTGAGAGAGAGGGGGGGATAGAGAGAGAGAGAGAGAGGGGGAGAGAGAGAGAGGGGGAGAGAGAGAGGGAGAGGGGTGAGGGGGGGAGGGAGAGAGAGAGAGAGAGAGGGGGGAGAGAGAGAGAGAGAGGGGAGGGAGAGAGAGAGAGAGAGAGCGAGAGAGAGGGGGGGGGGAGAGAGAGATAGAAGGGGAGGGGGAGAGAGAGAGACGGGGGAGAGAGGGAGGGGGAGGGAGAGAGGTAGGAAAATGGATGGATGCGGGGACTGACTCCGAAGAGGTCACCACGCAGCGCCAGTGGTTACAGTTAATAGAGGTGCCCCCCCCCCCCCAGAATAACAACGACTATAGAGTTAAATACAACTATCATTAAAGATATTAGGTCAACTGTCATTCAATCATTGAAGTATTGCTTTTAAACGAATCGCAGGAAGTGGTGATTCATTATAAGCCTTCATGCCTCCAACTTTGTGTGTGTGTGTGTGTGTGTGTGTGTGTGTGTGTGTGTGTATACAGGGTATTGATCATCATGTATTTTATAGTAGCTGTTATTTGCTGCTCATTTTCACCGCTCCGGGTTCTGGAGGGTTCTGGAGGGTTCTGGAGGGTTCTTAAGGGTTCTGAAGGGTTCTAGAGGGTTCCGGAGGGTTCTGGAGGGTTCCGGAGGGTTCTGGAGTTGCCTTGTAGACTATAAGTGCCTGCTGGTGTTCGCTAGCTCGCTGCGTTCCGCGCTAGCTGCTGACCGCCTTGTTTACATCGGTGACCGTGACAACACATAAGCTACTTGCTAGCTCGATTAGCCGAGGATAGCTAGTGGAGATCCTTTAGTTGTTCTAGGGAGATGAGAGGATGAGGGCTGGGGTTACAGCTCCTCACCCCTCCATTACACGTCGTCTGCTTTAAGTGCTCGAATGTTAAAGACATCGGCTTTTTATTCTTTACGTTGTTCTGGAGTGACGGAAGTGTTTCATGTGCCTAGCGGCTGTGTTTGTGTTCAAGGGACTTAGGCGTCGAATGAGCCAGCAAACAAAATGATGCTTTTCCATTTCAATATTCCAGTGTGTGAGTCGCAACAGTAAATAGCAACTGTTAACCGCACACCTAAATGCATACGATGTAACACGCGTGGCCATTCTCTATCTCTTAGTGGACCGTACCATTACACTTTGTCCTATTCTCTGACTCTTAGTGGACTGTACCATTACACTTTGTCCTATTCTCTGACTGTTAGTGGACTGTACCATTACATGGGTCCTATTCTCTGACTCTTAGTGGACTGTACCATTACATGGGTCCTATTCTCTGACTCTTTGTGGACCGTACCATTACACGGGTCCTATTCTCTGACTGTGAGTGGACTGTACCATTACAAGGCGTCCTATTCTCTGACTGTGAGTGGACTGTACCATTACAAGGCGTCCTATTCTCTGACTCTTAGTGTACTGTACCATTACATGGGTCCTATTCTTTGACTATTAGTGGACCGTACCATTACATGGGTCCCCGCGGCAACCGGAACTTCTGTTATGATCTGAAACTCCGTCAGGCGAAGGAGACGTGTTTTCCCGATGGGGGCGCCAGTCGCTAGTGGGAGGGGGGCCGAGGGGGGTGGGGCAAAGGGATGCCCCGCCCCCTCGTGTGGAGGACTGGAGGGTTACTGCCTCCGCTCCTAGATTAATCACCGTGTCTCCCGGCTCGCCGTCGTGTGATTGGAGGAAATGAAGTGCTGCCTCACCCACCGCAGGAGGAGACGTAGCGCTAAGACGAGCAGATCCCGTAAACCCCCCCTCCCGTGGTTAATCAACTCAACCAACTGCCCTGGCTCTGAGTCCACAGATTTCCCCTGAAACCCTTCAGCTAATCAGCGAGCGTCTGCCACCGCCCCAGGACCACGCCCCCGGCCCCTGGAGCGGGGGGGGGGGACCGGGGCCTCTGCCTCCGTGTCTAAGCGACGGGGCCCCCGGTCCTCTCCGGAGAGGCCCCCGCCTCCTGACTGGTGGTCGTTGATCACGCGGTGTGTTCCTTGTCGCCGCGCAAAAAGCGCTTTCCCTGATCTTATCCCGCTCGGATATGATTTAATTCGCCTGGATTAATGAACAAGCATATCACCCCCCCCCCCCTCCACACACACACACACACACACACACACACACACACACACACACGCACACACTACTGTACCCGAGTGGCGTCTTGTGTGTGGCTGTTGTGTAACGCTCATTTGGCTGTGTGATATTGTTTATGATGTGCGGCTCTGAGCTCTCCGTGTGAGGGAGTCTGATTTCCCAGAGGCTGCTTGATGTAATGACTCACACTGCGCTCTGTAGGTACTGCCCTGACACACACACACACACACACACAACGCACGCACGCACGCACGCACACACACACACACGCGCACACACAGACGCACACTTACCCACATGCGGACACACACAACGCACGCACACATACACACACATACACACACACACACGCGGACACACAAAACACACGCATACACAGACACACACACTAACACACACACACACACACACACACACACACAGAGCCCCACATCTTTCCTATGCTAGCCATTATCACTCTTTCTGACATCTAATTACCAACTATTGCCAATAACGGGCCTGCCCCCCCACTCCCCGGTGCGGTGTTAATTCACAGCCCCCCCTCCCCTTCCCACTGCCAGATATGTCTGGGTATAATGACACATGGATTGGTAGTATTTCACAGAGCAGAAGACTACCAAAGGTCGATTCTGTTTTCCATTTCATAAAAGGTTACTCATATAGGACGCTATATTTTCACACGTATATGAACCGAAGGTCACGTGATTTCAGGGGAGGGGGCCATTCTGCAGGGCCGACTCTGTTCAGATGGTTTCCTGGAGCCGGTCCTGTGATCTCCAGACCCCCCGTGTCCCCTCAAACACCCTGAAACCCTGGCTTCTATCACAGCTTATAACGATATAAGCAGGAACAACGCCGGAACACTGAAGGTCACGTATGGGCATGAATAATGAACGGGTTCACCAGAATCCTGCTGCTGGTGGAATGCTTTTTAAAGAGGCAGAATGAAACTGTACACAACAAACCAACCCAACCAACCAACCCAACAAACCAACCCAACCAACCCAGATCCCCTCAGAGAGAGAGGGACGCCTGCCGCCTCGGCCCAGCCTCAGAGATGCTCTCCCTGTGTGGCTGCATCTCCTCCTCCAGGTAGAGAGAGGACTGAACGGCCGCTGATCGACTCTCCTGGTCTGAAGGACGCCCGTCACCGCTGGGCTGAAGCCCCGCCTCCTCCACTCGGAGCTCCAGCTCATCCCCACCCCTCCCTCCGCTCATGTCGTACCAGGTCTCATTTCCCTGACAACGAAGCCATGCGGGAACGACCGTGTGACGTTTTTATTTAGCCGTGTTTTATTAGCTCTAGGAGGAAGCACAGACGATACTTATCAGCCACCGCTGACAGGTTATGAATGATGAGCCTTCATCCAGTCATTCCTTCACCCATTCACTTCTTCATCCAAACATTCCTTCGTCCATTCACTCCTTCATCCATTAACTCCTTCATCTGTTCATCCCTTATCGGGCGATGAGCGCAGCCCTGTCTGAATGTTAAGCAGTGCAGCTTTCTCTGTTCATTGGTGCTCGTGATCAGGAGCTCAGTGGAACCTTAGGGGTACCTTAGAGACTCAAGCAGGCACACACACACACACACACACACAGACACACACAGACACACACACACACACACACACACACACACACACACACACACACACACACACACACACACACACACACACACACACACTCAGATATAGACATGACACACGCACACAGCCTTTATACCTGATTGGAAGGTCCTAATCACTGTCTTGAGCAGACCCATTTCAACATGTTCTGCGTGTCTCCTCTAGTTAGTTCTCTGGTGGGAGAGAGGCTCTATCACATGTCGGGCGACGTCCTTCTGAATGTACTGGTTTCCCTCGGAGCGTGCAATGCTCCTGCCGTACCGACGCGAGAGAGCAGAACCACTGCTCAGGAACCCAACCCCCAGCGCTCCCCGTTCCCCGGCCACCGCTGCCTTAAGTCTGCCTGCCCGTCTTTCTTTGTCTGTGTGTGTGTCTGAGCGTGTGTGAGTAATGTGTGAGTGTGTGTGTGCATGTGGGTTGTAAGAATGTGTGTGTCAACATGACTCCTATCTGTTGGAGGCCAGCTAGGATCTGGAGTAGAGAGTGGGGTCTGTAGGACCCCCAGCAGACGGGGACCCCCCGGTCTGGATGGCCCGTCCCCCCCACAGAGGGTCTGGAGATCAAGGGGTGCAGCGGAGGACTTCCCTGGAGGGTGAGGGTCAAAGGTCATAGAGTAGAAGACTAATGGTTTCCCCCGGTATGGGTTAATGTGATGCTATTGGCTACTGCCTGAGGAGGAGGCTGCTATTGGCTCGTGATCAGGAGCTCAGTGGAACCTCAGGGGAACCTTAGTGGAACCGTAGAGACTGATGTCTTAGGAGGAGGCTGCTATTGGCTACTGTCTGAGGAGGAGGCTGCTATTGGCTACTGTCTTAGGAGGAGGCTGCTATTGGCTATTGTCTGAGGAGGAGGCTCCTATTGGCTACTGTCTGACGAGGAGGCTGCTATTGGCTATTGTCTTAGGAGGATGCTGCTATTGGCTACTGTCTTAGGAGGCTGCTGCTATTGGCTACTGCCAGAGGAGGAGACTGGTGAGATGGGTTTGTGTTGTTGGTCATCGCGGATCTCTGCTCTCGGTGTTTAGTTGTGCTTCTGAAGTATACGTGCCATTTCCTGTTCCGGCTGGTTCTGTGGGGAGGTCTACTTCCTGTGTGTGTGTGTCACTGTGCTGATTGGACCAGTGGGTAGCTAGCATCGTTGTGTGTGGACGTGGCAGTGGCTCACTAGCGGGGCTATGTGGGTGCATCAGTCCTGGTCCTCTCTGTGTATCTCTCATGTTTCACGAGGCGGGGGGGGGGGGGGGGGGGGGGGGGGGGACAGACCAAAAACAGCTTTCCATTTTGTTAATCTCTTTTCTCATCTTTCTCTCGCTCATGCTGTTTTTCGATGTACGAGAGCTACCGTTGAAATCCGTATGTAAAACCCGATCAGCCAGTAGCCTTCGCTGATCTGCCGTGTTTCGTTATCTATCGTATCGTGTTGTTATTGTACTCGATGGAAAGATTAAATTGGATCATAAAAGTGCTCTTTGTTGTGTGTCTGTGTGTCCTGGTTATGAAGAAGAGGGGGGTGAGACTCAGACTCCCCTCAGACTCCCTCCGTTGCCTGCTGCCTTTAGTACCAAAACCGTCCTGGGAGGGAGAAGCCTTCTGCCTCTGGTCTGGACCAGTCAGGAGGTCCTTCTGGAAAACCCCTCATTATCCTGAGGACCATAAACACATTTCCTGATCTTTTAACATTTAATATTTATGTTTATTTTATATTGTAAGGGTTGTGCTAATATCAGACTGAGCAGCCTCTTCCAGTGACGACGGTTTCCCTGATCAGTATCTCCTCGCTCTCAGTCTGTGATCATGATAATAATGATAATTACACACAGACAGGTGGTGAGGGACGCACTGATGCACAGAGGATGCACTCAAGCGAATTCAAACAATAATCAAAGACACATTTCATCACGCTTGAGATTCTGCCTCTGACTGCGACTCTGAGTGGTACGGCCTCGTGTCAGTCCTGAGACCCTGCAGGAACAGAGAACAGAGAACATAGTTCCTCTGAGCGGTACGGCCTCACATCAGTCATGAAGCCCAGAGGAGCCCAGAGAACACGGGGAGGCGGTTACGGATGGTGTTATGGTACTTACGTCTTATCAACTCAATTCAATAGCATTGCATCATTTTGTATGCACTCATAAATAGAATAGAAGTAACATATGCATTGTGAATGTATGTATAATGGGATGAGTGAGAATGTGTTTAGAACACACCCGCTCAGCCATTCGTCTCACAGATCGATGCTGAAGGGATCATTACTGCATTTGAATAATGATCCTCCGATGCTCTAGTGTTTAAATAACATCCTGATACTGATTGATTTAGCCTTCATTTGATTTCCTTTTTTGGTTTTATTTGTGGCCTCACAGAGACATCCAGGCTGACTCCTTATAATAAAGTATATTCCTAATAATAAAGTTTAAGCTACGAGAGAGAGGGAGAGAGAGAGAGAGAGAGAGAGAGAGAGAGAGAGAGAGAGAGAGAGAGAGAGAGAGAGAGAGAGAGAGAACTCTCTCTAGTACTGTTTTTGATCTATTCCCTATAAAACACACGTTGTGTGAAACGGTAAAGCAGCTAAAGGGTTTGGACCAGAGCTGAGATAGCTGACTAGTATTTATCTGGAAAACATTCAACAAAAATAACAAATTATTAAATGATTACCGGAATGTCATCTCCGGAATTTGAAAGTTATCTCATCGATCGAAGTTAATAGAAACGATGACCAAATAACGTAACTTTAATTCCCATCACTTGTTTCCTCTTCTTCAAAACGTCGAGCAACATGCAAACGTATTCCTCAGAGAGCAAAGATTGAACTTTTTTTCAATCTAATTATATTTAACTGTTTGGTCAGTGGAAATAATATTTGCATTTGTCATTCGATTGCATCAATGCATCGTGCACTTAGTGTAAACAAGCTTGTTTTTGAATCTAGGTTTAATCTGGATTTAAAAACGTTTGCATAATTTAGATAATTATTTAGTTAAAACAATGCCAAAGTTGTGATGAACATCAACATGCGATGCAAATTTTTCAGCACAGAAAAATAAACAACCAAAAAAAACAATAGAGCAGATGTTGAATGCTTTGAATACAAGTAGCAATAATTAGCAGACGCAATTAACTTTATCTTGTTTCAGTGGTGATTACAGAAGACACAATTACAGCTGGACCGAAAACAGGGAAACCAAGCAAACTGCAGCTTAACGATCTCTGAAAGGAACGCAGAGAATCTCCCTGCAGACATTTAGCAGATAGATGTGCACCATCGTCTCCCAGACAGGCTACTCCTCAAACAGCCCGCGCGGAAAGGAGACGCACACACTTAGCCGTCAGGGGACATCCATGGAAGGAAGGAGTCAGTGAGCTGAAGCTAAGTGTAACTCGCACTTGAAGCAAAAGATGGAAACTGTGAAATTATTTCTCAAACAGAGGCCGGTGTGTAAGATCTAAAGAATGAACAGAGTGAGAGTGACAGGTCAGGTCACTGAGCCAACAGGCCAGCCGTGATTCCAGGAGACTGAAGAGAGATGCATTAGCCAGAACACCCTGCCTTTACAGTGTATCACCCTCTACCTTTCTGATGAATAGCAGGTGAGTGTCTCTATCCCAGGCCTCGTCGGGGCCCCTTGGCCTGTACTGACTAAACAGATCATTACAAAGACCTTACAGAAAGGTTTGGTCTTTTAAAGCAGCAAGGCATGGCCTCATAAATAAATCAGACAGGGACAACTTTCTATTAGCTTCCTCTGTAAATATGGATGCTACCCACAGGACAAATATGGATACTAAGGATAAATATGAGGTTAATGGACCTTTTTTGCTGACAGTTTGGTCAATATCTACATTACAGATTGCCTACGTGTTTTCACCTGCATGAGTACCTGTGTGTGTGTGTGTTTGTGTGCATGTGTGTGTATTTGTGCTCTAGCATGCGTCAATTGGTGTGTGTGTGTGTGTGTGTGTGTGTGTGGGGGTGTTTGTGTGTGTGTGTGTGTGTGTGTGTGTGTGTGTGTGTGTGTGCATTGGCTGGTGCATGTCTGTGGGGGTTCCGACGCTGACATGTGACAAAGGAAGTGACAGGTGACCTTTGTAGGTGTCGCCATGCCAACGTGGCCATCGCACAGCGGTGCTGGGAGCGCCGTCGCCGCTGTCATCAGCCAACAGGTCATGTGATGGAGAGGCTGATTACTGGACCAATCAATAGCCACGGGACAATTATAGGTCAGGTTCCCTCTGCTCTATGACAACAGACCCCCCTGCTGTGCAGAACCCCCAGAGTCAGGCTCCTCTGGTGCCTTCACATCGAGGGATATCTCCTACACGTGTTATACTATAGTGGATATCTCCTACACATGTTATACTATAGTGGATATCTCCTACACATGTTATACTATAGTGCAGGGCTATTCAATTAATTTGGAGTTGGGGCCAGTTCATGAAACTGAGGCAAAATAAGGGGCCGGAGAATATGAGTAATTATGGTAACAAAGAAATTACAACAACATACTGAAGGAGTCAATGTAATCTATTTTGTAAATGCAGAACAACATATGAACATTGTGATGCAGTAAGACACATAGGCCCAAGGCATTGTTACATTCAAATGGCAATACAATGTTGAAAAATCCGAGATACAGACAATTAGAGAAATGCAATTAACTAACAGAAAACATCCACTTAATAGCACATAACTGTACCAACTTTACAGCTCGTTATCCTCAATTGACAATGAGGAGATAAATTTCAGTGTTACAAGTAAAGAGGGAAATAATTCTCAGAAAAATCAAACTGTCCCCCTTCTCCAC
Source organism: Pollachius pollachius (assembly GCF_949987615.1). NCBI lineage: Eukaryota > Metazoa > Chordata > Actinopteri > Gadiformes > Gadidae > Pollachius > Pollachius pollachius. The sequence continues at coordinate 51,378,718 of NC_136936.1, forward strand.
TGGCTAAAAACAGAAATGCAGCTAAATGGTAACTGAATCCAACTCACACTTTTTTCCTTCTAAAAAAATAAAATAGACTGCCCCATAAATCCACGCATGGACTACTACTGTACTCACTTCTTTCCATTTTGAACATAAATCAGACACCTTAACAATCAGTCTAGTTCAGCCATATCACAGGTATTTAAGATTGCACTCATTTGAGTTACAGGCAACATCAAATGTATATCCACCAACAACAATAAAACCAAAGTGCATAGTATGGTACAGAATAGAACTATAACAACATAACAGTGCATGGCACTTTATCAAGGCAAAACATTTCAAACTGCATTCAACAATAATACCACATCAAGAAAAATATTAAGAGCATAATATGGGGTGAATAACATGTTAATTGCATCATACTGTTCAAAAATCAATCCTCATTTCTTGCTTGACTAACATGCCTGTTACCTTGCATGTAGTTTGCCAACATTTGCCATCTAATGAGAAAAATAGCATTTTTTTGACTTGGCAAGAGCAGTGAAGTCAGGTGTATATGTTGTCAGGGCAATGCGCAAGCACTGTTGCAGATGCTGGTCAGTGAGGGATATGCGATTGTGAGTTTTAATGGCATTCATGTGTGAGAATGACGACTCACAAGTGTATGTTGAGCCAAACATTGTCAGAAGGAAAAGTGCAAGACCCCTTGAATGTGGAAATTTCTCTCGGCTGACCTCATGGGTCCAGAATTTTTCAAAACCTGCCTGCTGCAATGACTGTCGCAAGTCATCTGACGACTGAATGTCAATGAGTTCCAGTTGTAAAGACCCCTCATCCAATGACGATACCAGCTCCTTTCCTTTCAATGCAAAGTCTGCCTCAACATTCACACAGAAAGGGTCCTTCACAAATCTAATCACTTCACTGGAGATGCTGAAATCCTCAAACCTAGTGGCAAAATTGTTTTTCAATGAGTCAATAAACCCTGACATCACCTCGGTAATTTGCAGGCCAGATTTTTCAATGTGGGGAAGTGGAGCATCTTGCCAGGACAAAGATCAGAAGAGAAGAGTGAGAGCTTTCTTTGAAAAGCATGAAGTTTCTCCACAAGTTCTGCGACTGTTTTATCTCTGCCCTGCAACTCCATGTTGAGTTGGTTCAAATGATGGAAAACGTCGCTCAAAAAGCAAACAGCGGCATTAAACTCATAATTTTCCATCAGAGACAGAAACTTGCCAGCTTTTTTCAATTTTGAAGACCGGAGAAACACCAGAATCTCCTCTTAGTTCACAAAAACGTTTCAAAGCGTTTCCTTTGCTAAGCCATCTAATGTCATTGTGAATGAGCAAATCTTTATATTCAGCAGACATGTCAGTCAACAGCTTGCGGAAAAGGCGGTGCTGTAAACTGGAGGTACAACGGATGAAGTTTATAATTCCCATGACGGAGTCCATGGTCTCTTTTAACTGACCACTGAGCTTGGCACACAGGAGGCTTTGGTGGATGAGGCAATGTAGCGATGTCACCTGCGGAGCCACTGCTGCCATCCTCCCAGCGAGCCCCTGATCCCTGCCCACCATCGAGGGCCCACCATCCATCACCAACATGTTGACGCGCGCCAAATCCAAGTTATTCTCCTCAAAGAATGAAGCAATTTTGGTGAACAGAATCTCACCAGTAGTGTGCCCCTCCATGGGAATTAGTCCAAGCAGATCCTCACGAAAACATTCCCCATCAAAAAACCGCACATAGAGGCACAGCTGTGCAACATCACTGTTATCAGTCGACTCATCCACGGCCAAAGACATCACCTCTGCCCTCCTCAGCTTGTCCAAAAGCGTCTCGAAAACGTCTGATGCAAGGGACTCAACTCTCCTCATATTTGACGTGTCAGAAATTGGAATTTGTTTGATCGAATCGATAATGTTTTTTCGTGTGTTCTCATCAGTTACCACCTCCTCAATGGATGCCAGCATACACTCCTTGACCGTCTCTGAGTCTGTAAACGGCTTTTTCTTTTTGCCCAATATCCATGCCACTCGTAATGATGCCGCAGTTGCTCTCTCTTGATCCGTACAGGCCCGAAACAAAATGCGACGTCTTTTCTCATAACTAGATGTAAGGTTCGTTATCTTCTGCCTCCGAGCAGCAGAGCCCGGTGGGAAAATAGCATCAAAATTAGCATGGGTTGTCTTGAGATGCCTTCTCAAATTATATTCTTTGCACACGGCGAGGCACTCGTTACAGATTAAGCACACAGGATTCGCATCAATGGCAATAAACGCTTATTTCTCTGTCCATTCATTGTTGAACTGCCTGTTCTCTGAGTCAACTTTTCTTTTTTTTAAGGTAGAGAGAGACATTTTTAAGTCAAACTTCGTGCTTGGCTTGAAAGAAAGTCAGAGCGGTCAGAGCGCGGCAAAAGAGCGCGGCACTAGAGCGCGAATGGGCCTCTTTGATTGGTCATGTGTGGTCCCCCAAAATATATGTCCGGCCGAAACAGGGAGGTATTCTACGTGTTTTGCCACCGGCTTAATTGGGTGCATACTGCCTCCTACTGCACGAAAGAATGTGAAATTAACCATAGTATTTTTTTTTTTTCTGATATTTTTTTTCATTACCCATATGTAATAACTACACTTCACTCCAAGGGCCGGTACAAAATCCCTCAGGGGCCGGACCCGGCCCTGGGACCGCCAATTGAATAGCCCTGCTATAGTGGATATCTCCTACACATGTTATACTATAGTGGATATCTCCTACACATGTTATACTATAGTGGATATCTCCTACACATGTTATACTATAATGGATATCTCCTACACATGTTATACTATAGTGGATATCTCCTACACATGTTATACTATAATGGATATCTCCTACTCATGTTATACTATAGTGGATATCTCCTACACATGTTATACTATAGTGGATATCTCCTACACATGTTATACTATAGTGGATATCTCCTACACATGTTATGCTATAGTGGATATCTCCTACACATGTTATACTATAGTGGATATCTCCTACACATGTTATCCTATAGTGGATATCTCCTACACATGTTATACTATAGTGGATATCTCCTACACATGTTATACTATAGTGGATATCTCCTACACATGTTATACTATAATGGATATCTCCTACACATGTAAGGCCTGGATGTTATAATATCAAGACAAGCAAGTCTTTATTACTGCCAAACGACGCAAATGGTCTGTAATTAATTTTGGTGATTTAGCTCACACAGGACAGTACAAGACCACACAGAACAAGGGAGACAACTAGTCTGACTGTACATACACAAAAGACATCACATTAAAACCAGACACATACATACAATAAATAAAAGTAGCTCAGACAAAGTGCTCATGCATTAAAATCCCCTGAGGAGGAGGACATAGCTTCGTGAGCAGAGCAGATAAGGAGTGTTGGGGGGCATTAAGGGTTAGGGCTCTGCCTGATGGTAGCGGGCTGAAAAGGGAATAAGCCGGGTGTGATGAAGACTATTTTCAGTCCAGTTTTGACTAGACGGGTGTTGTAGATGTCACTGATATATAGTAATGATATATATATATCAGTATATAGTACTGATATATAGTAATATAGTAGAGATGTCCTACACATGCTACATTATAGCAAGATGTCCTACACATGTTAAAATATAGTAGAGATGTCCTACATGTTATACTATAGAGATGTCCTTCACATGTTATATTATGGAGATGTCATACACATATTCAGCGCTGCATGCTAATCTAACGCTCTCTGCTACAGAAATGCACCCACACCTACACACACAGGCATGCACACACGCACACACACATATACACACACACACACACACACACACACACACACCGCACACACACACACACACACAGGCACACACACACAGGCACACAGACACACACACAGGCATGCACACACACACGCAGGCAGCCACACATAAACACAGAACACCATTTAGTTAGTTACTTTATCAGTCAGAGAGAGAGAAAGAGGGAGAGGGAGAGGGAGAGAGAGAGCGAGAGAGAGAGAGAGAGAGAGAGAGAGAGAGAGAGAGAGAGAGAGAGAGAGAGAGAGAGAGAGAGAGAGAGAGGCGTTTTATTTAACGCTGATCAGGTGCTTCCTGCCTCAGCCGTGGCCCATCTCCTCCAGCGTCCATTAACCCTGGAGCCCTGAGCTCCGTCTTCTCCTGCTCAGCCTCAGGCCAGCCCCCTCCAGGAGCCCCCTGAGGCTGCTCTGACGCTGCCCCCCCTGCGGGGGTCGGAGTGGAGGGAGAACCGGGACGCGTTCTGGAGCCACGCCTCCCTTGGGGTCTTCAGGCTGGAACACGTTGTTTGGTCTGAACGTTGTAACGAGCCCTCTAGCGTCTGAAAGAGAGACCTAACCCCCCCCCCCCCCCCCCCCCCCCCCCCCCCGGAGGCCAACGCCAACATGCCCCGCCCCCGGATGAAGCTCCACGCGGCCACACCCACCTGGTTTTTAAGAAGGTATTATTGTAGCAAAAGTCTTTAGCATGCTCCACTAAAGTCACAAATGTGTAACAATATATTTGAAGTCATAAATACTTTTTCTACCATTTTAAACACAAAATAGGAGCTATGAGTCCTTTGTTACAAGTGCACAAATCCTATCCTGTGCATCACAACCTCAAAGAGTCCTGCACTTGACACTTTAGCAACGATCATTGCAGCGCAGTTGGTGCAAAACACATTTGCACACCCGTGTTTCATAATCTGAGGACATGCACAAAATTTGTGCATCCGTAAACCAAAATGTGAAATCTGTAAAATGTTTCCTCAAAAAAAGGGGGTACAAGTTTTATCGGGGGTGACTACATTGGCACGACACTGGCAACTTTCATTGGATAATGCAGCAGTTTTGGCCCGCCCAAGGACGCTCTGCGTCTACAGATACAAATCCCTTTGCTACACTAGTACCACCTAGACGTGTTGCAAAAGTATCTGCAAGAAAAACAACAGCTGAGACTCGTAGCAGCAGATTCAAGCAGTTGTATCGATGGACTTGTGCTCGCTCATTAAAATGCTCAATGAACAGAACGACCAATATCATTTTATTTGTGAGGGAATATTTAAAGATGTATTTTACTTCTGATGCATTAGTTCATATTTTGGTTTAAGAATGCACAAATTTTGTCCATGTTCTCAGATTGTGAAACATGGGTGTGCAAATTTGTTTTTCACCAACTGGGCTGCAATGATTATAGCAAAAGTGTCTGTAGTTGATTGAAGTTATGATGCACAGGATAGGATTTGTACACCTATAACAAAGGACTTGTGAACTCGTAGCCCCCATTTTATTTTTTCGATGGTAGAAAATTATTTAAGTCTTCAAATTTAATGTTACACATTTGTGACTTTAGTGTACACAGTCAAAATCTGCAGAAACATGTGCTAAAGACTTTTGCTACAATAATACCTTCATAGGTTTGAGTAGAGCCCACCTCCGCTTCTGCAGAGCATTTGCAGAGACTGGCAAAAACGTAGGAATCATCTGGCTTCCAAGCCATGGATGTTTGGTCATTGGCTCCTAAGATCAACTCATCTGGACTACAAAGTGTTTGAAAGCAGCGCTCTTCAAATAGGAGAAGTTGGAGCTGCTCTATAGAGCTCTACAATGCATCTAATTATTTATCGCCATGCTTTGGAAACATGTACTTTCATCTAAATGTCATCCCAATAAAGCTTTATTGAATTTAATTAAAGAGGGAGAGAGAGAGAGAGAGAGAGAGACAAAGAGAGAGTGAGTGAGAGAGAATTTAAACCATAATTACTAGATCGCCATCTGTGAATTAACTTGTAAATGTCCTCCAATCTAAGGAAAGTTTTCTTCTATCCGACTATTAAAGTTCCTGTCACGTTCTGATCTACCTTCATTGAGTGAATGACAATTTTTACCAGGGTTGATAATTTAATTAACAAGATGTTTAATTTAATTCGAGAGATCATTTGGGATGGCAACGTGTATCAGGAAGCATCAGCACAGCAAATTACTGCAAATTAATTAATTCAAAAAAGGTACGTGATTGGATATGAATTTATTCATATTTAAATGACTTGGCTGCGAAAGAATACAAAGCCAAATAATAAATAATAAATCATAAAGGATTCACGGTTGATAACAGGATCCTGAAGAAAGGACTTCCCTGAAAGAGAAATAAGAACAAAAACTCAGGTAGGCTCTTCATTTTAGAAGCCTTACTTCTCATATGTGCAACTCCAACCCCTTATCCTCTGGTTCTCCTCTCACCTCTGGTTCTCCTCTTATCCTCTGGTTCTCCTCTTATCCTCTGGTTCTCCTCTTATCCTCTGGTTCCTCCTCTTATCCTCTGGTTCTCCTCTTATCCTCTGGATCCTCCTCTTATCCTCTGGTTCTCCTCTTATCCTCTGGTTCCTCCTCTTATCCTCTGGTTCTCCTCTCAGCCTCTGGTTCCTCCTCTTATCCTCTGGTTCCTCCTCTCACCTCTGGTTCCTCCTCTTATCCTCTGGTTCCTCCCCTTATCCTCTGGTTCCTCCTCTCAGCCTCTGGTTCTCCTCTTATCCTCTGGTTCTCCTCTCAGCCTCTGGTTCCTCCTCTTATCCTCTGGTTCTCCTCTCACCTCTGGTTCTCCTCTTATCCTCTGGTTCCTCCTCTTATCCTCTGGTTCTTCTCTCACCTCTGGTTCCTCCTCTTATCCTCTGGTTTCTCCTCTTATCCTGGGGTTCCTCCTCTTATCCTCTGGTTCTCCTCTCAGCCTCTGGTTCTCCTCTTATCCTCTGGTTCCTCCTCTCACCTCTGGTTCCTCCTCTTATCCTCTGGTTCTCCTCTCAGCCTCTGGTTCCTCCTCTTATCCTCTGGTTCTCCTCTCACCTCTGGTTCTCCTCTGTCTCTGGTTCTCCTCTTATCCTCTGGTTCTCCTCTCAGCCTCTGGTGCTCCTCTTATCCTCTGGTTCTCCTCTCAGTCTCTGGTTCTCCTCTCAGCCTCTGGTTCCTCCTCTCACCTCTGGTTCTCCTCTAATCCTCTGGTTCCTCCTCTCAGCCTCTGGTTCTCCTCTTATCCTCTGGTTCTCCTCTTATCCTCTGGTTCTCCTCTTATCCTCTGGTTCCTCCTCTTATCCTCTGGTTCTCCTCTCAGCCTCTGGTTCTCCTCTCAGCCCCTGCTGTATGTCGTGGTGGAGGCAGGTGGTGGTTCATCAACCCCACCTCCTCACCGCGGGGACCTCCGCCCATCTACGCACCACCCATGACGTCAGGAGGAGACGGCCGCCCCTTTACGGTTCACAGCCGTCCTGCTGACCTGGTGAACCAGCTGAGACCGGGAGCAGGTCCCTACGTCTGTCTCACCCCCCCCCCCCCCCCCCCCAGGAGACCCTGCATCTGTCTCACCCCCCCCCCCCCTCTAGGAGGCCCTGCGTCTGTCTCACCCCCTCCCTCTGTCTAGGGACTACGTCTGTCTCACCCCCTCCCTCTGTCTAGGGACTATGCCTGTCTCACCCCCTCAGAGTACCTGACCTCACTTATCCTGCTTGGGTTAGACCAGGAGCAGATCCCTCTTGGAGGTCCCAAGTCTGTCTCACCCCCACAGACTACCCGGTGCAGGTCCCTCTAGGTCCCACACCACGCCTGTCTCACCCCCTCAGACTACTCTACATCCTGCTTGGGTAGAACCATGTGACTGGTGGATCGTGGTGGATTTGTTCGGCATGTTGGCGAACTGTTCATAAGTTTAAGTCTCCAGTTATTGGAACGTGA
>NC_136936.1:51391466-51396466 GCF_949987615.1 Pollachius pollachius
GTCTCACGCGCTCCGCTGCTGATTCACTCATTCAGGGGCTTTTCTGATGAGCTCTACGGCTCAACGAGACTTCAGCCAAATGACGAGCGACAGTTGTTAAAGCCACGAAGTGGAACGGGAGCCAGTGGTGAGAGCTCAGCGCTCAAACCTTGTGGTCAGAGTTCTGGACCCACAGGGGGTCCACCGGTGCAGATTAAAGTCAGGCTCCCGGGTCAGATTCCAGATCAGGGCCCCCCCACGGTTCTCATTTACATTACATCTACATTAAGGGCATTAAGCTGACACTTTTATCCAAAGCGACTAACAATAAGTACATTTGTCCTAAGAAGTTAAACAATATATCGCGGTCGGTATAAAGATGTTCATAGAACCAAGTGCAAGTACTAACAATCGCTTGGCTAACCCATTCCCCGTGTACAGCAGTGATAGCTTGCTACTGCAGATGCTACACAATTCAGTACTATGAATAAATATAATGTACATTAAGGGCGTACATGACTATGCAGAGTCCATGTGCAGAGTCTAGGGGGGCTTTCCCCTGAAGGAGGTTCAGATATCGTTCTGCACGGTGCGTCAAAGGGAAAGGTTTCTGCTTTCAGCGGCTGCAGTGAGGAAGAGGTTCTTGTTTGGCTCCGCTCTTTCATACGGAGTCCAGGATTCTGTGTGTGTCTGTGTGTGTTCGTATATGCGCATGAGAATGTGGGTGCATGTGTATGCGTGTGTGTGCGTACGTTGGTTGCGTGTGCATAGGTGTGTTGGTTGTGTGCACGTAGGTGAGTCTGGGAAACAGTGTGTGTGTGTGAGGGTTTGCATGTGCACGGAAAAATGTGTGTGTGTGTGTGTGTGTGTGTGTGTGTGTGTGATAAAGCTGTGTGTCCGTTTCCCAGCGCTCCGGTCAGCATTATGGATCAGCACTCCGGCTAAAAGGTGGGCAGGCTCCGGGCTGGCGTCCGGCCGCGGGGAGGTCGCGGGCCGGAGGTGTTTGGAGGAGCATATTATTAGTGTTTGTATAATCTCTGGTAGATCGATAGGGCCTGCTGGAGTCCACAAGGCCATCAGGGAACTCCATTAGCCCTGTTGGCATGCACAGGAGCTGGCCCCGCCCACGCTGGCTCTGCCCCTGCTGGCACGGGGCCAGGTAGGTGTGGCCTCCTCTATTAGAGCCTTAATGCTGATCAGCCCCTGACCTCCTCTATTAGAGCCTTAATGCTGATCAGCCCCTGACCTCCTCTATTAGAGCCTTAATGCTGATCAGCCACTGGCCTCCTCTGTTAGAGCCTTAATGCTGACCAGCCACTGGCCTCCTCTATTAGAGCCTTAATGCCGACCAGCCACTGGCCTCCTCTATTAGAGCCTTAATGCTGACCAGCCACTGGCCTCCTCTATTAGAGCCTTAATGGTGACCAGCCACTGGCCTCCTCTATTAGAGCCTTAATGCAGAGCAGCCACTGGCCTCCTCTGTTAGAGCCTTAATGGAGATCAGCCGCTGGCCTCCTGCCTGCACACTAAGGAGGGATAGCAAAGGGTTGAGGGGGTAGCATTTGTCCCACTTATCCGTCCAGATCTCCCTCCATCCGTCTCACTCTGGCTGACGTGAGAACAGCAGAGAGAGGATATTTTAGGAGGGATGAGCTGGCCATCCATCAGCTCTTCATCCACACTTATGTCATACCTCTTTAAATGGCTGCATTGTGTGTGCATGCGTACACATGTGTGTTTTGTGAGCATGTGTGTGTGGGTAGGTAGGTTTGAATGTGTTTTTATGCAAAAAATACGACAACGGTGTTTGACCGAGGTGATGCTCTGAAGAGGAATGAGGAGGAGAGAGAGGAGCTGAGAGCAAACATTAAGGCAGGCAGGTGGACTATGCCGGGACTATGCCTGGTCTCCGGCCGGGACCACGGGGTTATACACCTGTGAGCGGGGGGGCGGCCCAGAGCAGAACCATGGGCTGTCTGACCAGAACAAACTGGTATTTAAATTAACACTGACAAAGTACCCTCGGTCCTCTCTCTCCCTGGTCCTCTCTCTCTCCCCCCTCGGTCCTCTCTCCCCCCTGGTCCTCTCTCTCTCCCCCCTCGGTCCTCTCTCCCCCCTGGTCCTCTCTCTCCCTGGTCCTCTCTCCCCCCTGGTCCTCTCTCTCTCCCCCCTCGGTCCTCTCTCTCCCCTGGTCCTCTCTCTCTCCCCCCTCGGTCCTCTCTCTCTCCCCTGGTCCTCTCTCCCCCTGGTCCTCTCTCTCTCCCCCCTGGTCCTCTCTCTCCCCTGGTCCTCTCTCTCTCCCCTCGGTCCTCTCTCTCCCCCCTGGTCCTCTCTCTCCCTGGTCCTCTCTCCCCCCTGGTCCTCTCTCTCTCCCCCCTCGGTCCTCTCTCTCCCCCCTCGGTCCTCTCTCTCCCCCCTCGGTCCTCTCTCTCCCCCCTCGGTCCTCTCTCTCTCCCCTGGTCCTCTCTCCCCCCTGGTCCTCTCTCTCTCCCCCCTGGTCCTCTCTCTCCCCCCTGGTCCTCTCTCCCCCCTGGTCCTCTCTCTCCCTGGTCCTCTCTCTCCCCTGGTCCTCTCTCTCCCTGGTCCTCTCTCTCCCCTGGTCCTCTCTCTCCCTGGTCCTCTCTCTCCCCTGGTCCTCTCTCTCCCTGGTCCTCTCTCTCCCCTGGTCCTCTCTCTCCCTGGTCCTCTCTCCCCCCTGGTCCTCTCTCTCCCCCCTGGTCCTCTCTCTCCCTGGTCCTCTCTCTCCCCCCTGGTCCTCTCTCTCTCCCCCTGGTCCTCTCTCTCTCCCCTGGTCCTCTCTCTCCCTGGTCCTCTCTCCCCCCTGGTCCTCTCTCCCCCCTGGTCCTCTCTCCCCCCTCGGTCCTCTCTCCCCCTCGGTCCTCTCTCCCCCCCTGGTCCTCTCTCTCCCCCCTGGTCCTCTCTCCCCCCTGGTCCTCTCTCTCCCCTGGTCCTCTCTCTCCCTGGTCCTCTCTCCCCCCTGGTCCTCTCTCTCCCCCCTGGTCCTCTCTCCCCCCTGGTCCTCTCTCCCCCCTGGTCCTCTCTCTCTCCCCCCTCGGTCCTCTCTCTCCCCCCTGGTCCTCTCTCTCCCCCTGGTCCTCTCTCTCCCCCCTCGGTCCTCTCTCCCCCCTCGGCCCTCTCTCTCCCCTCGGCCCTCTCTCTCTCTCCCTGGTCCTCTCTCTCCCCTGGTCCTCTCTCTCCCCCCTGGTCCTCTCTCTCCCTGGTCCTCTCTCTCCCCCCTGGTCCTCTCTCTCTCCCCCTGGTCCTCTCTCTCTCCCCTGGTCCTCTCTCTCCCCCCTGGTCCTCTCTCCCCCCTCGGTCCTCTCTCCCCCTCGGTCCTCTCTCCCCCCTGGTCCTCTCTCTCCCCCCTGGTCCTCTCTCCCCCCTGGTCCTCTCTCTCCCCTGGTCCTCTCTCTCCCTGGTCCTCTCTCCCCCCTGGTCCTCTCTCTCTCCCCTGGTCCTCTCTCCCCCCTGGTCCTCTCTCTCTCCCCCCTGGTCCTCTCTCTCCCTGGTCCTCTCTCTCCCTGGTCCTCTCTCTCCCCTGGTCCTCTCCCCCCTGGTCCTCTCTCTCTCCCCCCTCGGTCCTCTCTCTCCCCTGGTCCTCTCTCTCCCCCCTGGTCCTCTCTCCCCCCTGGTCCTCTCTCTCTCCCCTCTCGGTCCTCTCTCTCCCCTCGGCCCTCTCTCTCTCCCCCCTCGGTCCTCTCTCTCCCCCCTGGTCCTCTCTCTCCCCCCTGGTCCTCTCTCTCTCCCCCCTCGGTCCTCTCTCTCCCCTCGGCCCTCTCTCTCTCTCCCTGGTCCTCTCTCTCCCCTGGTCCTCTCTCTCCCCCCTGGTCCTCTCTCTCCCTGGTCCTCTCTCTCCCCCCTGGTCCTCTCTCTCTCCCCCTGGTCCTCTCTCTCTCCCCTGGTCCTCTCTCTCCCCCCTGGTCCTCTCTCCCCCCTGGTCCTCTCTCCCCCCTGGTCCTCTCTCCCCCCTGGTCCTCTCTCCCCCTCGGTCCTCTCTCTCCCCCCTTGTCCTCTCTCCCCCCTGGTCCTCTCTCCCCCTGGTCCTCTCTCCCCCTGGTCCTCTCTCCCCCCTGGTCCTCTCTCCCCCCTCGGTCCTCTCTCTCCCCCCTGGTCCTCTCTCCCCCCTGGTCCTCTCTCCCCCCTGGTCCTCTCTCCCCCTGGTCCTCTCTCTCCCCCCTCGGTCCTCTCTCTCTCCCCTCGGTCCTCTCTCCCCCCTCGGTCCTCTCTCCCCCCTGGTCCTCTCTCCCCCCTGGTCCTCTCTCTCTCCCCTGGTCCTCTCTCCCCCCTGGTCCTCTCTCCCCCTGGTCCTCTCTCTCCCCCTGGTCCTCTCTCTCCCCCCTGGTCCTCTCTCCCCCCTGGTCCTCTCTCCCCCCTGGTCCTCTCTCCCCCTGGTCCTCTCTCTCCCCCCTCGGTCCTCTCTCTCTCCCCTCGGTCCTCTCTCCCCCCTCGGTCCTCTCTCCCCCCTGGTCCTCTCTCCCCCCTGGTCCTCTCTCTCTCCCCTGGTCCTCTCTCCCCCCTGGTCCTCTCTCCCCCTGGTCCTCTCTCTCCCCCTGGTCCTCTCTCTCCCTGGTCCTCTCTCTCCCCCCTGGTCCTCTCTCTCCCTGGTCCTGTCTCTCCCCCCTCGGTCCCCTCTCTCTCCCTGGTCCTGTCTCTCCCCCTCGGTCCCCTCTCTCTCCCTGGTCCTCTCTCTCCCCCTCGGTCCCCTCTCTCTCCCTGGTCCTGTCTCTCCCCCTCGGTCCCCTCTCTCTCCCTGGTCCTGTCTCTCCCCCTCGGTCCCCTCTCTCTCCCTGGTCCTGTCTCTCCCCCTCGGTCCCCTCTCTCTCCCTGGTCCTGTCTCTCCCCCTCGGTCCCCTCTCTCTCCCTGGTCCTCTCTCTCCCCCTGGTCCTCTCTCTCCCTGGTCCTCTCTCTCCCCCCTGGTCCTCTCTCTCCCTGGTCCTGTCTCTCCCCCCTCGGTCCCCTCTCTCTCCCTGGTCCTGTCTCTCCCCCTCGGTCCCCTCTCTCTCCCTGGTCCTCTCTCTCC
>NC_136936.1:51401466-51420215 GCF_949987615.1 Pollachius pollachius
GCCACTTGGTTCTGTACCGACAGAGATATGTTGTTGTTTCTCCTTCCTCTGACAAGTGGACTTATTGTAAATCCCTCTGGATTAAAGCGTCTGCTAAACGCCCTGAATGTAAATGGCCTCATAGAAACTATGAACTGACCGGACCCCTGTTTCCCGCGACGCTGGGGGGGACCCCTCTAGTTCAGCCCCAGCCCAGGGCCCCCCCCCCCCCCCCCAGAGGTAACCCCTCACCCAGAGCCTCCCCCCAGAGGTAACCCCTCACCCAGAGCCTCCCCCCCAGAGGTAACCCCTCACCCAGAGCCTCCCCCCCAGAGGTAAGCCCTCACCCAGAGCCTCCCCCCAGAGGTAAGCCCTCACCCAGAGCCTCCCCCCAGAGGTAACCCCTCACCCAGAACCTCCCCCCCAGAGGTAACCCCTCACCCAGAGCCTCCCCCCAGAGGTAACCCCTCACCCAGAGCCTCCTGTTCCGAGGCAGAGAGGAGCTGGATTCTGAGGGCTGGGCTGCTCTCTATCAGACCTGGAGGGGTGGGGGGTGGGGGGGGGGCTCCTCTCCCTATCAGGGGGGGAGCAGACGGCAGGCGTTCATCTTGGTTCTGTTTTTTTCCCTTTTCTTTTTCCTTTTCTCCGACTGATTTTGCGTTTGTGTTTCCGCCCGGAGAGGATCATCTCCTAAACCCCTGTTAGCCTAATGTGGCTGTCCTCCATTCCTCCTGTTATGACACACACACACACGCGCACACACACACACACACACACAGACACACACACACACACACACACACACACACACACACAGACACGCACACACGCACGCACATAGACACACACGCACACACATGCACGCACATAGTCACACACACACACGCACGCACATAGACACACACACACACGCATGCACACATGCACAAACACACATGCAAACACACACGCACACAGACACACACACACATGCACAAACGCATGGAGGCACACGCACGCACGCACGCACACACATTTAGACACACACAAACATACAAACACACACACACACACACACAAACATACACACACATAGACATACACACACACACACACACACACACACACACACACACATACACAGCCACGCACACTGCTATCGCATTCCACTCAATAAACAAGTAAAAAAAAAAGCAACAGTGTGCCAAAGGACTTAAAGCTGTCAGGAGGGGTCATTACGTAAGACATTAGCAGCTTTAACTTTAACAAAAACTAAGCTCATATTTCTCAACCCCTCTCAGCAATTCCCCGGGTTTCAAAACAAGGCCCACTTAATTTGGAAATAACGATGATGATAATAATATTAATATTATGAATGTAAAATCCTTCCGTCGTGGATTTGAGGCTTGTGCCGCCTCACGCCTCCTCTCCGCTCGGGGACAGAGACAATAGCTGCTCTGCTGAAGACAGAACAATGACTTCCCCGACTGGCTGTCACTCCAAGAATCACTAAGAAAATGTACTCAGATACCAGAACCCGAACCTTGAGCTCCCAACGCGTCTACCAACACAGCTCCCCCCGCATCGGCTGACGCTACCTCCTTTACAAATGTTTATCAATAACAAGATGTCGTTCCACAAAATGGTATTAGTGATCGTGTTATATATTTGGATTACCTAGTTGGACGAGAGCACAGATGCGCTGTCTCAATTTTATTACGAGGACTTGAGGAGTTGCGTAATGATGCGCGCTGCTGTAGGTTTTACTTTGTATGCAGCAGTGACCTCTCTTGGTGAAAGTATGCCATTACATTATTTAAATTCACATTCCTTCGAATGACAGTTGGAATATTGTTTACTGTCAGGAGCTTATCTATAATGTTTCTGTTTCTTTTTTTAAAGGTGTGACGTGTAATAATTAGTACCTTACAGAATAGAGGGCAGCATATTACCAGAAAGTTGTGGTGCCCATTACTATTATAAGAAACATGGGAAATATAGTCCCTTCCAAACATAGCTCCCAAATGACTTCGTTCCTCCTCCTCCCTCCCCCTCTCCCCTCCCCGTTCCCCCAAGAACGCATCACCCCACTAAATATAGTGTGAAGTGTATTGTTTACAATGATCCAGTGATCAATCAAGATCTTCTCCGTCAAGTGTTCCGGTAAGTGAGAGCAAGCATTTTTTTTTTTATTATTGTACTTGTGACATGATTGACAACTGAGAATACGCCGTCTTGGCAGCGCCGCTTCTCCATGCTCTGGTGTTGCAATGAGGTCGGACTGGATGCTGCAGGACGGCCATCCCTGGTGGTGAAACTGGACGCTGCGTGACGGCGGCCCCTGGTGGTGAAACGTGGTGAGGCTGGACGCTGTGGTGACGGTGACCTCTTGCGGTGAAACGTGGTATTACGAGACGTGACCGGCCAGTGCTAGCGGGGCTTGCTGGTAACTTAAGTAAACATCTCAGTAACACAATACATAGACGTCGTTATCAAGTGAAGAAACGTTATTTTAATCTCCTGTGGTGTCGTTTTTTCCGATTTGGTATGTCTCTGAGAATGGTAAATGTTCAACACGTGGTTTATTCAGAGACACAATGTAAACAGGCTTGCGTTCTGGAGGTGGTTCATGAAGCATCTCTCGAACACAGGTCAGAATTCAGTTTATATTGGAAGTAGGCGGAATGGTAAATGAGCCATGCCTACAGGTTCTAAATCACCAGGTAAACCTTCAGGGCGGGAATGGCAAAGAGGGCATGTTTGAAGGGTCTGAAGTTTGTAGTTGCTTGACTTTCGCGGGTGCAGGCAACGCTTCCTGGTAACAGCAACAGAACAATCAAAGATTGGATTGGAAAACAAGATATACATAGTATGGGCCTACTGATATTAAATGATATTCAAGTCACGCAGGGAGAGCGGGCCACGTCTGCAATGAAGAGGTAATGTAGTTACCTAGGGAACTGACAACTGGACCAGCTGATAGACGCAGGCGAAGGCCCTGAAATGACCTTCAGACGACCACCGTCAATTGCAGGGCTCTCAGGGTCATTAAATGTGTAATGGGTGCGATGTAGCAATCTATACCTGGTGACTCACCTGGTCATAAAGACATGCCCTTTAATAAGATGGACGAACCCTCTGAAATATGGATCGCTGGAGGCGGTGGTCGCCAGCCTGACCCCTCATCTCACTGAGTCCGACAGAGGCCTGCTCCACTCCGAGGCAGAATGCATGCAGAGGAGTGTGTGCTTCACGCTGTGAATAATAGAATGTCAACACGGTTGTATCGACGTGTGAAACAACTGAGGGAAGGCGGCGTTGGGAGGTGTTTGTACAGTTGATCAATAATCAATAGCCAATGAATGTTTGCAGTTTATCGATTTGTCTCGTGTTAGAAAGTTTGACTTTCTAACAAGAGATGCCCGAGGCAAACTTTCGACAACTTTCTCTCTCTCTCTCTCTCTCTCTCTCGCTCTCTCTCTGTCTCTCTCTCTCTCTCTCTCTCTCTCTCTCTCTCTCTCACACACACACACACACACACACACACACACACACACACACACACACAGTAACGCACGCATATAAGTACTCTACAATCTCACACATTAGAAAACATTTCCGAAGACATGGGCGTATGAACACACACACACGCACGCATAATCAAATGCGCACACACTCCTTAGTCTTTGCCCACACACAGGCAGCCTGACGTCCATCTCACACGCGCACTGAAAGAGAACAATGACAACAAACACTGAATATAAACAGATTATATGTCTGTATTTATTTTCATCAGAACACATTTTATTAGTAGTTTTCATACTTTTCGAAAAGGTCATGACTAGTGAGATCGTTTTATAAATCATTTCATCAAAGTCAGTTGTAAAAAAATTAAAGAAGTTACTTGAACTAAAGCATCTATAATATTACAATATACCGGTAGTATAATAGTAATCATAATAATCATAATCGCAATGATACTTCTATATGCCTTTAAACCTTGTTTTTATAATCATAAATCTTCCTCTTCCACACACGCACACACACACACACACACACACACACACACACACACACAGGCGTGCGCACACACACACGCACACACAGTCCCACAACCCTCCTCAATTAGGTTGCAAAGCTGGGGGCCCCCCCATTCTCCTCTTAACATCAATGATTTCAGACGCACTACGAGACACAGAAAGAAGAAGGAACATGAACTGAAGACCCACGAGAGAACCTGGAGTCCACCGCTGGAACACTGGGGAACAGATGCACAACACAAACAGGAAATGGGCTTCTGCATAGATCCACGGGGGGGGGGCAGAACCACGGGGAGGGCGGGTGGAAGGGGAGGTGGAGGAGGTGTAGGAGAACCTGCTTGTTCCACACCGGCTCCCCAGCGAGAGGCTTCACATGTCGCTCACACAGGAGGGGGGAGGAGGCGGGACACAGGAAGTCCGGTTCTGCAGGGTTCTGCGAGGCGTCACCCAGCACGCAACCGGTCGAGACGCCAGATCTGACCTCTGACGCCCTCTCTTCAGTCAGCGGGAGGAGGAGAGGAGGAGGAAGGAGGAGAGAGCAGGCTGGAGAGGAGGAGGAAGGAGGAGAGAGCACGCTGAACCTACTCTGCCGTGTTGAGCACACCGCGCTGCATGCAGAACAGGTGTGTGTGTGTTCACTGAGAGGGGGCGGGGGACAAGAGACCTCCAATCCTTTACTGGGATGAAGAGCTGGCCTGACGGCCTGGCTCTTGATGGTCTGGTCTATTCCCAACAGTCGGGTTATATGTCTCTTCCAGACTGGTTCAAACCAGCTGGTATTTAGGACACAGGTTGGGTAAGGGTCCATAAACGTATTGCGGACTCTCCATGTGCACACAAAAATATTGCAATGGTTGTGTTTTAGTTAAAAATACAGTTTAGTTTTTATAGTTCTGTTTGTCCTGATTGTGGTTCTATACTAGTCTCTCTCTCTCTCTCTCTCTCTCGCTCTCTCTCTCTCTCTCTTTCCCAGTCACACACACACACACACACACACACACACCCTCCCTGTGTGGGTCATGAATAGCTTGGTGGCAAACCTCACCCAACCATCTCTCAGGTTTATTTTAGGCCAAGCCAGCAGAGGTAGCTGTCCTGGGTACCCTAGCCTGTCGGGGCTGCGTGATTAATATGGTCGCTAATAATCGGTGTCTTCTCCGGGGGTGGACAGACCTGCAAGCCAAGGGGTCTCACCCACACGCTAATGATAACTTCTTGCAAAAGCGAATTACTGTGAAAGATTAAATTCATCCATAGGCCTGCACACACACATACTCCGAGACACACCTGTAGGCTAAATGCAAAGCTGAGGCGTGTGCCCACCCACACACACACTTACACACACACACACACACACACACACACACACACACAAACACACACCTAGCCCTCTTCCCAGAGGGCATCCTTCCTAAGCCTTCTCCTCATGCTAGTGTCAGGTGTTCAGGTGTTCAGGTGTGAACTTCACTGCTCCTAATTCCTCTGAAGGTTCTGCGTTCATCCATCCACCAGCAGGCGGCTGAGGTGGCAGGAGCACGGTTTGGTTAGTCCAAACGTCAGTCAGACCAGCTGGGAGACTCTAATGGTCAGAGTGGGGTCCACGCAGCGCGAGTCCACTACGAAGACGAAGAACGAAGAAGACGACAGAACAACACAAGAGCGGAAAACATCGGCGACATCTGTTAGTACTCAAAGTCCTGATCTCCCGCCTCTAGCCCCTCCCCCCGAGACGATGCCTCTAGAGTCCGCAGTAAAACGTAAGTAAGCCCTTTAGTTTCCATGCCGATCTGTCGGAGCCGCTAGTGGCCGAAGGGGCGGGTCGCCGCGGTACCCTCCTCCACCAGTAGGAGGAGCACTTCCTGGTGGTGACGGCCAATGAGATTTGTGTGTTCCTGTCAGTGTAACAGTAAGGTACCCTGTGTGCTGAGCCAATGTTGATCTGGACGTATGCACGGTTCTGGCCGCCTGATCGTTGTAAGCCCTTCACTTGATGAGCGATGTGATGTTTCAGAAGGAACCTCTCCTCCCAGGACATGCTACGGAGGGGGGGGGGGGGGGGGAAGGGGGGAGGCGGGGAGAGGAGGAGGGAATGGGGGGGTTCGCTAACGCTAACGCTAGCGGTAAGGGGCTAAAGTCCCTGCATAAACAAACGAGGCGGAAGTTTAACTGCAGCTCTAACATGCAGTTACTGAAAGAAGGATTAGACATTAGTTGAGGGAACCAGAGGAGGTTCCACCCACTCATCAGATTACATTCTGGCGGCGGTGGCGATTGATCCGGTGGTGTTGGTGGCTCGGGTCGCTGCGGTCCGTGTTTTACAGTTTGCAGTTAAAATCATTCTTGTGACAATTCTCATTGAAAATGCTTGATCAATTAAACAGATATGAAGCCACAGATACGGGCATGGCGGTTGGTAGTTCCCACGCCACGCTCCACCGCAGACAAAGGGGGGCCGGATGCAAAATGCCCACTGTCAGAGTTCTGATTGTGTTGCTTTTCAAAATAAAGGCCCTGTTGTTTCTTACATGACAATGAAAACTCATTCTGAACTAATGACATTTTGATTATTTCGAACCCTTAGGAATAAAGACTCCACATAATAAAAGTAAAAAGCATTGGCTCAATATGTAGAACCACGTCGACCAGACAATCCAGACAATCAACCACTGAGCTATCTGACGATAAAAAATAACAAAAGCTAATGGCTAGGGCTAACAGAGAGATATTTTAACAGAAGAAAATCAGATCATCCCCAAAGACAATGGCGAAAATTCTGTGACAAATTTCCCTTGTAGGCTTGAACCTGGACATTGGTTCTTGTTAACAGTATACAGTCACACGCTTGACCAGTACATAGTAGAAATATGGCAACTAAAACGAGGGAGAACCTTAATCCACCCACTCTGCAATTGACCGTTCACTCTGAATCTGAATGAATGGGGATCAGTCTAGATTAGAGGCCGGTAACTGGTCTGTTACTGGCCGGTTACTGGTCTGTGACTGGCCGGTTACTGGTCTGTTACTGGCCTGTTACTGGTCTGTTACTGGCCGGTTACTGGTCTGTTACTGGCCGGTAACTGGTCTGTTACTGGCCTGTTACTGGTCTGTTACTGGCCGGTTACTGGTCTGTTACTGGCCGGTAACTGGTCTGTTACTGGCCTGTTACTGGTCTGTTACTGGCCTGTTACTGGTCTGTTACTGGCCGGTTACTGGTCTGTTACTGGCCGGTAACTGGTCTGTTACTGGCCTGTTACTGGTCTGTTACTGGCCAGTTACTGGTCTGTTACTGGCCAGTTACTGGTCTGTTACTGGCCTGTTACTGGTCTGTGACTGGCCGGTAACGGGTCTGTTACTGGCCGGTTACTGGTCTGTTACTGGCCGGTAACTGGTCTGTTACTGGCCTGTTACTGGTCTGTAACTGGTCCATTACTGGACCATTACTGGTCAGCCTTCAACACCGGTTATGATCGTTAATTTGGGTTTGGTGGACTCGCTCCCTTGGGGGGACATGCTCATGCACACACCCTCACGCACACACTCACACACACGCACACGCACACACTCACACACACGCACACACATCTGCGTGCACACCCATCCAACCCTATGCTGTAAATATAGATACATAAACCGACAAACTCATCTTATTCTTTCCTTTTTTTTTTACACATTATCCGCCTTAGTTTTGATAAAACAATTGCGCTCATACGAGACCCATGAACAAACACAAAGGATAAGCATTAGAAATATATGATTGTGTTATTCCCAAGCCAACCAGTGCAACAGAAATCAAGAAACTGGAACACAGTGTTAAAAAATAAAACCCGGAGCGGAACGCCGGCCCGGAGCAGAGCTCCTCAACAAAAGGCTGTGGTCGATGGCCCTGGCGCCGCCGGGACCCCCTCCGGTCCCCTTTGTTCTGTCATGTCGGCCGTGTTTTCCTGTGGACTGCGTACTGATTGTTTGCTGTTGATTGATTCGTCCGTCGGCTGTCTCCGCCGCTCCCCCGGCCCGCCCTGCCGCCTCCCCGCCAGGTTTTCTCTTCCTCCCGCTGAAGACATCAAAAAATGTCGACAGGCGCACACCCCCCGCCCCTCCTCCTCCCACACACACACTGTGGCTGTTTTTCTCTTTTCATTCTCCTCATCGGTTGCCATGGTGAGGGGATCCCCCATCCACCCCCATCCCCCCCCCCTGCTCCTGGCAGCTCTGTCACTCCTCATTGGCCGGGCTCTCCTCCAGAGGCGAGGTGGCGGGGAGGCCCAGCCCCGTTGCATTGTGGGCGGCGGTCAGGCTGGCCACGGTGTGCAGGAGGACCAGGACCAGCAGGCAGAGCCCCCCCTGCCGCGCGGAGGCCGAGGAGCTGAGCGCCGCCGCGCGGCAGGGGGGGTGGCTCCGCCTCAGGCGGTCCCCCGCCGCCAGCCCCCAGCGCACGTCGCAGCACTCCACGTCCCGGGACACGCCCGCCGGGAAGTCCTCCAGCAGCCCTGGGGGGGGCGCAGCGTTAGAGACGCACCGCACGTACACACACACGCATGTACACACACACGCACACAAGAGGGTGTGCGTGGGTGCGTGCACACACACAATGCATGCACACAATGCATACACACAATGCATGCTCACAATGCATGCTCACAATGCATACACACAATGCATGCATGCACACAGTCATGCACATGCTTGCATGCGTGCACAAACACATTAGCATATGTGCACACACATGCATACACACACACACACACACAAACGAGCCCACACGCATGCATGCACATTCACACACGTTTATGCGCACGAGCGCACACATGCGCATAAACACACACATGCAAACACAAGCACGCTCATTGCGCTCGCACACACACAGATGCGCACACACACACACACACACACAGACACACACACAGACACCCAGCCACATGACTTCCTTGCCGTTGTTGCATTCACAGTTAGGGTCGGAGGCTAATAGAGGAAACGTAGCGCAGCTTAGCTTCAGATAGCACAGCCGCGTAGCTATCTGGAGCTAAGCTGTGCGGCGGCTAACGCGAGCGCCTTTGAAGACGGTTCTGTCTGAGGAGCTTAAGTCTGAACAGAGTCTGCATAACGAGCGCGCTTATGTCTCCTGCGTCTGCACTCAAGTGATCCATTCGAGAACACACACACGCGAACGCAAACAGACACACACGCAGTGTCACATGCACACACACACACACACACACACATACACACGTACACGGACACACACAAGCAGTCTCACATACACGTGCACACACACATAGTCTTACCCACACACACACACACCCACACACACAAACATACACATGCAGTCACACACACACACACACACACACACACACACACACACACACAGTCTCACATACACACACACACATGCACACACACACTCACTGACACAGTCTCACATACACGTGCACACACACACACACAAACACACACACACACACACATACACATACACACACACTGTCTCACATACACATGCACACACCAGAGCGCACACACTCACACATGCACACAGGCAGCCACTTTTCTGAGTGACCTTATGTCCTCAGCTCCGGCTGCTTTGTCATCAGTCATCTCGTATTCACTGGGCGTCCGGAGCTAGCGGGCTGCGTGCAGACATTGCTAATAGCCTGCAGCTCTGCTACTGTACGACGACGGCATCGGACCCACTGGATCACTGAATGCCGATCCGCTTGATTACTGAATGCTGATCCAATCCGTCATCATCAAGAGGAACCTCTCAAGAATCTGGTCGCATTGCACTGAGAAATGCAGATTATTCGATTCACAAAAAGGACCTTCTCTAAACTGGGCAAAAAGAGTTTTCTTATCAGTCGGCCGTTTGGGTTTGACAGAGCGTGCTGCCAGCGTCGGCCACCAGGGGGAAGAAGTGTGACAGTACCAATGTGTACCATAGTCTTTGACTGTCAGGTTTGTCATGACGCGGAAGGGAGCAGGGCGATGTGATCCTGAGGATAACGCGGGTGCTCAGCTGAACACACGACCCAGAGGAACGATGTAAACCGTCTAATGCTGTCCTCTCAGGGCGGTGTGTTGTCTCCATGCTGCTGGCTGCAGGGTATCGTGTGTGGCCATGTTGTGTCTATTATTACCAAACGGAGATGAGCGAGGAGGATGTTTCAAGGGCACGCAGAGTCAGTCCCACGGTACGGCGGACTCAGAGTTACCACGGTAACCACGGACCTCACAACCATAACAGCGCATGTTTGAGCCCACACACACACACGCACGCACACGCACACGCACACAAACACACACACACTGTCCCACAACGTCACACGCACTCACTCACACACACACACACACATACACACACACACACACACACACACACACTGTCACACAACGCTACACACACGTCACTCTTCACTCCCTCTCTCACCCCCATACCTGTGCATATAAAACTGGGACTGCCCCCGTGGATGAGGTCGTCGTTGTCGGGCAGGATGAAGGGGCATCTCTGCTGCACCTCCAGGCAGTACTGGCCGCACGGGATCCTCCGGCTGCAGGCCAGCTGGGAGGTCTGGAAGTACTGGGAACACAGCCAGGGCTTGTACACCATCTAGAGGGGGGGATGAGTTATACAGGGTGGGCTTCAGAGGCACGCATACACACGGGAATACACAAAGAGGAACGCATGCAGACACATGCACGCACAACACAACACAACGCACGCACGCACGCACGCACGCACGCACGCACGCACACACACACACACACACACACACACACACAAACACACACACACACACACGCACACAGACAACATAGCCCACATGACCTCTGCTTGTATCGATTCAGCAGGATTGATTGGACATCCCGGTACCCCTGGCTGTCCAATCAGGGTGGCTGCTTGGGGAAGCATCACTTTGTGAGAGTCAACAGATATCAGCCAGGCCTCTGAGTACGACCGCACGCGCTTATCTACTGGGTGTGTCTACTGGGTGTGTCTACTGGGTGTGTCTCTACTAAGTGTCTCTACTAAGTGTCTCTACTAAGTGTCTCTATTAATTGTGTCTCTACTAAGCATTTCTACTAAGTGTGTCTCTACTAAGTGTCTCTAATTAGTGTCTCTACTAAGTGTGTCTCTACTAAGTGTCTCTACTGAGTGTCTCTACTAAGTGTCTCTACTGCGTGTCTCTACTAAGTGTCTCTACTAAGTGTCTCTACTAAGTGTGTCTCTACTGAGTCTGTTTGGTTATTCTGGATTGTCGTTTTTTTTGCTTGTTTCATGTGTAAACGATACTGGTATCTTTACTGGTATCAATAATGGTATCGTTACTGGTATCATTACTGGTATTGGACAAGGGAATACGATCCCAGTTGACAAAAACAAAATAAATAGTTTGGTTGTTTGTGAGTCACCAAAGGTCACGCGATCGAATGTACCAATAATAATAATCTTAACATTATTAAACATCAGGTTTGCGTTCCGTCTTCACAGAACAAAGCGCCCGTCAGTCCGACGTGGGGTCTGGTGATGTCGGCCGGGAGACGTATGTCCCCATCACCAAACACAAACCCTCCCCTACGCCCGCCAGGATTCAGAACCACAACAACAACAACGGCTGCTCGCGTTTAGCTTCCAATTCCTCTCATTTGGTTCCTCGGTTCCCCGACGTGTCAGCTGGAGTCTTTCTAATTGTATTCTTACTCCGAGCATCTTGGGTAATTAGCCGGCGGCTCCGGAGTCTCTCCACAGGGAGGCTCCGTCAGCCAGCCCCGCTGCGGGCTAGCTCACACCTCGCCGCAGTCACCCCATCACCGCCCGCACCTATAGCTCAGCATATGGGAACGGCTTTGGTGTGTGTACGTGCGCGCGTGCACGTGCGTGCGTGTGTAAGTGTGTGCTCGTGCGTGCGTGAGTGTAACGTGTGCATGCCTGAGAGCAGAAGGCAACAGCATGTTCTTGGTGGTAGGATGTTTACTAGTGTGGTTTCGACAAAACGCTTTCAGGGGTGGTCCCGCCGTTTGAAGAGCAGTTTGTAACGAGGGGAGCGTTTAGAGCTCCTGAACGCCCGGTCACGGCCGGCGCTTTGCGTTCTCCACCAATGAGATGACACATACAGGACCGCTTTAAACAGCAGATTGGTGATCCAGGGGGAAGACCCTCTAGATGGGGTGGGGGATCTCAGATAATCAACGTTAATGAAGGAGGGAGGCATCGCCATGGCATGTCGAGGAGCACAGGGGATCATTAAGAGCAGCGGAATCAAGAAGGGGATGGAATACAACAGCAAGGCGTTATCTTTGTTGTGTACGGGGAATGGGTTAACCTAGTGATGGTTAATGCTTGGCACTTGGTTCTATGAACATCCTTACTGTACTGACAGATATATTTTGTTGTTTCTCTTTCCTCTGACAAATGGACTTATTGTTGGTGACTTTGGATAAAAGCGTCTGCTAATGACGCTAAACGTAAATGTCCCACTGACACAAAGAGCAGCCTGGCGCCCAGGGAGGCGTGACCTGCAGGCGGCGTCCGCCTCGACCAATGGGGAAGAGGAGGAATGACACCTGGTGGAGTTCAACCACTGATCCTCAGTTCAGAGGATCTACGGTGCTGACGTTAAGGGAGTTATCTGCCCCCCCATCCTCCTCATCCACTGGGTTCTGTTGCTCCGGACTGCCCCTCTGTCGTCAGCTCCGGGCCAAAGCGCGGACGCCGTCCTGTCAGACTGATGAACTGGAGGCCGCTACAATGATCATCATCCGTGTTACATCCAATAGGACGGCAAGGTGGACGCTTCCTCTGCCATTCACTGGGTGACACGCACGCACACACACACACACAGACACACACACACACCCATCACCTAACATACAGACACACACACACCTAACACACATGCACACACCTAAAGCACAAGCACACAATGACACACATACACCTAACACACAGGCACACACAGACACACTCACGCTCACACAGACACACACACACAGAGACACACACACACGCTGAGATGAATTACCATGTGCTGTCCATAATTACATTTCAGATGAAAGATAAGGTTAGTTCCGGAAAGATGTCTGATACACACAGACACATACAAAGACACACAGAAACACACACACACACACACACACACACACAGAGCTGTCAATGTCAAGAGTCCTAGTTAATCACACCCCCAGTCTCATTTCACCTGCAGATAATGTTTTATGACATTAACACGCAATCAGTCAGCTTCCACAGAATGGGTATGTGTGTGTGTGTGTGTGTGTGTTTGTGTGTGTGTGTGTCTGTGTGTGTGTGTGTGTGTGTGTGTGTGTTTGTATATGCATCTTTGAAAGGTAATAACACACGCTCTTTGAACATGTCCTCTCTCTCTATAGCCTTCTCTCTCCCTCTCTCCCTCTCTCTCTCTCTCTCCCTCTCTCTCTCTCCCTCTCTCTCTCTCTCTCTCCCTCTCTTCATCTCTCTCTCTCCCTCTCTCTCTCTCTCCCTCTCTCTCTCTCTCTCTCTCTCTCTTCATCTCTCTCTCTCTCCCTCTCTCTCTCCCTCTCTCTCTCTCTCTCTCTCTCTCCCTCTCTTCATCTCTCTCTCTCTCTCCCTCTCGCTCTCTCTCCCTCTCTCTCTCTCTCTCTCCCTCTCTCTCTCTCTCTCTCTCTCTCTCTCCCTCTCTCCATCTCTCTCCTACTGGGCACCTTGCAGGGAGTCCGTTCCCAACCTATTAGCGGTGGCCTTAAAGCAAGGAAGCCACAGGAAGTCCCGTCTGGAAGGTAGAGTCTAGTGTTGTGATCCCTGCCCCTCGACGCAGAGAAGCAGGCGCCTCCGAACCACATCGTCCTACCGGGCTCTGGACCAGCAGGACCAGATCTTAGATCAGCCCGACCAGGCTCCTCATCAGTCTATAGATCAGGCTATAGATCAGGCTATAGATCAGGCTATAGATCAGGCTATAGATCAGGCTATAGATCAGCCAGACGTTGCACACAAAGTGAAGACCTGTAACCCCCGGGCTGTATTGCGCCCCCCCCCCCCCAGGAAGGTCATTTGGAAGCACATCTCGGCGGTCAGAGGTCAAACTGAGTGGTCCCTGAACCTGTCCATCAGACCACATCTGTCCAGAGGCTGAGCTCAGGGAGGGGGGGAGACTCCAGGTCGTTCCTCACATCCACCACCCCCCCCCCCCACGACCGTTCATCCATCAGTCCCACCCAGGATGGAGAGGATGACTGGAGACCAACCCCCCACCCCCCAGAGCCTTCTCTGTGCTGTATGGACCCCCCAGGGAGGAATGGAAAGCAGCGCTCCTCCACCATGGGGGGTGGGGGGGGGGGGGCGGTATGAGGGAGCGTCTCTCTGTTTGTATCTATATATAGATATACAGATCTATATCTGGATCTATTGTGTTGCTGTGCTCTCTAACTCTCCTCCCTCCCGTCGCTCCCTGTCTCAGTGCTCCTCCTCTCTCCTCCCTCCTCTCTCCTCTCTCCTTCCTCCTCCTCTCCCTCCTCCTCCCTCTCTCAGTTCTCCCTTTCTCAGTGCTCCTCCTCCCTCCTCTCTCCTCCCTCCTCCTCTCTTCTCCTGAAGCTCCCCTCTGTGGTCAGAGACCTGAGTGAGCCGTTCCTGTCAGACTTGGTCATTGCGTTACGATGAGGCTCATAAGGGTTGTAAATGGATGCGGCTCTGTTCCTGCCCCGCGGTGTTAGTCTGGAGTGGCCCCTGAAGGCCTCTCTCCTTCACCTTCAGCTCCTTCCTGCTGCTGCTGGAGCTGCTGAAACACTGCAAGGGCAACTGCACCACTGCATGAAGGCCCACTGCATGAAGGCCCACTGCATGAAGGGCCACTGCATGAAGGCTCACTGCATGAAGGGCCACTGCATGAAGGCCCACTGCATGAAGGCCCACTGCATGAAGGCACACTACATGAAGGCCCACTGCATGAAGGCCCACTGCATGAAGGGCCACTGCATGAAGGCCCACTGCATGAAGGCCCACTGCATGAAGGCTCACTGCATGAAGGGCCACTGCATGAAGGCCCACTGCATGAAGGCCCACTGCATGAAGGGCCACTGCATGAAGGGCCACTGCATGAAGGCTCACTGCATGAAGGGCCACTGCATGAAGGCCCACTGCATGAAGGCCCACTACATGAAGGCTCACTGCATGAAGGGCCACTGCATGAAGGCCCACTGCATGAAGGCCCACTGCATGAAGTGTGTCACACATGAATGTGTGCGCGTGCGTTCGACCCCATACTGTCGTCACACGTTGTGTATGAAGCCTTCGGTACGACAGCGGGATGCGGTGTGATGGCAGCTTCCTGTCACACCGTCCACGGAGAGGAAGCCACGTGTTAGCTTATCGTTCTGCAGAAGCTACGTGCTACGTTACAGTGCTGCAGCTACGTGCTACAGACCTGCAGCTACGTGCTACAGACCTGCAGCTACATGTTACAGACCTGCAGCTACATGCTACATGCTACAGACCTGCAGCTACATGTTACAGACCTGCAGCTACATGTTACAGACCTGCAGCTACGTGCTACAGACCTGCAGCTACATGTTACAGACCTGCAGCTACGTGCTACAGACCTGCAGCTACATGCTACAGACCTGCAGCTACATGCTACATGCTACAGACCTGCAGCTACATGCTACAGACCTGCAGCTACATGCTACAGACCCTCAGATACGTGCTACAGAACCTCAGCTTCATGCTAGAGACCTGCAGCTACGTGCTACAAACCCTCAGCTACGTGCTACAGAACCTCAGCTATGTGCTACGTGCTACAGACCCTCAGCTACGTGCTACAGACCCTCAGCTACGTGCTACAGAACCTCAGCTTCATGCTAGAGACCTGCAGCTACGTGCTACAAACCCTCAGCTACGTGCTACAGACCCTCAGCTACGTGCTACAGAACCTCAGCTATGTGCTGCGTGCTACAGACCCTCAGCTACGTGCTACAGACGCTCAGCTACGTGCTACAGAACCTCAGCTACGTGCTGCGTGCTACAGACCCTCAGCTACGTGCTACAGACCCTCAGCTACGTGGTAGCGTGAGTTGCTTACGGCGACTGGAGCTGGGCGAGGAGTCGTTGTGGAGGTGAGGAGTCAAGTGGAGGAGATCCACTGCGGCAGCCAGTATGTAAAGCACCTCCTCATTTCCCACAATGCCCTCTGAGCAACTGCTGCAGCGTCCCCCGGGACCACCGCTACACGCCGGGGGTGAAAGGTCGTATTGCAATTTTCAATCTGCTCGCATGGATGCATGCACAAACATACACGCTGAAATACACACACACACTGAAAGATACACTCACACGTACACAAACACACACGCTGAAGTACACACAAACACACACACTGAAAGATACACTCACACGTACGCAAACACACACGCTGAAGTACACACAAACACACACACTGAAAGATACACTCACACGTACACAAACACACACGCTGAAATACACACAAACACACTGAAAGATACATGTACACAAACACACGCGCACACGCTGAGATACACACAAACACACATACTGAATATACAACATAACATACACACTATCCTCGGGGGGGGGGGGGGGGGGGGGGGGGGGGGGGGGGGGGTTGTAGGATGGCAACATTCACATTGGCAAACAAACAAGCTTGCATGACCAAACACGTCCTAAAGTCAATGAGTGTAATGAAGCACAAACACAGCCATGGCTGAAACGGAGGCAATAGTTATTGTGTAAACACTGTCTTTGCATAGCTGATGGGGAGCGATAGCGCTGCGGTGATACCATGGCAAGGTAATTGGATGAATTATAACAGATTATGTCTCACATGAATGTACAGCCTGGCCTGGATGGCGCTGAATGGATATAAACAGCGTGAAGAGCCTGGAAGCTTCTCCAAATGGCTCGCGCACAGACGCTGTCAGAAGCGGTTACAGACGTGACGTTACAACGAAGCGAATGCGGAGAGAGCAGGACCGATCGGCTCTGAGCGAGCAGAGAGAGAGCGGGGACGGCGTGGGGGAGGAGCCAGGGACCCACAAGGTGCTGCTGGCTGCAGGTGGCCGGGATCCCGAGAGAGAACATTGATTGGATCGGAAGTGCGGCGCAGAACGCTCACATCGCACCGAGTGGCTTTCAATTACTTTCATGTTACATTTGAATGACTGTGACAACACATAAGGCCCGGCGCCCCATGATGGAGAGGGGTCTGACACACAGCCCCCCGCACGCACACACACACACACATGGTCCCGAGCAGACACACACGCATGTGAACACACACAAAGGAGGACAAAGACGCCCCTCATTCAGCTGCTAATGCTATTAGCTGACAGCAAGGATCCATCGCACACCAGACTGAAGGGGTTCATGAGAGAGAGAGAGAGAGAGAGAGATAGAGAGAGAGACAGAGACAGAGACAGAGAGACAGACAGAGAGAGAGACAGAGACAGACAGAGACAGAGACAGAGAGACAGAGACAGAGAGCGACCGAGAGACAGAGAGAGAGACGAGAGCGACCGAGCTAGAGTATATGTATATAGGGCAACCTCTGTCCTCAGTCTCAGCCGTGGTAACGTCTGTCAGGTATTTGTGGCTTTGTGTGTGTGTGTTGTGTGTGCGTGTGTGTGGTGTGTGTGTGTGTGGGTGGTGTGTGTGTGTGTGTGTGTGTGTGTTGTGGCGCGCGCAGCGCGCGCGTGTGTGGCGCGGCACACTACATGAGTAATAAATGTTAGAGAGATCCGCTCATGACTGTGTGAATGAATAATGAATGAATGCAAATTCATTCATGCAGAACCCGAGGGGGCTGTCCGTTCGGGACCGGCCCGACAGTGTGTCACCGTCCCAGTGGAACCAGTAACAGCCCACCACACACACACACACACACACACACGCACACGCACACAGACACACACACAGACACACACACCCACCCACCCACACACCCACATACATACACACACACACACATACACGCACACGCAAACACACACACACACACATACACATGCACAAACATACGCACTCAAACACAAACATACACACGCAGGTCACACACACACACACAGAGGCACACACGTCACACCCACACAGTCATACACAACGTAGCGCACAGCTTAATGATGGAGGGAGGCTGGAGGAGGAGGGTGGAGGGAGGAGGAGGAGGAGGAGGAGGAGGAGGAGGGTGGAGGAGGAGGAGGAGGGAGGAGGAGGAGGAGGGAGGAGGCTGGAGGAGGAGGAGGAGGAGGAGGAGGAGGAGGAGGGAGGAGGAGAAGGAGGAGGAGGAGGAGGGTGGAGGAGGAGGAGGGTGGAGGAGGGTGGAGGAGGAGGAGAGGAGGAGGAGGGTGGAGGAGGAGGAAGGAGGGTGGAGGAGGAGGAGGAGGAGGAGGAGGAGGAGGAGGAGGTGGAGGGTGGAGGAAGAGGGTGGAGGAGGAGGAGGAGGAGGAGGGTGGTGGAAGAGGGTGGAGGAGGAGGAGGGAAGGGGGGAGGCTGGAGGAGGAGGGAAGAGGAGGGTGGAGGAGGAGGGAGGAGGAGGGTGGAGGAGGAGGAGGGTGGAGGAGGGTGGAGGAGGAGGAGGAGGAGGAGGGTGGAGGAGGGTGGAGGAGAAGGGTTGAGGAGGGTGGAGGAGGAGGAGGGTGGAGGAGGAGGGAGGAGGAGGGTGGAGGAGGGTGGAGGAGGAGGGAGGAGGAGGGTGGAGGAGGAGGGTGGAGGAGGGTGGAGGAGGAGGAGGGTGGAGGAGGAGGGAGGAGGAGGGG
>NC_136936.1:51420415-51422915 GCF_949987615.1 Pollachius pollachius
AACATGTCTGTTTTTGTGTGCGCATCCGTCGTACCAACCAGAACAAGTGCTTGAAGTGAATGTTAAGCGTTAAGATAATGAGGAAGCATTAATGATAATAATAAGCTGTTAATGAGGATCATACACATGTGATATGTTCACTTTATAACGGCCTCTTAATGAGTCCCCCTGGCAGTTCGCTTCTCAGTGTGTACTCATACGGGACCACAACCCCCCCCCCCCCCCCCCCCCCACACACACACACACACACACACACACACACACAGAAATACACGCGCCCACCCACACAGAGATATACCCTTAGTCTATTACTTTGTTAATGAAGTCGGGGTATGTGGAGCATAATTGGGCCTCAGTGTCATTAGTGTTGATGGTGTGTGGTGGCGATCGCTGTGGCTTTAGAGGCTGGTCAACAGTACAGACACATGCGCTTTAGATCTATCTTCATATCCTGGTTCTTATTCACCAGGTGTTGCTGTGAGTGACCTTCATCCTCTAGACCGATGGACCTGTCATCTCCTCTCTGTTCCAGCAGGCGGTCGTAGCAGCACCTCTTTCCCTGTTGGGTGACGGAGGTTCTATTGAAGGTCAACTCTCTGGTGGAGCGGGTGAAGCTCTCAGAGGGCGGTGTACTTCTCCAGTGTTCATTTGAAAACCTTTTTCCCCGTCAACTCGTGCGGTCTCAGGTCATGAGAGAAAGGGAAACACGTCAGACCTCAGCTCGTCTGCAGTCAGACTCCAGACGAGTTCTAATGACCTTATCCACAGCCTCCGCACGCCTGGTCTGGACCGGTCTGGACCGGTCTGGACCGGTCTGGACCCGGTCTGGACCTGGTTTGAGCTTGTTTGAACCTGGTTTGGACTTGGTTTGGACCTGGTTCAAACCTGGACGAGGGGGTCCCTAACATGGGGTCCCTAACAGGGGGTAACAGGGGGTCCCTAACAGGGGGTAACAGGGGGTCCCTAACAGGGGGTCCCTAACAGGGGGTAACAGGGGGTCCCTAAAGGAGTGTCTCTAAAGGGGGTCCCTAAAGGAGTGTCTCTAAAGGGGGTAACAGTGGGTCCCTAACAGGGGGTCCCTAAAGGGGGTCCCTAAAGGAGTGTCTCTAAAGGGGGTCCCTAACAGGGGGTAACAGGGGTCCCTAACAGGGGGTCCCTAAAGGAGTGTCTCTAAAGGGGGTCCCTAACAGGGGGTAACAGGGGTCCCTAACAGGGGGTAACAGGGGGTCCCTAACAGGGGGTCCCTAACAGGGGGTAACAGGGGGTCCCTAAAGGAGTGTCTCTAAAGGGGGTCCCTAAAGGAGTGTCTCTAAAGGGGGTAACAGTGGGTCCCTAACAGGGGGTCCCTAAAGGGGGTCCCTAAAGGAGTGTCTCTAAAGGGGGTCCCTAACAGGGGGTAACAGTGGGTCCCTAACAGGGGGTCCCTAAAGGGGGTCCCTAAAGGAGTGTCTCTAAAGGGGGTCCCTAACAGGGGGTAACAGGGGTCCCTAACAGGGGGTCCCTAAAGGAGTGTCTCTAAAGGGGGTCCCTAACAGGGGGTAACAGGGGTCCCTAACAGGGGGTCCCTAAAGGAGTGTCTCTAAAGGGGGTCCCTAACAGGGGGTCCCTAAAGGGGGTCCCTAAAGGGGGTCCCTAACAGGGGGTCCCTAAAGGGGGTCCCTAACGAGGGGGTAACAGGGGGTCCCTAACAGGGGGTCTCTAAAGGAGTGTCTCTAAAGGGGGTCCCTAACAGGGGGTAACAGGGGGTCCCTAACAGGGGGTCCCTAAAGGAGTGTCTCTAAAGGGGGTCCCTAACAGGGGGTAACAGGGGTCCCTAACAGGGGGTAACAGGGGGTCCCTAACAGGGGGTAACAGGGGGTCCCTAACAGGGGGTCTCTAAAGGAGTGTCTCTAAAGGGGGTCCCTAACAGGGGGTCTCTAACAGGGGGTCCCTAAAGGAGTGTCTCTAAAGGGGGTCCCTAACAGGGGATCCCTAAAGGAGTGTCTCTAAAGGGGGTCCCTAACAGGGGGTCTCTAACAGGGGGTCCCTAAAGGAGTGTCTCTAAAGGGGGTCCCTAACGAGGGGACCACAGAGGACCAGGCCGCCACACGGCCCTCACAGTGTTTACTGGTGGCGTGCTGCGTGTGACGTCTGTGATGAGCCCAGATCAGAGGTCACGCTGCCCTGGGCAGCTGCAGCACCCCCCCCAGGGCGATCAGGGGGAGCGCTGGAAGAATGAGCGCATTCAATCTGAGGAATTATTAATTATTAGGATTATAATTGATGTCAGAGCATTCAGCTGCAATTAAACCTGTGTGTGCGTGATCACGGTTCAAGTGGTTTTTTGCATGTGCACTCAAGCATACGCACGCACACACACACACACACACATGCATTCACCCGCATCCACAGACACGCATTCACACGCACACACATACATAGTCACACATATACATACGCTCACACACACAAGCACACATACACATACACTCACACACACAAGCACATACACATATAGTCA
>NC_136936.1:51427915-51440415 GCF_949987615.1 Pollachius pollachius
CACTGGAGAATTTGGATTCTGTTTGGATCAACATTCAAGTTCAAAAGGCAAATGTGATAGGTTTAGAGCTCATTAGGCATTTTGGATCATTTTCTACGTAGAAAAATAAACAGAATTAACCAAAATCCAAGCCACATCAAACGTTTAAAACGTCTCTTACATAACAAACACAGCTCTCCATGTGATCAGGATGACTTGATAGAGACATAGAATCAAAGCTTTCGTTGAGCATGACATGAGATCACACAACACAAATACCTTTGGCACATTTGAGCTCCGATCCTGCGACAGTAGAGCTCAGATAGAGTATAAAAATAAGTTCCAGAGAATTGCAAGTGTTGCACAGGATGTTGTGAGTGCATGCAAGTACAAAGCTGTTGGTTTATTTCGATTTAAAAATGGGATTGTTCCTATCACACAACCACAGTCAGACGCACGCACTCACACATGCAGAAATGCACACACCACACACACACACACAAACACACACACACACACACACACACACACACAAATATTTGTAGTTCAGTGCTTTGCATAGGAATGAAGAACTTCTTATATGGAGGCTGTATATTGCTTCACTGTCTATGACTCAAGTTCCACACATTTTCATCAATCATATAAATAAAAAAATGTACTCACACACAAAGTAAGGCTGTCATTACCAGAACAGAATATGGTGAAGTTAGTTAGAATGGGGGAGAAATAAGGAATGCAGCATATTTACAACATAGCCAAAGTGAAGGCCTGGTGGGTAGTGACCTGGAGGACCAGTGGTAGCTTAGTAAGTGTTAGCATACAATACGATACTAGGTGTGATAATAATCCTCTGGCTATCAATACGCTCATGAGCTGGTGCAGACAGCACCCAACGCCCCCTAACCCCTTGTTCAGGTGGGGTCAGGTGGGGTCAGGTGGGGTCAGGTGGGGTCGGGGGGTTGGGCTACTCAGTGCAGAGGTCAACAGGGGGCCGTCCTGTCAGCGTTCCGCACAGGGAGCGGAGACCAGCAAGTTTTTATGTGTTTGGTCACTTGCTGTGTGTGTGTGTGTGTGTGTGTGTGTGTGTGTGTGTGTGTGTGTGTGTGTCTGTGTGTGTAATCCGTCTGTCCGACTGACGTCTCTGTCCTTCTGCACGCTCATCGAGGCGGGGGTGTTCGGGGGGGGGGGGGGGGGGGGGGGGGGGGGGGGGGATTAGCACCATCCTTTGTTTTGGAAAAAAACTAAAAGAAGACTCAAACAGGAAGTCCATCTCCCTGGGCGGGGGCGGGCCGGGCTGTGATTGGACGGTGAGGCTTCCCCCTCATGTCCTCTTCATGCACACCTGACAGCGGCTGATGTAGGTTCGGAGGTTCCCAGCCTTCAGCGTCGCTGGGACGGGTTTCCTGGAGCAGAGAGAACACAGACATCTTAACACCTACCACCTACCTCCTACCTCCTACCACCTACCTCCTACCTCCTACCACCTACCACCTACCTCCTACCACCTAACACCTACCTCCTACCACCTACCGACTACCTCCTACCACCTACCTCCTACCTCCTACCACCTACCTCCTACCACCTACCTCCTACCTCCTACCTCCTACCACCTACCTCCTACCACCTACCTCTTACCTCCTACCACCTACCACCTACCTCCTACCACCTACCTCCTACCACCTACCTCCTACCTCCTACCACCTACCACCTACCTCCTACCACCTACCTCCTACCACCTACCTCCTACCTCCTACCACCTAACTCTTGAATGAAGAGGATACCATCTCCTAAGGGCCGGTTATGGTTTGGTTATGGTTATGGTTCCTAGCTCTAGCTCCAGCCTTAAGGGCCGGTTATGGTTTGGTTATGGTTATGGTTCCTAGCTCTAGCTCCAGCCTTAAAGGCCGGTTATGGTTTGGTTATGGTTATGGTTCCTAGCTCTAGCTCCAGCTTTAAGGGCCGGTTATGGTTTGGTTATGGTTATGGTTCCTAGCTCTAGCTCCAGCCTTAAGGGCCGGTTATGGTTTGGTTATGGTTATGGTTCCTAGCTCTAGCTCCAGCCTTAAGGGCCGGTTATGGTTTGGTTATGGTTATGGTTCCTAGCTCTAGCTCCAGCCTTAAGGGCCGGTTATGGTTTGGTTATGGTTATGGTTCCTAGCTCTAGCTCCAGCCTTAAGGGCCGGTTATGGTTTGGTTATGGTTATGGTTCCTAGCTCTAGCTCCAGCCTTAAGGGCCGGTTATGGTTTGGCTATGGTTATGGTTCCTAGCTCTAGCTCCAGCATTAAGGGCCGGTTATGGTTCCACGTTCACCACGCAGACGCTCCGACGCAGTCCTGAACCTTAATGGTTCTGCGTCGGGTTTTAGGGAGCGGACCAATCACAGCCCTTGCTGCTGCGTCGCCTCGATGGAAGGTTAACATTTTCGGGAGGCGCACGTCCGCAAGGGCGTAAGGGGCCCGTAACCCCCCTTGGGTTGTTGACCGTGGGACCATAACCGGCCCTTTAGTTGTGTTACCTTTACCGTGTAACGTAAGTTATATTCATATTATCAGTTGGAACTACTTGTGATGTCTGTGTGTGTGTGTGTGTGTGTCTGTGTCTGTGTCTTTGTGTGTGTGTGTCTGTGTCTGTGTCTGTGTGTGTGTGTGTGTGTGCCCTCGTGTGTGTGTGTGTGTGTGTTCTCGTGTGTGTGTGTGTGTCCTCGTGTGTGTGTGTGTGTGTGTGTTTGTCCTCATGTTTGTGAGTGTGTGTGTGTGTGTGTGTGTGTGTGTGTGTGTGTCTGTGTCTGTGTGTGTGTGTGTGTGTGTGTTTTTGTGTGTGTGTGTGTGTGTGTCCTCGTGTGTGTGTGTGTGTGTTTGTCCTCATGTGTGTGAGTGTGTGTGTGTGTGTGTGTGTCTGTGTGTGTGTCTGTGTGTGTGTCCTCGTGTGTGTGTGTGTGTGTGTCTGTATGTGTCTGTGTGTGTGTCCTCATGTGTGTGAGTGTGTGTCTGTGTTTGTGTGTGTGTGTGTGTGTGTGTGTGTGTGTGTGTGTGTGTGTTTGTCCTCGTGTGTGTGTGTGTGTGTGTGTGTGTGTGCGTGAGTGTGTGGGTGTGTGTGTGTGTCCTCGTGTGTGTGTGTGTGTGTGTGTGTGTCTGTGTGTGTGTCCTTGTGTGTGTGTGTGTATGTGTCTGTGTGTGTCCTCGTGTGTGAGTGTGTGTCTGTGTTTGTGTGTGTGTGTGTGTGTGTGTGTGCGTGCGCCTCACGTGAACATGTCCTGGTCCTCGATGGTGGCCAGCCAGAAGCTGTAGGAGTTGGAGTAGTAGTTGCAGGTCCCGCGGCCGTGGCACTCGATGAACGGAGCGCTGCGGAACTCCTCCAGGCAGGAGCCGGGCGACGCCAGGGCCTGGCCCGAGCCCTCGGAGCCCGCACTGGTGTGCTGCACACACACACACACACAAGGACACACACACACACACACACATGAGGACACACACACACACACACACACAAGGACACACACACACACACACACACATGAGGACACACACACACACACACACAAGGACACACACACACACACATGAGGACACACACACACACACACACAAGGACACACACACACACACATGAGGATACACACACACACAAGGACACACACACACACATGAGGACACACACACACACACGAGGACACACACACACACACACATGAGGACACACACACACACACATACACATGAGGACACACCAAACACACACACATGAGGACACACCAAACACACACACACATGAGGACACACATGAGGACACACACACACACACACATGAGGACACACACACATACACACATGAGGACACACATGAGGACACACACACACACACATGAGGACACACACACATACACACATGAGGACATACACAGACACATGAAGACTCACACACACACACACACACACACACACACACACACACCACAGAGATCCTTGTCAGAATCGTTCGGCTCACCTGACCACAGAGAGACCATCTGATCATTTATCCACAGGCAGCATCAAACCGCAGAGTCGGCCGCTCAGCGCGGGGAAACAACAACGCTCGCTCCTCTTCCCGACGCTAGCCGCCATGCTACATGCTACGTGCTACGCGCTACGTGCTACGTGCTGCTCACCATGACGAAGGAGTAGCCGATCCAGAGGGAGTCCCACCCTTGGGGGCAGGCCGGGATCATGATGGTCTGGCTGTGGACCGCAATCACCATGGCTGGGGCCTCGCACACAGCACACCTGGGGGCCCGGTGAAGCATGCCATGGTCATGTTATCAGTCGGAACTATAGCTTTAACGTTAGCATGTTATATATACTCACACACAGACAGACACACACACATGCACAGACACACACACACGCACAGACAGACCCACACACACGCACAGACATACACACATACAGGGCCGTAGCACCAAATTCTGGGCCCTGTATACAATAGGTACTGATGGGCCCCTGCAGAATTGTTGATGGGGGGGGGGGGGGGGGGTTGATGGTAGAAAATTCTGAAGACTTTTTTTTTTTTTTTATTCCCATGGGCCCACCTCTGCCTTGGGCCCACAACTGTGTACCTTATACCCGCAGTCTGACGGCCCTGCACACATACACACACATACACACACACACACACACACACACACACACACACACACACACACACACGCACACACACTCTTAGGGGGTCCTGGATGTGCGACCCACCTGCTGATGAAGGGTCTGATGCTCTGGCCGGAGATCGGTGCCATGTTCATGGGCATGGCCTCGGGCGAGGTCAGCCAGTAGGAGTAGTCGTTGCGGGAGGCGAAGTTACAGACGTTGTTGATGTTGCAGAACAGGAAAGGCATGGGACTGAACTTCCTCAGACAGCTCCCTGCGGTACCTGTAGCGACCACAGGGGGGCGGTGGTGAGCTGCAATGTTCCCTCATGCCCCCGTGTCTGTCTGCTGCCTGTCTCTCTTTGTACCTAGGTCCCGTCTCTCTGCTGCCTGTCTCTCTCTGTACCTAGGACATGTCTCTCTCTCTGCCTGTCTCTCTGTACCTAGGTCCTGTCTCTCTCTGCCTGTCTCTCTGTACCTAGGTCCTGTCTCTCTATCTGCCTGTCTCTCTCTACCTAGGTCCTGTCTGCTGCCTGTCTCTCTCTGTACCTAGGTCCTGTCTCTCTCTCTGCCTGTCTCTCTGTACCTAGGTCCTGTCTGCTGCCTGTCACTCTCTGTACCTATGTCCTGTCTCTCTCTGTACCTAGGTCCTGTCTCTCTCTCTGCCTGTCTCTCTGTACCTAGGTCCTGTCTCTCTCTGCCTGTCTCTCTCTGTACCTAGGTCCTGTCGCTCTCTCTGCCTGTCTATCTCTGTACCTAGGTTCTGTCTCTCTCTGCCTGTCTCTCTCTGTACCTAGGTCCTTTCTCTCTCTGCCTGTCTCTCTGTACCTAGGTCCTGTCGCTCTCTCTGCCTGTCTCTCTCTGTACCTAGGTTCTGTCTCTCTCTGCCTGTCTCTCTGTACCTAGGTACTGTCTCTCTCTGCCTGTCTCTCTGTACCTAGGTCCTGTCTCTCTCTGCCTGTCTCTCTGTACCTAGGTCCTGTCTCTCTCTGCCTGTGTCTATCTGTACCTAGGTCCTGTCTCTCTCTGCCTGTCTCTCTGTACCTAGGTCCTGTCTCTCTCTGCCTGTCTCTCTGTACCTAGGTCCTGCCTCTCTCTGCCTGTCTCTCTGTAACTAGGTCCTGTCTCTCTCTGCCTGTCTCTCTCTGTACCTAGGTCCTGTCTCTCTCTGCCTGTCTCTCTTTACCTAGGTCCTGCCTCTCTCTGCCTGTCTCTCTGTAACTAGGTCCTGTCTCTCTCTGCCTGTCTCTCTCTGTACCTAGGTCCTGTCTCTCTCTGCCTGTCTCTCTGTACCTAGGTCCTGTCGCTCTCTCTGCCTGTCTCTCTGTACCTAGGTCCTGTCTCTCTCTGCCTGTCTCTCTGTACCTAGGTCCTGTCTCTCTATCTGCCTGTCTCTCTCTACCTAGGTCCTGTCTGCTGCCTGTCTCTCTCTGTACCTAGGTCCCGTCTCTCTGCTGCCTGTCTCTCTGTACCTAGGTCCTGTCTCTCTCTCTGCCTGTCTCTCTGTACCTAGGTCCTGTCTCCCTCTGCCTGTTTCTCTGTACCTAGGTCCTGTCTCTCTATCTGCCTGTCTCTCTCTACCTAGGTCCTGTCTGCTGCCTGTCTCTCTCTGTACCTAGGTCCTGTCTCTCTCTCTGCCTGTCTCTCTGTACCTAGGTCCTGTCTGCTGCCTGTCACTCTCTGTACCTAGGTCCTGTCTCTCTCTGTACCTAGGTCCTGTCTCTCTCTCTGCCTGTCTCTCTGTACCTAGGTCCTGTCTCTCTCTCTGCCTGTCTCTCTGTACCTAGGTCCTATCTCTTTCTCTGCCTGTCTCTCTGTACCTAGGTCCTGTCTCTCTCTGCCTGTCTCTCTCTGTACCTAGGTCCTGTCGCTCTCTCTGCCTGTCTATCTCTGTAACTAGGTTCTGTCTCTCTCTGCCTGTCTCTCTCTGTACCTAGGTCCTTTCTCTCTCTGCCTGTCTATCTCTGTACCTAGGTCCTGTCGCTCTCTGCCTGTCTCTCTCTGTACCTAGGTCCTGTCTCTCTCTGCCTGTCTCTCTGTACCTAGGTACTGTCTCTCTCTGCCTGTCTCTCTGTACCTAGGTCCTGTCTCTCTCTGCCTGTCTCTCTGTACCTAGGTCCTGTCTCTCTCTGCCTGTGTCTATCTGTACCTAGGTCCTGTCTCTCTCTGCCTGTCTCTCTGTACCTAGGTCCTGTCTCTCTCTGCCTGTCTCTCTGTACCTAGGTCCTGCCTTTCTCTGCCTGTCTCTCTGTAACTAGGTCCTGTCTCTCTCTGCCTGTCTCTCTCTGTACCTAGGTCCTGTCTCTCTCTGCCTGTCTCTCTGTACCTAGGTCCTGTCTCTCTCTCTACCTGTCTCTCTGTACCTAGGTCCTGTCTCTCTCTGCCTGTCTCTCTCTGTACCTAGGTCCTGTCGCTCTCTCTGCCTGTCTATCTCTGTACCTAGGTCCTGTCTCTCTCTGCCTGTCTCTCTGTACCTAGGTCCTGCCTCTCTCTGCCTGTCTCTCTGTAACTAGGTCCTGTCTCTCTCTGCCTGTCTCTCTCTGTACCTAGGTCCTGTCTCTCTCTGCCTGTCTCTCTGTACCTAGGTCCTGTCGCTCTCTCTGCCTGTCTCTCTCCGTACCTAGGTTCTGTCTCTCTCTGCCTGTCTCTCTCTGTACCTAGGTCCTGTCTCTCTCTGCCTGTCTCTCTGTACCTAGGTCCGGTCTCTCTCTGCCTGTATCTCTGTACCTAGGTCCTGTCTCTCTCTGTACCTAGGTCCTGTCTCTCTCTGCCTGTCTCTTTGTACCTAGGTCCTGGCCGTGGGACCTCTCGTTGCCCTGGACGTAGAGCAGAGAGTATCCGTCGTAGATGGGCCGGGTGCCGTCGGGGCACTGGGGGACCTCCACGCTCTGGCTGTGGCGGGTCACCAGGAACCCGTGCTCCATGGAGGCCGACCCGGGCGGCCCCAGCAGACCGGGGGTCCCATCGGGTCCCGGGGGGCCCGGGTATCCCCTGGGACCTGAAGGTAAATAAAGATATTAAATTTCACAATATGCATTGAAAATGTGTCTCAGACCCTCAGACCCTCAGACCCTCAGACCCTCTCCCCTCAGACCCTCAGACCCTCAGACCCTCAGACCCTCAGACCCTCTCCCCTCAGACCCTCAGACCCTCAGACCCTCTCCCCTCAGACCCTCAGACCCTCAGACCCTCAGACCCTCAGACCCTCAGACCTCCAGACCCTCAGACCCTCAGACCCTCAGACCCTCAGACCCTCAGACCCTCTCCCCTCAGACCCTCAGACCCTCAGACCCTCAGACCCTCAGACCCTCTCCCCTCAGACCCTCAGACCCTCAGACCCTCAGACCCTCAGACCCTCAGACCCTCAGACCCTCAGACCCTCTCCCCTCAGACCCTCAGACCCTCTCCCCTCAGACCCTCAGACCCTCAGACCGGATGAGCTTCACGCTTCAGTCTGGTCTGAGCGTTAGGGGAGG
This sequence comes from Pollachius pollachius, assembly GCF_949987615.1. Lineage (NCBI taxonomy): Eukaryota > Metazoa > Chordata > Actinopteri > Gadiformes > Gadidae > Pollachius > Pollachius pollachius. The sequence continues at coordinate 51,435,987 of NC_136936.1, forward strand.
GGCGTGTCTGAGCGTTAGGGGAGGGGCGTGTCTGAGCGTTAGGGGAGGGGCGTGTCTGAGCGTTAGGGGAGGGGCGTGTCTGAGCGTTAGGGGAGGGGCGTGTCTGAGCGTTAGGGGAGGGGCGTGTCTGAGCGTTAGGGGAGGGGCGTGTCTGAGCGTTAGGGGAGGGGCGTGTCTGAGCGTTAGGGGAGGGGCGTGTCTGAGCGTTAGGGGAGGGGCGTGTCTGAGCGTTAGGGGAGGGGCGTGTCTGAGCGTTAGGGGAGGGGTGTGTCTGAGCGTTAGGGGCGTGGTCAGTCCACCTGATGCTGCCGCCCATTGGATGATCTTCAGCCGTACTTCCAAAGTAAACACCCTTTTACACCACTTCTTGCGTTCAAAGTAAACTCATTCTAAAGCATCTTAAACATAATTATATGACTTAATCCATCATAGAAATCTTTGAAACGGCCATCTGCTGCTTCATCATCCTCATCGTCTTCACTGGCTGGGGTTCCCTAATGGCCGCCTGAGCTGAGTTCCGACTGCACCGGAGCTGGCCAGACTGTGGTGGACTGTTTAGCTCGCTCGGGGCGCTATGTGGTGGAAGGGCTTCCCCTGAGGGTCACTCACCTGTGGGCCCCATCAGCCCCGGCTCCCCCTTGGCCCCTGACTGGCCGTTGTAGCCGTGCTGGCCTTCGTCTCCTTTGGGCCCCGTGTGGCCGGTCACACCTGACCCGGAGAGAGGCGGAGAGGTCAGAGGTCATCGACACAGCCAGCGGAGCGTCACATGGTTCTGTCTGTTGAGGCCTTACCCTGCTGCCCCTTCTGCCCGTGGTAGCCGCTGGGCCCCTGGGGGCCTGGAGGGCCCTGGGCCCCCGGGAACCCGGAGTCCCCCTTGATTAAGGTGTGGGGACCTGGCGGGCCAGGGGGGCCGACCGTACCTGAAACACAAGGGGGTGTTAGCATCAGGCTGTGGTGCTAGCTCTACACAGAGAGGAGTCTGCGCCCACGTTCCGTACCCTTCTCTCCCTGGAAGCCATGGTCTCCGAACTCTCCTTTGAACCCGAGTGTCCCGACCTCACCCTTCATACCTGGGAAGGGGGAACACACGTTAGGCCTGAGTGCAGCCACACACACATGGCCCCAGGACACTGGGCAGCCAATGGGGATCCAGCAGGTAACAACTCACCTGGGAACCCAGGTGGGCCCTGGAATCCCTTCTCCCCCCGCAGTCCGTCCACACCTGGAAGGCCCACTTGTCCCTATAAGACACACGCAAACACACACACACACATGCACACACACACACACACACGCACACACATGCACACACACACACACACACACACACACACACACACACACACATTCCAATTAAAGCTGCACAAGGGGAACCAACTGGGCAGTGCCTCAACAGTCAGGAGGAGGGTCTCTAGGACCTACCGGGATTCCGGTGTTCCCGCGCTCCCCTTTGGTCCCTTCCTCCCCCTGCAGTCCGATGAAGCCTTGGTCTCCCTTGTCTCCCTTGGGTGCCTCCCTGCCTGGCAGGCCCTCAGGTCCGGGGGCCCCGTCGGCTCCTGGGGAGAGGGGGGAACAGGGTGAGCAGACCGGTTTCAGACCCTAACTCCACACTACTGTGCTCATGGTTTCTGGTCTCTCAGTGGGATGTGCACCTGATTGTCCGGGGATTCCCGGCTCTCCGCGTTCTCCTTTGGGGCCCTCCAGCGACGCTCCGGGGGGGCCCCTGAGCCCGGGCTCTCCGGGGTTCCCGTGGGGGCCGTGGAGGCCCTTGTCGCCCTTGGTCCCGGGAACGCCTGGGTGGCCTGGTGTGCCGGGGAACCCGGGACTGCCTTTATCACCTGCAGGGAGAGGGACGGCACTCTGTAGAGACAGACCTCCTCCTCTAGCCTACAGTAGGGCTCACACGCTGTAGAGACAGACCTCCTCCTCTAGCCTACAGTAGGGCTCACACGCTGTAGAGACAGACCTCCTCCTCTAGCCTACAGTAGGGCTCACACGCTGTAGAGACAGACCTCCTCCTCTAGCCTACAGTAGGGCTCACACGCTGTAGAGACAGACCTCCTCCTCTAGCCTACAGTAGGGCTCACACGCTGTAGAGACAGACCTCCTCCTCTAGCCTACAGTAGGGCGCTGTAGAGATGGACCTCCTCCTCTAGCCTACAGTAGGGCGCTGTAGAGACGGACCTCCTCTTCTAGCCTACAGTAGGGCTCACACGCTGTAGAGACGGACCTCCTCCTCTAGCCTACAGTAGGGCGCTGTAGAGACAGACCTCCTCCTCTAGCCTACAGTAGGGCTCACACGCTGTAGAGACGGACCTACAGTATGGCTGAGGACCAAGCCATCAGCCCACTACCACCAGGAGCCTTAGGAGGTGATATATCATCATATAGACACAAAGACATCACAGTAATGAGGGGGAATATCATCACCAATGGTTGTGTCATAAACTAAAACCTTGGGAAACTCTTTGGGGGTAAAATAAGTATATTTGAACAAATCAAATATTTGGAACAATATATACAGTGGGGCAAAAAAGTATTTAGCCAGCCACCAATTGTGCAAGTTCTCCCACTTAAAAAGACGAGAGAGGCCTGTAATTTTCATCATAGGTAAACCTCAGCTATGAGAGACAAAATGAAAAAAAAAATCCAGAAAATCACATTGTCTGATTTTTTAAGAATTTATTTGCAAATTATGGTGGAAAATAAGTATTTGGTCACCTACAAACCAGCAAGATTTCTGGCTGTCACAAACCTGTAACTTCTTCTTTAAGAGGCTCCTCTGTCCTCCACTCGTTACCTGTATTAATGGCACCTGTTTGAACTCCTTATCAGAATAAAAGACACCTGTCCACAACCTCAAACAGTCACACTCCAAACTCCACTATGACCAAGACCAAAGAGCTGTCAAAGGACACCAGAAACACAATTGTAGACCTGCACTAGGCTGGGAAGTCTGAATCTGCAATAGGTAAGCAGCTTGGTGTGAAGAAATCAACTGTGGGAGCAATTATTAGGAAATGGAATACATACAAGACCACTGATAATCTCGCTCGATCTGGAACTCCATGCAAGATCTCACCCTGTGGGGTCAAAATGATCACAAGAACGGTGAACAAAAATCCCAGAACCACACGGGGGGATCTAGTGAATGACCTCCAGAGAGCTGGGACCAAAGTAACAAAGGCTACCATCACTAACACACTACGCCGCCAGGGACTCAAATCCTGCAGTGCCAGACGTGTCCCCCTGCTAAAGCCAGTGCATGTCCGGGCCCGTTTGAAGTTTGCTAGAGAGCATTTGGATGATCCAGAACAGGATTGGGAGAATGTCATATGGTCAGATGAAACCCAAATAGAACTTTTTGGTAAAAACTCAACTCGTCGTGTTTGGAGGAGAAAGAATGCTGAGTTGCATCCAAAGAACACCATACCTACAGTGAAGCATGGGGGTGGAAACATCATGCTTTGGGGCTGTTTTTCTGCCAAGGGACCAGGACGTCTGATCCGTGTGACAGAAAGAATGAATGGGGCCATGTATCGTGAGATTTTGAGTGAAAACCTCCTTCCATCAGCAAGGGCACTGAAGATGAAACGTGGCTGGGTCTTTCAGCATGACAATGACCCCAAACACACCGCCCGGGCAACGAAGGAGTGCCTTCGTAAGAAGCATTTCAAGGTCCTGGAGTGGCCTAGCCAGTCTCCAGATCTCAACCCCATAGAAAATCTTTGGAGGGAGTTGAAAGTCCGTGTTGCCCAGCGAAGGCCCAAAAACATCACTGCTCTAGAGGAGATCTGCATGGAGGAATGGGCCAAAATACCAGCAGCAGTGTGTGAAAACCTTGTAAAGACTTACAGAAAACGTTTGACCTCTGTCATTGCCAACAAAGGGCATGTAACAAAGTATTGAGATGACCTTTTGTTATTGACCAAATACTTATTTTCCACCATAATTTGCAAATAAATTCTTTAAAAATCAGACAATGTGATTTTCTAGATTTTTTTTTTTTCATTTTGGCTCATAGCTGAGGTATACCTATGATGAAAATTACAGGCCTCTCTCATCTTTTTAAGTGGGAGAACTTGCACAATTGGTGGCTGACTAAATACTTTTTTGCCCCACTGTATTATAAAACCCCAAAGATCTTTGGTCAATCATTTGGTAGCCCCTTTGTCTGCCAGAGGCCCCGGGGCCCAGGTGGGGGTCACTGCTATGGAGCAATGTGGGGGGGGTAGGCTAGCAGAAAGCTAACGACGAGGTCAAGAGAGGGGACAGGGGGGTCCGACCCAGCGGGGGACAGTGCACTCACCCTTGCCGCCGGTCCCTCCCGGCGTTCCCGGGAATCCTCTTCCAGGAGTACCTGGGAACAGAAGGAGACAATGTTCCTCAAACTACAACACACACTTGAGGATTAATACATAGGTTAGGG
>NC_136936.1:51445415-51464393 GCF_949987615.1 Pollachius pollachius
CAGGATAGCCAGTATTCCCGGGCTCTCCAGGATATCCTGGGTCTCCTTTCTCCCCTGACACACACCAGAACAACACCAGTCAAATAAGTTTCCCTAATGGTATAATGTTGCTGAAACATCTGATCATCCAATCAAAGCCAGGAACACATCCCAGGGGGGGAACGACTCCAACGGTTCAAAGATGAATTCATGCTTCCATTGAAAGGTGTTCCTATCGCTCACCTGGCTGTCCGGGTAAACCGGGCTCTCCGTCTTTCCCTGGGACCCCAGGGTCTCCAGTCTGACCTGGGAAGCCCTTCTGGCCCGTGGAGCCAGGGTCACCTGAGGAGGAACCAGAGGTCGTGGTTACAGGGAACGTCTTCACCTGAACCGCCTCCGACAGCAGGCCCTGTCACTCACCTGCAGCGGCCACCTTGTGTTTTGAGCGACCACTCAACTATTTGTGAGTAGGGAACGGCCATACCTACTGTATGAATGCAGTAATGACTACAGTACCCATGAATGTAATAACTTTTTCTGAATCATTTCTGATGATGTTTATAATGATTTACTCCTTTTAGATTATCATTGTTACCTGAATTAGGATTTGTATCTTGTGTATTGTTATGTTTTGTGTCTTCATGTGTGGACCCCAGGAAGACTAGCTCGTACCACTTTGGGGACAGCTAATATACAATAAGCACTAGCTTGCGGGGGGTTGTGTTTACGACCAACATGGCCATTATAGGTTCATAGTCCTGCATTCCCATGGAATCAGGCAGACTCTGACGGAAAACCAATATACCGTACCATCACAGTGGACCAGAACAGGACGCTCATATTAGTAAGGCCTTCAGGCAACGGGAAACAGAGTCGCCGGCCAAAATTCAAATGTTTGCTCCATTTACAACGTTTACAATTTACAACGGTCAATTTTTGTCTCCCTCACTCAGGGAGACAACATGGCTCCCTGTTTGTGAGTGACATCGATTGCATGAAGGCAGTTCAGCATTCAGCAAGCGCTTAGAACCAAGATGGCAGCCATAGTTGAAACAGGCCTGAATAGTAACTTACATCCAACGGTCTTATGTTAACCTGTAGCAAAATGTTGTCAGTTAGCACTTGTAACTGACACATTTAGCTACAGGTTCTTAAAGGACCATATCCATTTGGGTCTACATTCAAATTTGGAAGGACCGCTGCTCCTACAGCCTTCATTGGTCTGCAAAACCACCTGGCGACTGGTGCTGGGTCTTAGACCGCTTGTTTCGTTCCCTACCTATCCTGTCGTGAGTCTAAGGACGCTAGTTCTGTTCTTGAGTCTCATAGCCTTGTTAGTTTCCTACCTGTGACCCCAAGGTCTCCCTTCTCCCCCTTCATGTGCTCCATGTCCACCTTGCTCATGTTCCCGGGCGGGCCTTGGAGCCCCCGGTCTCCTCTCACTCCCTTAGGCCCGGCCACGCCGAAGTCCCCCCGCGGTCCACCCAGACCCGGGTCACCTGGGGAGAATGACAGCAGATGAAGCTCCTCCCGTCTCCAGAGCCTTCATACCTCTCAGGTTCCTCACTGGGTTCCGGGCGTAGAACCCGCCTCACCTCGTTCACCGGGGTAGCCGGGGGTGCCAGCGGGTCCGGAGCTCCCAGGGGCACCCGGCGTCCCCATGACGCCCATCTCTCCCTTTGGACCTACACACACACGTGCACACGCACAAACGCACGCACACGCATGCACGAGCACACGCACACAGAGTGGAGTTCAGTCAGTGTTGACGCTAAAAACCCTCCTCCAGCAGTAGGTCGAACCCGTGGCGGTGGTTCTCACCGTGGTCTCCCGTGAGCCCCGCCCTGCCCGTGGGTCCTGGACGCCCCGGAAACCCGGTCCCCCCCGCCTGGCCGGGGAACCCTGGCAGGCCCTTCTCCCCCTGGGGCCCGGGCATGTCGAGACCGGGGGGCCCGGGGAATCCCTTCTCCCCCTTCTCCCCGCTGTAACCTGCACACAGGGTAAGGGGGTCAGAGGGTGGACCATGAGGACCTGGGGTCTGCTGACCACAGGGGGTCAGAGGGTGGAGCCTGAGGACCTGGGGTCTGCTGACCACAGGGGGTCAGAGGGTGGACCATGAGGACCTGGGGTCTGCTGACCACAGGGGGTCAGAGGGTGGACCATGAGGACCTGGGGTCTGCTGACCACAGGGGGTCAGAGGGTGGAGCCTGAGGACCTGGGGTCTGCTGACCACAGGGGGTCAGAGGGTGGACCATGAGGACCTGGGGTCTGCTGACCACAGGGGGTCAGAGGGTGGACCATGAGGACCTGGGGTCTGCTGACCACAGGGAGTCAGAGGGTGGACCATGAGGACCTGGGGTCTGCTGACCACAGGGGGTCAGAGGGTGGAGCCTGAGGACCTGGGGTCTGCTGACCACAGGGGGTCAGCAGACCCCAGGTCCTCATGGTCCACCCTCTGACCCCCTGGGGTCTGCTGACCCCAGGGGGTCAGAGGGTGGACCATGAGGACCTGGGGTCTGCTGACCACAGGGGGTCAGAGGGTGGACCATGAGGACCTGGGGTCTGCTGACCACAGGGGGTCAGAGGGTGGACCATGAGGACCTGGGGTCTGCTGACCACAGGGGGTCAGAGGGTGGACCATGAGGACCTGGGGTCTGCTGACCACAGGGGGTCAGAGGGTGGACCATGAGGACCTGTGGTCTGCTGACCACAGGGGGTCAGAGGGTGGACCATGAGGACCTGGGGTCTGCTGACCACAGGGGGTCAGAGGGTGGACCATGAGGACCTGGGGTCTGCTGACCACAGGGGGTCAGAGGGTGGACCATGAGGACCTGTGGTCTGCTGACCACAGGGCTGGCAGCGGGGAGCTGCTCCTTCTGCGGTAGAACACGTGTACCGGGCCCTTAGGTTTGGACTCACCGAATGGTCCAGGCTCTCCTTGGGGCCCCTGGGGACCGGGGCCCCCAGGCAGACCTGCTCCTGGTTCTCCCGGTGGACCGACCTGTCCTGAGAGCCCGGGGGGGCCGGGGGTACCTGGAGGAAACCGAGACAACAGCGAGTGAAACAAGCCGCCCATCATGATCACACGTCTCGTCACCTTGTCCCGGGAGGTTTGTTTCCTGACCTTTGACCCCCTGAGCTCCAGGTGGTCCTGCGGGTCCCTCCAGCCCCGGGACCCCCGTCAGACCAACGTTCCCTTTCGACCCGGGGAACCCAGGCCCCCCTTGGGGCCCCTGAGACCCCTTAGGACCCGGTAGACCCCGACCAGGGTCTCCCTGTCAAGAGAACCAACCAGAGCCGGTTAGGATCTCATTAGTCCAGCTCTGAACATCCAAGGCACACACAAACACACACGCACACGCACACATACACACATACACACATATACATATACACACACAGAGACACACACCTTCTGACCAGCCCCCCCAGGTTGCCCCGTGGCTCCGTCATGCCCTGGTTTTCCTGCCTCTCCAGGAACTCCTGGGGCTCCTGGGATTCCAGAATATCCTAGCGACACACATCACAGTCGACCTATCAGCCACAGCCGGTCCCCTCTGGTGTCTTTTGTTTCCAGAACCAGACATATGAAACTGACGATGGCACGGGAGTAACAGTCCTGATCGTGTATGCGGCCTACCTTTGGGGCCGGGAACGCCAGGAAGTCCGATCCCCGGAAGTCCGTGGTCACCCTTCCCTCCGGGGAACCCTTGCAGCCCCGGGTCTCCGCGCAGTCCCTGGTCACCTGGCAACAAAGACACAAATTCAATCCAGGAAAAGTGTTTCCGGAAGTTTAGTTGTTAGAGGAACAATCACAGCCCTTGTCGTCTCCGTCCGTCTCCGTTCTATCGATGGATAGTTAAAAAATATTGAATGCGCACCTAGAGCTACGGAGAGGGTCTCCGACGACGGAGTGGGCTCTCCGTGTCTACGTACAGCACTTTACGGAGAAGTTAAAAGCAGCCTTTAGTCGGCCCTCCTTCGCTCTATGTTAATGGTCCATCTTGTCACCATCACATGCTCTGGTTCAGTGCCCACCTTGTAGTCCCGGGATGCCCGGCTGTCCTCTGAGTCCGGGGGTCCCCTGAGGTCCAGGGGCGCTCACTCCTTTACCAGCTTCTCCTTTCAGGCCTGGTGGGGGACAGGACAGAGCGTACGGGACACACTACATTACACAACACCTGCACCTTCAACAGCCCTGTCTGTAACACCGCCTCACGTGTGATATCAGATAACGACGCAGGTGGTGAATGACTGTGGTAAGAATATGTGGATGCCACTTGCATAGTCCTGATAAACAGGGGGTTTGTGGATAGGGTATCATCTCTGTCTGCAGAGGTTCTGACACATTGCTTCAACAACCCTGACTACAGACTGCTGGCCGAAGACTCCAACCATCACCCCTTCGCCAACAGGAAACTCCACGACAACAGCGGACACCATCAGGGCTACGGCGCCCCGGCCTGGGGCTGGCTGTGGATGTTTACTTGGCTGCCAAGGTGTGCTCAGCGGTCTGTTTACCTGTCTGTCCAGGTGTGCTCAGCGGTCTGTTTACCTGGCTGCCCAGGTGTGCTCAGCGGTCTGTTTACCTGGCTGCCCAGGTGTGCTCAGCGGTCTGTTTACCTGGCTTCCCAGGTGTCCCTGGTCTTCCTGGGGTCCCGGGCACGCCCTTGTCTCCAGTCTCCCCCGGCAGCCCCACCCCAGGGATCCCAGGAAGGCCTCGCTCTCCCTGCGGCCCTGAGGGCCCGTGGTCCCCGTCCAAACCGCGGTCGCCCTTGATTCCTTCTCTGGCCTGCGGGCCACAGGGGAGAGGGTTAGACAGTCACAGAGGAGAGGGTTAGACAGTCACAGAGGAGAGGGTTAGACAGTCACAGAGGAGAGGGTTAGACAGTCACAGAGGAGAGGGTAAGACAGTCACAGAGGAGAGGGTTAGACAGTCACAGAGGAGAGGGTAAGACAGTCACAAAGGAGAGGGTTAGACAGTCACAGAGGAGAGGGTTAGACAGTCACAGAGGAGAGGGTAAGACAGTCACAGAGGAGAGGGTTAGACAGTCCACTCTGCTCTCTGTCCACACACTCACTCACACACACACATAGTCTAAGAGGGCATTCATGCTTCAGAATACGTTGATTATTTCAGCTGGCCGGTGAAGACCAGTGGGGTCTCCATAGAGACTGGGAATCAGTAAACAAAGATGATGCAAATTAAATTAAATAAATGACGCCCACTTTAATTCTCTGACTTTGATTGCGTGACACACTTTCAAACATAGGACACCCTCAATGTTTGGATTGCTTTCGGCAAGTTATCAAAACTAGGAGGTCCAGGAATAACCCGTATACCAGTCTGGTGTTTGTCAGTGTTCCTCTCACTCACTGCTTACCGGTTCTCCTTTGGGGCCGACTGAACCCGAGAAGCCATCCTTCCCTGGGAACCCGTCCAAACCTGGCAGGCCTGCGGAGCCTGGGGCCCCAGGGAGCCCCCGGTCCCCCTTCAGCCCAGGGGCCACGAAGACGTCCCCTGGTTCCCCGACCGCCCCTGGGGCTCCCATCAGGCCCGGGCTGCCACCAACACCCTACGGGGAGACCAGCGGACCGGTTAGAGACCTCATGTTGGACGTCATGAGAACGGACCCTAATGCTGGACGCCGTACCGCTTGTCTACTGAGCGTTGGGTAGGGCAGGAGGGTTGGGCATTCTCTCTGCACCTTCTAAAGCGCTATCAGTGGGTCTGCTTGCAGCCCCTGGTTGGAGCCTCATGGGGGTTCTGCTGATAACAGGGGGGCTACTCACGAAGGTTCCAGGGGGACCAGGAGGACCAGACGAGCCCTTCTCTCCCTTAGCGCCGGCCAGCCCAGGGAATCCTGCCACAGGGAGAGGAGGCGTTCAGAACCCTAGACCCTCTGACCCTTCAGGTACGTCATCAGACCACACAGGCCAGGAAGCTGTCATGCTGCTACCACCCGTCTGTAGAGGTGTTGATCCGGACGCTGAGGTGATGGTGCGTGGTCGGCTCACCTTGTACTCCTTTAGGCCCAGAGGGGCCGGGGGATCCCGGGGGTCCGTTGGCCTCACACTGAACGCAGGTCTCTCCCCTCTCACCTGGGGAGGGGGGGCAGGTGTTCCGTGGTTTGAGCGGTGATCTTATGGGGGATATCATGTCAACCACTAAACAGACGTCCCTCTAAAAGAAACCGATCACTGAACTAAGACCTCGCAGAGCCTTCCCATACGGAACTGATTGGACAAGTCTGATTAACCGCCCCTTATCAGGAAAGTGGACCTTTACACCACATACATGTTCTTCTACTGAGTGACACGTCGTTCTACTGAGTGATGAGTGACAGGGTGACGGAGTGACAGAGTGACAGGGGCCCGGGCAGTGGGGGGGCCATGTGGCTGGTCAGCCGTACCTTTTTGTCCCAGCTCTCCTCGAAGGCCGATGGGTCCTGGGGGCCCAGGAGCGCCTTTCTCTACATTGCACTCACCGGGGTCGACTGTAACACACACACACACACACACACACACACACACACACACACACACACACACACACACACACACACACACAAAAACACACACACACACATAAACACACACACATCAGCGCGCGTTTCTCAAAGGGGGGTACACAGACCCCTAGGGTTACTTAATGAAATCAAGAAAAATGTGTATTTTTGTAGTTTAAAAATTGGTTGCTGGTAAATAGCTCCGCCTTAATACAATGTATTAACCTAAATACTTCCTTAACAAACTGAGGTAGTACAGATGAACGCTAACAAACATGTGTTTGTTAAATCTTTCCAATGAACGACACAAATCATAAGGGAAGCAGAGGACCAAGCTGCTCATTGGACTGTTTGAACATTTACACCTCCCGTCTAATGTCCCACGTACACATGCAGTGTGTCTGCATGTCCCTCAGTGAACAGGTGTGTCTGCATGTCCCTCAGTCAACAGGTGTGTCTGCATGTCCCTCAGTGAACAGGTGCGTCTGCATGTCCCTCAGTCAACAGGTGCGTCTGCATGTCCCTCAGTCAACAGGTGCGTCTGCATGTCCCTCAGTCAACAGGTGCGTCTGCATGTCCCTCAGTCAACAGGTGTGCCTGCATGTCCCTCAGTCAACAGGTGTGTCTGCATGTCCCTCAGTCAACAGGTGTGTCTGCATGTCCCTCAGTCAACAGGTGTGTCTGCATGTCCCTCAGTCAACAGGTGTGTCTGAATGTCACTCAGTGAACAGGTGTGTCTGCATGTCCCTCAGTCAACAGGTGTGTCTGAATGTCCCTCAGTCAACAGGTGTGTCTGCATGTCCCTCAGTCAACAGGTGTGTCTGCATGTCCCTCAGTCAACAGGTGTGTCTGCATGTCCCTCAGTCAACAGGTGTGTCTGCATGTCCCTCAGTCAACAGGTGTGTCTGAATGTTACTCAGTGAACAGGTGTGTCTGCATGTCCCTCAGTCAACAGGTGTGTCTGCATGTCCCTCAGTCAACAGGTGTGTCTGAATGTTACTCAGTCAACAGGTGTGTCTGCATGTCCCTCAGTCAACAGGTGTGTCTGAATGTGTAGGGGTCTGTGGTGGGGTGTGAGACAGGGTGATGTGTAGGGGTCTGTGGTGGGGTGTGAGACCGAGTGATGTGTAGGGGTCTGTGGTGGGGTGTGAGACAGAGTGATGTGTAGGGGTCTGTGGTGGGGTGTGAGACAGAGTGATGTGTAGGGGTCTGTGGTGGGGTGTGAGACAGGGTGATGTGTGGGGGTCTGTGGTGGGGTGTGAGACAGGGTGATGTGTAGGGGTCTGTGGTGGGGTGTGAGACAGGGTGATGTGTAGGGGTCTGTGGTGGGGTGTGAGACAGGGTGATGTGTAGGGCTCTGTGGTGGGGTGTGAGACAGGGTGATGTGTAGGGGTCTGTGGTGGGGTGTGAGACAGGGTGATGTGTAGGGCTCTGTGGTGGGGTGTGAGACAGGGTGATGTGTAGGGCTCTGTGGTGGGGTGTGAGACAGGGTGATGTGTAGGGCTCTGTGGTGGGGTGTGAGACAGGGTGATGTGTAGGGCTCTGTGGTGGGGTGTGAGACAGGGTGATGTGTAGGGCTCTGTGGTGGGGTGTGAGACAGGGTGATGTGTAGGGGTCTGTGGTGGGGTGTGAGACAGGGTGATGTGTAGGGGTCTGTGGTGGGGTGTGAGACAGGGTGATGTGTAGGGGTCTGTGGTGGGGTGTGAGACAGAGTGATGTGTAGGGGTCTGTGGTGGGGTGTGAGACAGGGTGATGTGTAGGGGTCTGTGGTGGGGTGTGAGACAGGGTGATGTGTAGGGGTCTGTGGTGGGGTGTGAGACAGGGTGATGTGTAGGGGTCTGTGGTGGGGTGTGAGACAGAGTGATGTGTAGGGGTCTGTGGTGGGGTGTGAGACAGAGTGATGTGTAGGGGTCTGTGGTGGGGTGTGAGACAGGGTGATGTGTAGGGGTCTGTGGTGGGGTGTGAGACAGGGTGATGTGTAGGGCTCTGTGGTGGGGCGTACTGGGGGCTCCTGAGATCCCGGGGGGGCCGGCCTGCCCGTCCTCTCCAGGGGGTCCGCGGAGAGACTCCCCCTCCAGGCCCCGGTCTCCCGGCGGTCCCGTGTTTCCCTTGTTCCCCCGGTCTCCTTTAGGGCCTTCGGAATTCTGGCCTGCAAACAAACGGGAATACTCAGCCCATCGTCAGCGGAGGATTTGTCCCAGCATACAGGGAAAGGCTTCTTGGTCTCTAGGTAACATCATCTATATATATATATATATATATATATATATATAAAAATATATTATTACATAGAAACAAAGTCTAGAAAGTAAGTAACAGCTGAGTGAATCACCTGGAGGCCCAGCGTCTCCATGGGGACCAGTGAAACCTGCCCACACATTGAAAAGTCACAAAATGAATGATATCAACAATGAAAAGGTCCAACAACTGTAGTAATCATCAATGAACAGCTCCACAGCACTGTGTGTGTGTGTGTGTGTGTGTGTGTGTGTGTGTGTGTGTGTGTGTGTGTGTGTGCATCTGTGTGTGTGTGTGTGTGTGTGTGTGTGTGTGTGTGTGTGTGTGTGTGTGTGTGTGGTGTGTGTGTGTGTGTGCATCTGTGTGTGTGTGGTGTGTGTGTGTGTGTGTGTGTGTGTGGTGTGTGTGTGTGTGTGTGTGTGTGCATCTGTGTGTGTGTGTGTGTGCATCTGTGTGTGTGTGTGTGTGTGTGTGTGTCTACCCTTCTCCCCCTGCCGTCCTGGGAGACCAGGGGGTCCTGGGGGTCCAGACACCCCAATACCCTGCAGACCCCAGACCAGACTGAGTGTTAGAGCAGTAAACCTGCTGCTGGGGCCATAACACACACAGCAGCATAATGCTCCAAACCACGATTGGTCATCCCACAGCAGGATTACACACACACAGAATATATACCGCACAATAAGGAAACGTAGGTAGAATATAGTAGCAAATAAATGACTAGGGTCTGACTTATGTGATTAGGATTTATATTTAAAAAGGTATCAATGACACGTTTTTATCCATGAAATCCAAACAAAATATATCATGCAACATCTATTCATTATTCATTTTAGATTTGTCGTAATTGCATTCGTAATAAATTAGAATTGACACAAGTCTCTGTTGCGAAGCTGTATCACAGTAACGGCGACATCTGGTGGTTCAATGCAGAACTATATCTTCTTTATTTATTTTATATTTGGAGCTCGGATTAGGGTTTGCATTGAGTCATACAGGAAGATGCAAGAGCGAGAGAGATACAGGAAAGATAGATCTTACGGATCCTGGTGGTCCCTTTTCACCCTTTTCACCCTGAAAACAGACACAGAAATGAGTATCCTACATCAGTTTAATGGAACCATATATTCAAACTTTTAGCTCAAGCTGTAACTATCAAGTGGTAGTATTGGCACTATTCCTCTGTCTTTTAATTATTGTGTTGATAAAAGGAGATTACCGGGAACCCGCTGGGTCCAACGGTTCCAGTGAAGCCCCTCTCTCCCTGTAAGACACAACGAGTTAGCTTACATGCTAACGCTGGCTAATACATGAACGGTATTTAATCATAAAACACATGAAGCACTCACCCTCGGCCCTCCGTCTCCCTCTTTTCCAGGTTTACCCTGAACATCAAAGAGAAAGATTGGGATTATAATGGCTTTATGTGAGAACAGACTCTAACCTGAGTGGTAAAGCATTAACACACTGTAAGGTAGACAGTATAACAGTCTTCTTTAACAGTACAACAGCCTGCTGTAACAGTGTAACAGTAACAGTGTAACAGCCTGCTGTAACAGTACAACAGTACAACAGGCTGCTGTAACAGTACAACAGTAACAGTGTAACATTAACAGTATAACAGTAACAGTGTAACAGTAACAGTATAACAGTCTTCTGTAACAGTACAACAGCCTGCTGTAACAGTGTTACAGTAACAGTGGAACAGTAACAGTGGAACAGTAACAGTAATAGCAGCCTGCTGTAACAGTACAACAGTAACAGTACAACAGCCTGCTGTAACAGTGTAACAGTAACAGTGTAACAGTAACAGTGTAACAGTAACAGTACAACAGCCTGCTGTAACAGTGTAACAGTAACAGTGTAACAGTAACAGTGTAACAGTACAACAGCCTGCTGTAACAGTACAACAGTAACAGTGTAACAGTAACAGTGTAACAGTAACAGTGTAACATTAACAGTGTAACGGTAACAGTGTAACGGTAACAGTGTAACAGTAACAGTGTAACAGTAACAGTACAACAGCCTGCTGTAATAGTGTAACAGTAACAGTGTAACAGTAACAGTGTAACAATACAACAGCCTGCTGTAACAGTACAACAGTAACAGTGTAACAGTAACAGTGTAACAGTAACACTGTAACAGTAACAGTGTAACATTAACAGTGTAAAAGTAACAGTGTAACGGTAACAGTGTAACAGTAACAGTGTAACAGTAACAGTGTAACAGTACAACAGCCTGCTGTAACAGTGTAACAGTAACAGTGTAACAGTAACAGTGTAACAGTAACAGTGTAACAGCCTGCTGTAACAGTGTAACAGTAACAGTGTAACAGTAACAGTGTAACAGTAACAGTGTAACAGCCTGCTGTAACAGTGTAACAGTAACAGTTTAACAGTAACAGTGTAACAGTAACAGTGTAACAGCCTGCTGTAACAGTGTAACAGTAACAGTTTAACAGTAACAGTGTAACAGTAACAGTGTAACAGTAACAGTGTAACAGTAACAGTGTAACAGCCTGCTGTAACAGTGTAACAGTAACAGTGTAACAGTAACAGTGTAACAGCCTGCTGTAACAGTGTAACAGTAACAGTTTAACAGTAACAGTGCAACAGTAACAGTGTAACAGCCTGCTGTAACAGTGTAACGGTTCAGGTCGTGCTCTAAGGTGGCTGAGTGCAGACCACCCACCCTGGCTCCTGGGGGGCCCGGTTCCCCTTTCATCCCGGTCATGAATGGCGAGCAGTACCCCTGTTAGGAAAGGGAGACAGAGGGGGAGAGACTGTGAGCTCAGAACTGCTGTCAGAAGTGAATGTTTCCCTAAAGAACTTTTATTTTGAAGACACTGACTTTTTCTCCTTGGTCGCCACGAGCTCCTCTTTCTCCCTGCAGGAAAAGTAGAAACCAGTCAATAAAATATGATTCTACTGGAAATATCTTTAATCAATCCTCCAATTAATTTATCCATCCATTTGACATCATCATCCATCATCATCATCATCATCATCATCATCATCATCATCATCATCATCATCATCATCATCATCCATCATCATCATCATCATCATCATCATCATCATCATCCATCATCATCATCATCATTATCATTATCATCATCATCATCATCCCTCTAACCATCCCTATGGAGGGGTCCTCTCTAGGTGCGTACCGGGTTTCCAGGGACGTATTGGGTGGTTCCAGGTCCCTCCTGTCTTTCAGCTGGAGGACCGGGGGGTCCCGGTGGACCACGGAACCCTCGTTCCCCCTGGGGAGGGAGGAGCAACCATCAGAGGCAGAGTTAGCCACAGTGAACCCACTGGGAACCACAGGCCCTGCAGTGTCAGCCGAAGTGAACCCACGGGGAACCAAGGATCCCCCAATCGACTACTTTGGTTGTAGCTCTGGCTTGCACAAATGGACAGAATCAACAGTTGGAAATACCTGTGCTCCCATGTGACATGAAATAATGAATAATGAATGCTTATCGTTTTCTGCCTTGTGTAACTCACCTGGTCGCCTTTCTCACTCTGGAAGGACAGCCGGTCGCCCTAGACAACGGAGACACAGAGCACCTCCTGTCAGCATCAGGGCTCAGCTGGGCTCGACATCTGGAGGATGCAGATGATTACGGATCATTCAGATCACTTACCTTCTCTCCCTGAGGGCCTGGCGGGCCAGCCTCTCCCTGTGAGAAACAGTCATCCAGTCAGTCATCCAGTCAGTGCTATAGCGGTGGGCTGCTGAACACTAAGTGGGATGTCTTATCAAGACGGATCAGTTTCCCCGTGAACACATGAACACCGAACACAACGCGGTTCATCACCGGAGACGGCCCGTGAGAAGGACACACACTAGGTGGTCACATCAAGACTGATGACGCCGCAAGGTTACCATGACTACCTAGCAGCATCATCAGTCAGATAGGTAACCATGGCTACCTAGTGGCGTCATCAGTCCAATAGGTTACCATGGTTACCTAGCAGCATCATCAGTCCTGGTGTTTGGTGTGCAGCAGGACTTACCCTGGGGCCTTCGTATCCATGGGGGCCGTCGGGGCCAATGGGTCCGGGGAGGCCATTGGGTCCCTGGGGGGGGACGGGGGGGTCAGAACATTCTAGTGGCCTCAGTCACAGTCAGAGAGGAGGAGGAGGGATTCAAACCAGCACACAGACCAGCACCTCATTATGAGGACTGATGACACTCACGCACACACACACACACACACACACACACACACGCATGCACACACACACACACACACACACACACACACACACACACACACACACACACACACACACACACACACACACACACACACACACACACACACTCACACACACGTGGATACAAACGTACAGGAAGTCCGGGTACTCCATTGAATCCTCGGTCTCCTTTCACTGGAATGATGCCGATCACTCCACCGGGGTCTCCCTACGGGGGCCAGCAAACAGTCAGTACGCCCCCTTACTGACTGGTACCAGTGCACTGACTGGTGTTATACTGACTGGTACCAGTGGAATGACTGCTGCTATACTGACTGGTACTAGTACTTTTAGTTCTGTTAATGTTACTGTTAGTGCTGACTGTTAGACAAATCTCCCAGTATGCTGACTGTTCCCAGTATACTGACTGTTCCCAGTAGTTGACTATTTCCAGTATGCTGACTATTCCCAGTATACTAACTGTTCCCAGTATGCTGACTGTTCCCAGTAGTTGACTGTTTCCAGTGTGCTGACTGTTCCCAGTATGCTGACTGTTCCCAGTATACTGACTGTTCCCAGTATACTGACTGTTTCCAGTGTGCTAACTGGTCCCAGTATACTGACTGTTCCCAGTATACTGACTGTTCCCAGTAATGCTGACTGTTCCCAGTATACTGACTGTTCCCAGTATACTGACTGGTCCCAGTGTACTGACTGTTCCCAGTATGCTGTGGGAGGACGTGCACCAGAAGGTGTTGGACTGACCTTCATGCCTGTGATCCCAGGAATACCCTGAGGAGAAGAGGAGACGCATCAACACAGAGACACATCACCACTACTATACTGGCTGTTACCAGTGTACATGCTGGCTGTTACCAGTGTACATGCTGACGGAAGAGACGAAGAGACGTATCAACACAGAGCTTTAATGAATGGAGTCTAAACCGCACTGTGTACTCTCTCCATCAGCGGCTTCTAGAGGCTGGGGACCTGCAGCTATAGCCGTATACTTTCAGACTCACTGCCATGGACGATAGGTACGGTTAGATATTCAGAGGTCAGAGCGGCAGTGTACCACAGTGCCGGTTCAGACATTATGATGTCTCATCGTGGGTTCTTACAGGCGGGCCTTGAAGACCAGGGAAGCCGTCGGTTCCATCTCTGCCTGCTTCTCCCTGGAAACACAGAACACACAGGTGAGAGGGAGACGGACAGGAGGTCATGAGGACATGAGGACACAGACATGAGGACACAGACATGAGGACATGAGGACATGAGGACACAGACATGAGGACATGAGGACACAGATATGAGGACATAGACATGAGGACATGAGGACACAGACATGAGGACATGAGGACACAGACATGAGGACATGAGGAGACACATTAGGAGACACATGAGGACACGGACATGAGGACATGAGGAGACACATGAGGACACAGACATGAGGACATGAGCAGACATTAGTCCAGCATTAGAGACACAGAGACACTTACTTTAGTTCCGTTGCACCCTGGGATACCTATTGCACCTGGAGGGCCATCGTGTCCGTTGATCCCCTAGGAAAACAAACACACACACACACACACACCAATGAATGCATGAGAATGTTTTCCTGGTTGGAGCAGACTGTGTTAAAGAGGCTCTAAAGACCTACTGGTATTCCTGGATTTCCTGGGAAGCCGGCCAGGCCTGGAGGACCCTGGAAGGCATGAGGAACATCTCAGTCATCAGGTTAGCTTAGCTTCGGTCAAGACACAACACTAGAGGAAACCCAACAGTAAGCCAGCTTAGAGCGGACTCAATACACAACACTAGAGGAAACCCCACAGTAAGCCAGTTTAGAGCGGACTCAATACACAACACTTTGAGGAAACCCCACATTAAGCCAGCTTAGAGCGGACTCAATACACAACACTAGAGGACTCTCCACAGTAAGCCAGCTTAGAGCGGACTCAATACACAACACTGGAGGACACTCCACAGCAAGCCAGCTTAGAGCGGACTCAATACACAACACTAGAGGACACTCCACAGTAAGATGGTCTAGAAACTCACTTAAGAGGACAGGGTGTCTGCACGGTCAAGGCTGAATGGAAAGGCCTGAATGCGATTAAGTTTTGAATCATGACGGTAAGTCCATCCCTGATACATGAGGATATACTTACACGCGTCCCTTTGACTCCAGGGGTCCCTGGCTGACCGTAGTCCCCCTAAAGAGGGACAAAGGACAGAGGATAGAGAGGGTCAGGGTCTGGCTGTATGGGGGAACAGACAGTACAGTGATGGAGGATAGAGAGGGTCAGGGTCTGGCTGTATGAGGGAGCAGTGCATTGAGTGTCGGGCCCCTCACCTTGGGGCCCATGGGGCCGACGGGGCCCTCGTGGCCTTGCATCCCGGGGAACCCCATGACGCCGGCCTGCCCGATGAATCCTGATTCCCCCTGGAAGACAAGGATCTCGCTTAGCGTCTCCGTGTGGAAGAGGGAGCCCCCCAGGGAGAAAGGAGCCCCCCCCCAGGTAGGAGGGAGACCCCCCAGGTAGAAGGGAGCCCCCCCCCCCCCCCCGAGGTAGGAGGGAGACTTTCAGAATAAATACACTCAGTGTCTGTGTTCTGTCCACTGACTGGTTGGGAGCTGTGTGACGTTACTTGGCTCTGGCTAAGGGGCGGGACCTAGCGTAGCTCGGTAGCCTGGGGGCGGGACCTAGCGTAGCTCCTCTGGCTAAGGGGCGGGACCTAGCGTAGCTCGGTAGCCTGGGGGCGGGACCTGGCGTAGCTCCTCTGGCTAAGGGGCGGGACCTGGCGTAGCTCCTCTGGCTAAGGGGCGGGACCTATCATAGCTCGGTAGCCTGGGGGCGTGACCTAGCGTAGTAGGTAACACATAGCGACTTTAATTAAGCTATAGGTTAAAAAATACATATATTTATTTATTTCAATATAAAAATATGTATAAAATGTTATTAACGTGTAAAATGAGTATGTCATAAAGGTTTAATTTTAGATTGTACTTTAATTATTGTCTTTGTTTAGTGTGACTACAATGTTCCTGAGCCCTTTCCTTCCTTCACCACCAGAGGGCAGCAGACTCTTTCATAACCTTCTGTCACCAGATGTGCAGCTGAAAGACGAGAGATCTGATATGGGCAATAAAATGAACAAGTGCTTCGGGATCTGGGACCAAATGATTTCCATTTAATTCCCCGCATCATTCATGACTCATATGTTATGACGATAACCATCAGACCCTTCCGACCGGTCTCCACCAGGGTCGACGGCTCTCTGCTGTCAGAGCTCAGCAGGAGAGGGCAGCACTGCAGTGAGCAGGGCGGCTGGTGAAGGAGTGGTTCAGTGCTGGGCGTTCTGCTCACCTTGGCTCCTTTCACTCCACTGCAGTCACACCTCCCACACGAAGCCCCACAGCCCTGGAGACGCAGAGACAGACGGCCGTTAGACCTTTACATTGACATTTAGAGCGTTAAGCAGACGCTTTTATCCAAAGCGACTTAACATAAGTATATTTGTCATAAGAAGTTAACAATATATCTGTCGGTACAGCAAATATGTTCATAGAACCAAGTGCAAGTACTAACACAATTAAGTACTACGAATAATTACAACGTACAGTAAGTGCGTACATTAAGTGCCAGGACGTACAACATACAATGGTGGGTGGGAGGGACTGGTTGGCTATGCAGAGTCCAGGTGAACTCTGAACAGGTGAGTTTTGAGTCTGGGACCTCTGGTTGATACATCTGTAGAACGACTCTTGGCTGATTACTTTTAAAAGGTATGTGTTTTTCTGATGAAACAACGTCAAGAACAACGCATCAAAAATGTAAATGCTGTATAACCTGTCTTTCTTAAAACTAAGAACCCCAAAAATCATAAATATTTTCTTTGTATTTATGAAAAGTGTCGCATCACGTCTTAACCTTAAGGTCATCTCCTGCTACACATCTCTGCTCAGCACTGCTCATAAACGTGAATAATAATAAATAAGTGCACATCATGTCCGCTGCTCTGAAAAGCGCTTCATAAATATATGAAATGCAGTCCATATGAATATATGTGTTGTTCACGAAGAACATCAAGCTGTCACCGGGGATAGATGACGGTCGCGGAGCGAGCCTCAGAGGTGTGATGTTCACGTTCCATCCTGAGGTCAACAGGATGACATCAATATATTTATTCTAAGGAACCCTGACCCCCCCCCACCCGAGGTTCTCACACTTCTCTCCCCTGTTTCCCAGTAACTTGGTAATGGATACACTGGTCCCAGCGTGTTACATCATTTCCTGTGTGGGGGTCTGACGTCCCAGAAGACTAGAGGCTCGTTAGGGCTGAGAGACGGAGGCTGAGCTGGAGCCTCACAGCTGGACTCAACCCCCACTGCACCCACCCCTCGTACAGAGGAACACCACCCACTACCCTCCTACACCACCCTCATACACCACCCTCATACACCACCACCCACCACCACCCTCATACACCACCCTCATACACCACCCTCATACACCACCCCCCACCACCACCCCTCATACACCACCCTCATACACCACCCCCCACCACCACCCCTCATACACCACCCTCATACACCACCCTCATACACCACCCTCCCCCCCACACCCTCCTCCCCCCCACCCAGCTTCCACTATGGGGTCTCTGGAGGCCAGAGCCTGGGAACTGGCCTCACTGCCTTCAGCTCCTGGCCTCTCTCTCTCTCTCTCTCTCTCCTCCCCTCTCTCCCTCCCTCCTTCTCTTCCCCCCTCTCTCTCTCCCCCAGCCTCTCTCTCCTCCCCCTCCCCCCCCTCCCCCCCTCTCTCCCCCCTCTCTCCCTCCTCCCCTCCCCCCTCTCTCCTCCCTCTCCCCCCCTCTCCCCCCCTCTCTTCTCCCTCTCTCCCTCCTCCCCTCCCCCCCTCTCTCCCCCCTCTCCCCCCCTCTCCCCCCTCTCTCCCCCCTCTCTCCCTCTTCCCCTCCCCCCCTCTCTACTCCCTCTCCCCCCTCTCCCCCCCCTCTCCCCCTCTCCCCCCCTCTCCCCCACCTCTCTCCCCCCCTCTCTCCCCCCTCCCTCTCACCTCCCCTCTCTCCCCCCCCTCCCCCCTCTCTCCCCCCTCTCTCCCTCTTCCCCTCCCCCCCTCTCTCCTCCCTCTCCCCCCCTCCCTCCCCCCCTCTCCCTCTCCCCCCCTCTCTCCCCCCCTCTCCCCCCTCTCTCCCCCTCTCTCTCCCTCTTCCCCTCCCCCCCCCTCTCCTCCCTCTCCCCCCTCCCTCCCCCCCTGTCTCGTGGCGTGGCGTGGGCCAAACGCCTCCCAGTGCTCAGGGGCCCCGGGGGCATGGCCAGGAGGAACCAGCTGTCGGTCTGCCTGCTGGACTGGCAGCCAACCTGTCTGCCTGCCTGGTTAACGCCCTGTGTGTCTGTCTGCCCATCTGAATGCATGTCTGTCGGCCTCCACTACTCTACCTCTTGGGGGGCCAGAAGCATAAATAAAGTGGGCGCACATTTCCGAGCGGCCCACGTGATCCCGGAATGTCCCAAGAGCAGCACTCTGGCTCTTATGTCTGAGGATATGTTGAAATCTCATGCATGGTTTCCCACATGATCTATCGCTGGATTCCCTTCTCCCTCTTTCCCAACGTTTCCCTCACCCCCCCCCCCCCCCCCCCGCGTCCTGCAACACGCAGTAAGTGAATCAATATGTGGGCTCGGAAATCTACCAGGAACTCTGGGAACCAAATCATATACATCCCCCCATCACCTGACCGGGAAGCCCACCGTGACCCACTGCTCCCCCCTGGGCCCGCTTGAGTACGGAGGGATGCGTCTCCATCGCTCGTTTACACACTATTCTCACACTCACCGCTCTCTCACTTTGGCCCTTAGTGTGACTCTTTCAATCATCTGACATCTCCTTCCATGTTTTGGTCGCTTGCCATTTCACAAGGACTCCCTGTCCAGAATGACCTACTGTTAAACTGTACACATGACATTTAAAACACTTTGTATTCTCACACTGGTTTTCTATTGCGGTCTGTTAATGATTGACTAG
>NC_136936.1:51469593-51502093 GCF_949987615.1 Pollachius pollachius
AATAATTGCTTGAAGTAATTTGAGCCAAATTAGAATTGAAATTGCAGGAAAAGCCCTGCGTGCTTTCTCTCTCAGTTCATTGACTGCTGGATTGAAACTTCCAGTGGGACTTATTTTCAGGCCTAAATAATTATATTCTAAACAGTTTTCTATTTTATGTGTTCCTATTGTGAAGTGCAATGTGTTTCCCAGACATCTGGGTCTTTTCTGGAATATCATGGTTTTTGTTTTTTTAATGTTAACAGCCAGGGCCCAGGTCTGACAGTAACGGTCTAGCAGGTCTAGACTCCGTTGAAGTACTTCTTTTGTGGGACTTAACAGTATTAAATCATCTGCGTAAAGCAGGAATTTGATCTCGGTGTTGTGGAGAGTGAGACCAGGCACTGTGGACTTTTCCAGAATGGAGGCCAGCTCATTTATGTAAATGTTGAACAGTGCAGGTGATAGACAGCAGCCTTGTCTCACTCCCCGCTCCTGAGAAATAAAAACTGTTCGCTTGTGTCCAATCTTGATGCCGCACATGTTGTTTGTGTACATTGATTTTATTATGTCATATGCTTTACCCCCTACACCGCTTTGAAGAAGTTTGTAAAGTAATCCAATGTGCCAAATTAAGTCGAATGCTTTTTTGAAATCAATGAAACTCTCTCTCTCTCTCTGTCTCTCTCTCTCTCTCTCTCTCTCTCTCTCTCTCTCCCTCTCTCTCTCTCTCTATCTTGCTCTCTCCCTCTCTCTCTCTCTCTCTCTCTCTCTGTCGCTGTCTCTGTCTCTCTCTCTCCCCCTCTCTCTCTGTATTTAGTGATCTCTCTCTCTCCCTCTCTCTCTCTGTGTCTAGAGAGCTCTCTCTTTCTCTCTCTCTCTCTCTCTCTCTCTCTGTCACTCTCTCTTTCCCTCTCTCTCTCTCTCTCTCTGTCGCTGTCTCTGTCTCTCTCTCTCCCCCTCTCTCTCTGTATTTAGTGATCTCTCTCTCCCTCTCTCTCTCTCTGTGTCTAGAGAGCTCTCTCTTTCTCTCTCTCTCTCTCTCTCTCTCTCTCTCTCTCTCGCTCTCTCTCTCTCTCTCTCTCTATCTCTCTCTCTCTCTCTCTCTCTCTCTGTCTCTCTCACAGAGCCAAATAGCATCATGTCCTCCCTGCTGGGCTTTCACAAGTCATGCTGACCTGTCCTAAGAACCAATGAATCACCAGCACCTGATCTTTAGGTGCTGGGATTACACCAGTACCACACCACCCCACCAACCCAACACCACCACCACCACCACCACCACCACCACCCCACCACCCAAACACCACCACCCCACCACCCCAACACCACCACCACCACCACCACCACCCCAGGTGAAGGCAGGTGAGCAGGTGAGGCCAAACTCTCGGGCGGGGTCGGCAGCTGACGAGGAGAGCATCTGGGGGGACCAGGAAGTGTGTCGCAGGTGGTTCCTCAGGACCTTCTGAGGAGCCGCCTCCACAGAGTTGCTCCTGTGATGGGCCACTAGATGGTGTTTTGAGAAGCTCCTCCTTCCTCCCTCCGTCTCCAGGAGGGGGGGGGGGGGGGTAGGCCAGATGTCTCATGTCATGGCATGAATAAAAGTTGGCTCAACGGCGGATGGTTAGAAGTCCCTGTTTGTTTCCCAGGCCTGGAAGAGCTGCTGAGCTGAACCTCCTTTGTCTCTGCTAAAGCGAGAGGCTAAAGTAGCTCTACTGATCACAACAGAGGAACAGGAACCCAGGTGGAACCACACACTAGAACAGGTTGAGCACCAGGCCCAATAGACAATGTATAATGGGTGGATGTATCGATATATTGAGTTTCCATATTGATAACTCAGACTGGGACCCGATCTATCGCCTATAACTCCTTTTTCTGAAACATTCCAACATACAACAGCCAGTTCCATGCAGTGATAATATTGTACCAAACAGAACTCAGAGTTTCCATCCCCTTATGAGCGGGGTTCTCATGAGAGACGAGGCCAGCTGCTGGCGTCTCTGGGCCAGCGGTTCCCAAACTCTGCTGTTCTGCTGTTCCTTCTGCTCAGCATTAAACCCTAAGTGAAAGCAGCAACAGCATCACAGATCCCAACTAGATTGTTCGGTTCTGGGAAAAGAATTCGGAATCGGACTCAGGTACGGTTCAGCAGACGGCCTGTGAAGGAATCCTCAACCCGCCCAGCATGCTGGGTTAATCCAGGACTGAGTGGAGGAGGCTGACCGCAGTGTGTGTGGTATGAACATTACGATATGGCAGCCACGCCCAGCGCATTCATGTAACAACATTGTTCTAGTGAAGCTGGAACCGATCCGTCGCTGTCTGGAACCACTCAGTGACTACAACACAACTTGTGAATGACATGCTTCTCTCCAGATCAACATGGCTGCTGTACTGACCCGGTCCACATCCAGAGCCTTTCCCACTGAACGGGGGGGGGGGGGGTCTCTGCCCTCTAACCAGGAGGGTCCTCTGTTACACAAGACTGTTAAGGGGCTCAGCTATTAACCCATCATCCTGTTAACCGTTAACATTATTAATGAGCACTGGATCTAAAGAATACTGCAGCCCCGAAAAACATCACAAGAAAAGACTTGTTAAAGAACTGAAAAGAACTTGTTAGAGAAGGGAAAAATGTTGAATTCAATCTTAGGCTGAAGTGGATTTAAATCTTAACACAAACAAGGAGTGTGTCGCCTTTACATCAAAATAAACTAACGATCAGAAGGATGCACGTCACAAATATGTCTCCCTGCTCCTCGCACGAGTATTCCTCACAGCCTGCCACACCCATTCTCTGGCGCGCTCTCTCGTGCACACGCATACATGCACGCGCGCACATGCACTCAGTCACTCCTCCCTTTTCACCCCCCCCCCGCTTTCCCTCCCTCCCTCTGTTTGACACACGTTACTAAGAAGTGACAATGCCTTCTACACTTCTACAGAACATCTCGATTAGACTTTACCCTGGTCAATATCCTATACATTAAACATACATACATATACACAAACACACACACACACACACACACACACACACCATACATTACGCACATCACACTCCTCCTCACTATAACCAATGTACAAACTACAAGTTACTCATCAAGACACTGCAACGTCATTGTCAATGAGTGGTACAGCTACCTAAGTCACGACAGCATTTCGACTGATATGTTAAATAAACAGAACCATTTAGAACAAAACCGAACAGTGACATGAGCATCTGCATCTCTCCCCAGTCCTTCCCAACATGTCTGCGCTCCGTCTCCCGTTAACCGGAGCGATAAAGGAGAGAGACGCACGTTCCTTCTCCAACAGACAATCCTACCTTTCCCCTCATCCAAAAACACTAAGGTGGTGTTATGAATGAGTGAATAGAGGATTCACTCACCTCCCCCGACGACAGGTCCAGGGCGGACAGGGTGGCCAGCAGCAGCAGGGGTCCCGCCAGTGACAGCATGACGGCCGTGCGTAATTCAAAGTGTCCTCAGCTCCGTCCAGAGGTCCTGGCTCCCACCTGTGGGCCTGTAGCCGCTCGCTGTCCTCGGTAACTTTTGGTTGATCAGCAGAGCGTCAGCGGGACGTTGAGCTGCATGTTCACCCAGGACGATGTGAGGTCTGGTCAGTGCGCCTCGCTCCTCTTCTGTTCCACCACACCCCCTCCCAAAGAACAACACCCTCCGTAGACCCCAGCCTCCCTGTCCCCGTATCTACTAACACTTTAACTTTACCCAGCCGAGAGAGGGACTGCTCTTCGTCCCCGGGTTAGCTGATAATAACCGAGGCGGTTTTTCGGTCCTCTTTCCACGACTCGGACCCGCGGTCACCGGGACGCACCGGTGACACCGCGCGGACACGGTGGTTCGGATTGCGCGAGAAGAGCCGCAGAGTGACCGTGAGTAGACCCCTCTTATTTACTAATGGACTCACGATATACAGCATAATCAATCAATAATCAATTAGAGGAATGGGATCCGTCGCTGAAGCCATGCGCGCAGTAAGCGTGGAACGAGATCTGAGTGCCAGTTGACTAAATCATGGTTCATGTTCAGAGGAACTCATTTGGGTTCGCACTAAATATTGATTCGGCTCTTTGTGTTTAGTAACGTTTCGTTCCTCCGTGGGGCAGGCATGCTGTAGACCCGGAGACCAGCAGGACCAGACACAGCGGGGGCTCAGGAGCCAAGAGTCCGGATCAACGTTACCATGCCAACAAAGTACGACAGAGAATCAAACTCGAGACAAATGTTTTATTCGAAAAGAAGGGCATGTAAAACAGTGTCATGTGTGCTTAATGTCTCCGTGTTGTGCGTAACGGACCGTCCTTTTGGCTGTCCGCAGGTGTCTGATCATCTGCCTCGCCGTCGCCCTGCTCGCCCCGACGGCGAACGCGGTAGGTCTCCGCTCTACGCCCTCCGCTCTCTGCTCTCACACACTTGTTGTTAATCAGTACTTCGATGCTTTCGTTTCCCAACAAGTCAACTCGACTTCATCATTCAGACGTACCCTCGCAGCTCGCTGCGTGGTGAACGGTTCAGTGCGGTGATGAGGATGAGATGTCTGGATCAGATGTTTGGTGAGATGTTTGGGCGGCTGGGCTGTGGGCGTGCAGCTCGTAGGAATGCTTTCCTTTCTGCTCATCCCTACGTCACTGCTGGGGAACCCTAACTGCACCCTGCATTCCGTGTGTGAATACCAAGTAGTTCATGTAATTTATGTATTTGGTGAAAGAGAGAACATTACGCTTTTGAATACATACGCATTCTTGTTCACATTCTTTGAAAGGCTTTGACCTTCAACTCCTCTAGAGACTCGGTCAACGATTAAAGCTGTCACTCTCTCTAATGCTCTGTCGGTTTAGCACCATACTAGTACTAGTTCCTACTAGTACTACTACTAACTACTAAGCACTCACTGGCTCCAGGGGAGGAGTTGATCTGTCGGTTAAGTACCATACTAATACTAGTTACTCGTCACTAGTAGCATACAAGTAAGTAGCTACTAATACTAGTAACTCGTTTCTAGTACTAGTAACTAGTAACTGTCCCTGAGAATGCAATTATATTAAAAAGTTTCATATTCTCTATTTCAATGAATACAAACATTACATGAACTACTAACTAGTTACTAGTACTAAGGGTAGTCCTGGTTCTAGTGCTAAGGGTAATCCTAGTACTAAGGGTAGTCCTAGTGCTAAGGGTAGTCCTAAGGGTAGTCCTAGTGCTAAGGGTAGTACTAAGGGTGGTCCTAGTGCTAAGGGTGGTCCTAAGGGTAGTCCTAGTGCTAAGGGTGGTCCTAAGGGTAGTCCTAGTGCTAAGGGTGTTCCTAAGGGTAGTCCTAGTGCTAAGGGTGGTCCTAAGGGGGGTCCTAAGGGTGGTCCTAGTGCTAAGGGTGGTCCTAAGGGTAGTACTAGTGCTAAGGGTAATCCTAGTACTAAGGGTAGTCCTAGTACTAAGGGTAGTCCTAAGGGTGGTCCTTAGGGTGGTCCTAGTGCTAAGGGTGGTCCTAAGGGTGGTCCTAGTGCTAAGGGTGGTCCTACGGGTGGTCCTAAGGGTGGTCCTAGTGCTAAGGGTGGTCCTAAGGGTGGTCCTAGTGCTAAGGGTAGTCCTAAGGGTGGTCCTAGTGCTAAGGGTAGTCCTAAGGGTAGTCCTAAGGGTAGTCCTAGTCCTAAGGGTGGTCCTAAGGGTGGTCCTAGTGCTAAGGGTGTTGAGGCTGAGGAGAAGACCTCATCCTCTCATCACGGCGCTCCGCAGTTCAGAGGCTCTGAGATGTGAGTTTTGAACACATGAGTATTCATTAGAGAGGAAGAGGATGGTTTGGGTTGTTGCTTTTAAACTAAATAATTATGTCTGGTTCATTTGTTTATCACGAATGAATCAGACCTATTTATTTAGTTAGCTCAAACAGGATGGCATCAAGTACCTGAGGATGTGGCTAATCCTGTAGATACCAGCAACAAAGAAAACACCACTTCACCACTGAGTGTGTGTGTGGGCGTGTGTGTGGGCGTGTGCGTGTGCGTGTGTGTGTGTGTGCGTGTGTGTGGGCAAGTGTGTGTGTGCGCGCGCGGGCGTGTGTACGTTAGCGTGTGTGTGTGTGTGTTTGGGCGTGTGCGTGTGTTTTCTACTTCAGTGGTTTGGTGTGCAGGGACCATGTACAGAACAGGTTCTATACCAGCAATAGCTGAATAGCTCATTTGCATCTGTGGTCCCTGGGCGGGGAGTTCAAAGGACAATAAAAAACATACTAAACATTACGGACAATAAGAAAAACAGAACAACAGCAGCAACAACATTACAGGGTAGAAATCATACAAAATAAATGAAACATTTGGTGTTTTATATAAAAGGATCAATGATCCCATGGTTGATCCTCTTTTAGCCATGACTTCAGAGACTTCTTAATGCTGTTAAGACTTGCGTGTGTGTGTGTGTGTGTGTGTGTGTGCGTGTGTGCGTGTCCACGCGTGTGTGTGTGTGTGCGTGTCCGGGTGCGTGTGTGTGTGTGTGTGTGTGTGTAGCCCTGGGCCGTGTGTTGTGGGGTCAGATGTCTCCATAACAACATGTTTCATATCAGCCCCAGTAGATATTATGGGATGTCAGGCTGATGAAAGGGAGCATTGTCCTGGACGGCCGTCTGTCCTGATGGGGAGTGTGTGACCCGCCCCACGCTGCTCCTCCCCTCCCCGGGACCCGGGAGGGGAGGAGGAGGAGGAGCACCTCCCTCTGCTCGGAGCTCAGGAACACCCAGCTCCTCTCCCAGGGCTAGAGGCCCCCCCAGGGCCCCAGGGGGGAGGAGCGGTTCTCATTGTACTGGTTTAACTGGAGGACGAGGAGATGAGGATGACGGTTTACAGCGAGGGCGGGGGGGGCGCGTCGGAGAGGTGAAGGTCAGCGCTGCGACCCCAGGACCCTGCCCGCTCAGCGGCCGAGGAGGGCGGCTGCAGGTGAGGGGAAGATGTCTGCTGGTGATAAGGCTGAGAACGGTCCAGAACATCCCCTGATGGTGATACCAACAGCTCCCCCGCAACAATCAGGGGAAGGGCCCACCGTAGAGGCCCTCAGGAAGCCTCCCATGGAGGGAGCATGTGGCAACAGGAGGGGCCTCCCTGTCAAGGGCTCTGTCTCTCTCTCGCTCTCGCTCTCTCTCTCTCTCTCTCTCTGTCTCTGTCTCTGTCTCTGTCTCTCTCTCTCTCACTCTCTCTCTCTCTCTCTCTGTCTCTGTCTCTGTCTCTCTCTCTCTCTCTGTCTCTGTCTCTCTCTCTCTCTCTCTCCCTCTCTCCCTCTCTTTCGCTCTCTCTCTCTCCCTCTCTCTCTCTCTCTCTCTCTCTCTCTCTGTCTCTGTCTCTGTCTCTCTCTCTCTCTCGCTCTCTCTCTCTCTCCCTCTCTCCCTCTCTCTCTCCCTCTCTCTCTCTCTCTCTCTCTCTGTCTCTCTCTCTCTCTACTACTTTTGTATCTATGCGTGATACATGTGATTTTGGTGTGTGTGTGCTTGTGTGTGTGTGTGTGTGTGCGCTTGTGCTTGTGTGCATGTGTGTGTGTGTGTGTGTGTGTGAGTGTGTGCGTGTGTACTATGTGTGTGCGTGTGTGTGTGTGTGTGTGCATGTGTATGTGGGGGAGTGTGTGTGTGTGTGTGTGTGTGTACTATGTGTGTGCAGATGTGTGTGTGTGTGTGTCTTGTGTGTGTCCAGTATTGTTCCACCGGGGTATTGTTACCCTGAGCTGTGGGTGTTGGTTGTCGGGGGTTTTGGCGTGGGGCAGGAAGGCCCCACCCCCACTGGTTCACTGCTCTGTGGCGACGGCACGCGGCCCAAGGTGTGAAACAATGAATGAATCATTCTCCTATTGGTCTGCTTGTCCCTCCTCCCTCCTCTAGTCCCCTAGTTATCAACGGTTCCTCACCTCCTCCCTCCTCCCTCCTCTAGTCCCCTGGTTACCAGTGTCTCACCTCCTGGTCCTCTAGTCCCCTAGTTACCAGTGTCTCACCTCCTGGTCCCCTAGTTACCAGTGTCTCACCTCCTGGTCCTCTAGTTACCAGTGTCTCACCTCCTGGTCCTCTAGTTACCAGTGTCTCACCACCTGGTCCTTTAGTCCTCTAGTTACCAGTGTCTCACCTCCTGGTCCTCTAGTCCCCTGGTACCTTACGCTGGACATCGTGACCTGATCTCTAGTTGAACATTAGTAATACCTGTTAGTAGTTAAGTTAACAAGGTGAATGGTTGATGTCCACCAGAGGGGGTCTTTAAGAGAAGGCCAGAGGTCAAAGGTCAGTCCCCTGGTTCTGGAATGTGGTGGTTCTTCTGAAGTCCCGTTATTTAAAGGCTCATTTCCTGTGACACAACGTGTGCAGAACCCAGACAGACTCTGTGCTGTGCACTATTCAAACCCATGTTTGAGACAGAAGGCACCCCTGGTCCGCTGGCTCTGGTCTTCAGAGGACGAGTGTGTGAGTGTGTCTTTGTTGACGCTAGCGACAGCAGATTGTGATGATCCGGTCCGGCGTGGAGGGGAAACAGAGAGCAGCGTATGCAGTCTGGATGGATGCTGGATTGTCCACAGAAGCTCTCTAAACAGGAAGTTGAACTGTGCTAAAGGAAGTGGAAGAGGAGCCAAATGTGTCTTCTGCTTCCAACCTGCCTGCCCTCTCACTCTACACCCCCACCCCGCTTGTAACGAGACCCCCCCCCAGCTAGAGCCCAGCGGGCCACCCATGGCTGCGCGTGTCTTTAGCAGCTGTGTTTACTGAGATGTGGTTCAGAGGTGCACACATGTCCGTCAGGGGCTACAGAAGGTTCCTTCTCCAGGCTCCTCCAGGCTCCTCCAGGCTCCTCCAGGCTCCTCCAGGCTCCTCCAGGCTCTTCCAGGCTCTGGGTGTAGATCATCCAGACTCTGACCCTCCTGTATGAACCACTCTTCCTCCCTGGGGATCAGTCTCCCGCCCCCTCCTCCTCCAGCTAGCCGTCTCTCCGGACCAAAGGAGGTTCCTCTGGGGGCGCCCCGTCTGGTGTGGCCCCCGCTGGGCAGCCTGGCTGGGGGGCTCTGAGACTCTGGAGCCCCACGCAGCCTGAGCTCTGAGTCCTGCTCTCACTCAGGGAGAAGCTCTCCTCCAGCAGAGCATCCCCCTGCTGAACATGACCTTGACATTCCTCCAGCGACCTCTGGAGGTTACCGTTAGGATGGGAGACCCTAACGGGCGACAGTGTGATGGACGCACATGAACCGGGGGATCATTGGGGCCCCTCTGAGCTGCGGTGCACAGTTCAGTGGTTTACAGGCTGTGTTTGTACCGCCAGATGCACAGGGGGGGGGGGGGGGAGGTTGGATGGATCCAAAGATCCCGTTTTAGCTGACTTTTATCTGAGTTGGCATGTCTCCTTCTGAGTAGAAACGTTTAGGAGGAACTCATCTTACTGCTGCTACCGGAAAGTCCCCACACCTCCGGACCTCTGGCCAGAACCCCTTTAGTGTGGATTAATGGAGACAGGCTGGGGACCCATCGGGCTGATCGATCACTGCTCCCAGATACTCCTCTCTCTCTCTGGCTCCCTCCCTCTCCTACTCCCTCTCCTCCTTGCTGCCTTTTATAGCCACCTCACACTAACTGTCTCCCTCCTCCCTCTCTCTCTCTCTCTCTCTCTCTCTCTCTCTCTCCATCCATTTCCCTGACAAGACAGTTGGCAGCGGGTCTGTTCTTTCTCTCCCTCTCCCAAGCTCTCCCCCTCACTCCCCCCTCTCTCTCTCTCTCTCTCTCTCTCTCTCTCTCTCTCCCTCAGTCTCTCTCCCTCTCTCTCTCTCTCTCTCGCTCTCTCTCTCTCTCCCTCAGTCTCTCTCTCTCTCTCTCTCTCTCTCTCTCTCTCTCTCTCTCCTCTGTCCCTTCAACCCCGAGTGTGTCCATCTGTCCCCTCCTGCTCAGTGGAGGTGGAAGATGGCAGTGAAGTCACATGGAAGGATTGTTTCAGCTGTGTTTGGAGAGTCTGGATCAACAGGATCCACTGTGGTCATCTCTCTCTCTCTCTCTCTCTCTCTCTCTCTCTCTCTCTCTCTCTCTCTCTCTCTCTCTCTCGCTCTCTCTCTCTCTCTCTCTTCCTCTCTCCCTACATATATATATATATATTTATATATATATATATATATATATATATATATATCAGTATCTATCTGTCTATGTATCCCTGCTGTGTGGGTCTCCAGGCGTTCCCAGAGACAGAGAGGGTCTGTGGAGTAGTAGGGTCTCCTTAGAGAGGGAGGCTCCATGCAGATGTTCCCATTCTGCATTTGTTCATCCTGTACGTCCAACTGTACACCTCCTACTGGATCCCCTCCTGGTCAGAGCAAACACAGCGATACACACACACACACACACACGCACACACACACACACACACACACACACACACACACACACACACACACACACACACACTCAAACACACTCACACACACAGGGGCGCTTGCACACGCACAGATACACACACACACACACACACACACACATTCAAAGACACACACACACTCAAAGACACTCACACACACACACTCAAAGACACACACACACACATACTCAAACACACTCACACACATGCATCATTTAATGTGTTTGTGTTGAAACGCCAGCTGGAAGTGAGCTTCACTATTGAACTAATTGAATTAGTGTGTGTCACGAGGGACATGGAGAATCCTAACATGGTTACATTCACACACTGCGAAAACATGATCGTCTGATGCTTTTGGTCTTTAAAACTCTCTCTGTCTCTCTCTCTCTCTCTTTCTCTCTCTCTCTCTCTGTCTCTCTCTCTGTCTGTCTCTGTCTCTGTCTCTGTCTCTCTCTCTCTCTCAGAGATTCTCTCTCTCTCCCTCTCTCTCTCTGTCTCTCAGATTCTGCGTGGTTCTGGCCTGATGTTTTGTTTGGGCTGACTTCAGGTCGCAGCAGAAGAGCAATTAGCCATGAGAGGCTGCGGTTTACTTTAGTTTCTATTAACAGCGAGGCACAATAAACACAGCAACATAAAATATGATCATTTATTCAAAACAAATCATTCTCCTGCCGAGCAGTGGCAGTTCCTGGAGACGGCAGAATGGTCGCCAAGCAACACAGGCTAGCATAGCATTTGAGATGGATGGTTTCTTTATAGTGAGGTTGAAGTGTTCTGCGGTCCCAGGTGTGTGTTCAGAGAGTATCAGAATCAAGGACCAGAACTATCCATTTATAATTATTAATGAATGCTTTTATAGTGGGGCCTGTCACTCACTGAACCATATGGTCAGAGACAAATCATCAGAACGAGATCCATGGGAACTGGCCTTTTATGGATGTCCCTGATACAAGCCCACAACATTCATAATTGTTTGCATATGTCTGTGTTTGTGTGTGTGTGTGTGTCTGTGTGTCTGTGTGTGTGCATGTATGCACGTGTGTGTGTGTGTGTGTGTGTGTCTGTGTATGTACGTGTGTGTGTGTCTGTGTGTACATGTATGTACGTGTGTGTGTGTGTGTGTGTGTGTGTCTGTGTGTCTATGTCTATGTATGTGTGTGTGTGTGTGTGTCAGAGATGGAAATCAACTTTTTTGCCCACCAGCCACTGTGGCTGGTAGATTTAAAAATCTACCAGCCACTCATCTTTTTTACCAGACACTTTTTATAGGCTATATATATTTATTAATATATGCGGACATTTTAAACAATATAATAGTAACAATAGATAAGAAAAGTGTTTTTCATAAACATAATTTATCCATTAGAAGTGATTTTTACTGTAAGTAGGTGCTACCAAGGAACTGAGTTGAAAATGTTACATTCTTACCGCATATGATAAACAATACACAGGTATCTGCCATGTTAAGTCATGTTTATTTCAAAGGTGTTACGATGACAAGTTTGGGGATAATTCATCTATACAAAGTATTTTCAATAAAAAACAAATTGACATATTAACAATAAAACAACATGGCTACACAATCATAAGTCAATAGGAACATTTGTTTTTTTAGTGCACTGGCCTTTTCATTTCTTCAATTCAACCAGATGTATAATGAAATCTGCCCCTATAATGCAACAGATGTATCCTCTCGGTATAGGAAGACTCATACTCTGCCTATGCATTCAAAATTAAACATTTGAAAACAGACCATGAAGAAACAAGAACAAAAAACAATGACTTAATAAGTGCAAGACACATTGAAAAACGTCAGAATACATTAAACTATATATATATACAAGGGTGTAGGAACCGGGGGGGACATGTCCCCTCCAATATTGGAGACAGGCGCATTTGTCCCACCTAAAAATTATACCGGGGGAGAAAAATATTTTATTTTATTTTGAAAGCGCAACACAGCGTCTTGTCACCGCTTCTTATTCTAAAAAACTGGATGATTAAGCAATTAAAGAATTGATTTGATATTTATCAGTTCAGTACTGCCATTCAAAATGTGCTTTCCTTTACATTTACAAATGTATCTTTTTAGTAGAATAAAATATATTTGTGAATTTTTTCAGTGTAGTTAATTTATGACATATTTCTGTTCAAACCATTAACGGATCTGTCAGGTTTCCGATATGTGTTCCCCCCAATGTTAAACTCAATCCTACGCCCCTGTATATATATATATAGGAACTCGTTAGCGTATCTGTTTGTGTACGTTCGCTATGCAGCCCTGTTATTGCGCATTCACAGACTGGCTTTTGTCAAAGGAATACCCGGTCAATGATGGATTTAATATGGACACAAACGACTAAACATTGGATCTTTGTATGGATTTATATGCACGTTACGGGATGAATTGATAAGCTCCTGTAAGGGCTACGATGGCACAGATGACAGCTGATTTGCAACGGAACAACAGCAAAGTAAGGAACTCCGGCTTTTTTACTGTTCAATTATTAATGTTGTTTTTGAATGAGTATTGCAAAACTCGCTCGGAATATCCAACGAGTATTCAAAGTCTTTAAAATGGTATCCGGGACAGCCCTACGTCTTAGCACACACACTTGACATCTGTTTTGACCAGACTGACAAAAAACAGCTGTTTGCCAAACAAGTGAGCTGAGCTCTAAGGTTACCCAACATAGTCGTTTTTCGACAGCAACAAACTATTGCATTAGGCCTAATAGAAAATAAAAAAATAACTTACGTGCAGTGCCATTCGAAGTCTTGAAATGGCCTTCCCTTTTTAGAAATTGCGTGTGCATTTTGAAATAGTAGAGCCATTCTATCAAGCTGGGCTGTTTGGAGGCTAACGAGCGGCCTCGTCGCTGTCGTGGTTTTGGGCGCTGATTTGCCCTTGGCAATTTTCAAAACGTGAAGGTGACTTTTTGAGGACTCGTGGTCCTTCACGGCTTCCAATTTTAGGTTTTGTGTCCCACTCACAAAACTATTGGACCTGTGGCCATCCGAAGCATGTTTTCACAGAGAGCACCGAACATGGTCTGGCTCGTCCCGTCAAACACCAGCCGGTCACGGTGTTGCCCACTGTCCGATGTTCGCCATCTCTCATTAAAAATATACCGAATGTTGATACCGGCATATTATCTCTATGGTTACCGGTATATTATCCCGGATGTTGACAGTCGCAGTTCAGCAAAAGAGGCGTAGAAGAAGAAGGGGGCCGTATGTTGACGATAATTGTTGTGGAACTGTGCAGCGCCGTATGACGAATGTATTAAATATGCAAATTTGAACGGACCTGACTGGAAAGTATTACCCGACACAGTGGCGGGTGAAGTGACACAATTCACCCGCCACCATACAAATCCACCCGCAAATGGCGTGTGGCGGGTGTTAATTTCCATCCCTGGTGTGTGTGTATCTTTGTGTGTATGTGTATGTGTGTGTGTGTGTGTGTGTGTGTGTGTGTGTGATTGTGGATTGTGTTCAATCACAGCTCAGATGGCTGATATGATTCTTCATTAAACTATGGGCGGAAGGCTGCGGCCTTACTGCTACAAACATCCCCGCTGTGGCCCTCAGGGTCTGCTGTCTCCAGCCCTTCTGCTCTGCAACGCCACGCAACCTCCAACCAAACTAATTCAATCGTAGCAATTCAGTTCAGGACAGAATTATTAGAATATATGTATGTGTTTTCCGTTGTTTCTTGACCCTGTGTGTATGTGCCTGTGTGTTTGTGATACGTGAATGTATATTTCTCCCTCTGAAATGGAGCTATGGCCGATCAATTTCCCTTTTCTCCTCCATGCAACACAAAATTAAAGGAATCCTGAAACGTCTCGGAATCAAAGCGTCTGCTTATCAGAGAGCAGATCTGTGCTGAGAGGCAGGGCGAGGTCTGACCTCAGGGAGACCTCAGGACCTCCAGCGGTCACTGGTAGGACCTCCAACAGGTCTGCTGTCCCAGGATGTCTCAGTCCTCAGGGGTACAGCTGGATGATGAGGTCACTTCCCTAAATACCGGCGGCCCTGATGCCGTTCCGTCAGCACCAACCGCATGGAACCGGTCATGGGCGGTTAGCGGGCCGTGACCTGACGCGTGGGCCTCAAACCTCATTAGCTTAGCATAGTTTAGCCTTCACAGACCTCAGGTCACGCCCTAGATAACACAGCTGATAAGAGTCTCTCTCTCTCTCTAGAAGGCAGTCATTCCCTCCCTCTCAGGAGGAGTCTGCGGATACAGAGCTGCCTCCCTGGTTGGTCCATCAGAGTGTTTAGGTCTCAGGCCGTGATGCAGTCCCGGTTCCCCTGGGTTCTGCCTGTTCTGAGTCAGCGGCAGATGTTTCACATCGTTTTTCCCCTCGTCCTTTGGGTGGAGGGGGGCTGCTCCGTCAGACCGGGTGGTGCAGTTACACACACACGGGGACACACTGACACACACAGACACACACAGACACAGCACCCTGTAGTAGGGATCCAAGCTCCTCCACCATGTACGGCTCGGACGCCCCCGCCTCCTCTCTCTCTCTGGTAGAACACGCTGCAGTGACTTCCCACACTAATCATTCCGTTTTACTGGTCTAATGGATATTTTTTATTGGATTGGTTCTGTTTTTATGAATGGCCCTCTGTACACAAACAGAGGGCCAAAGTCAACATGTGTGAGTTTGAGCCCCGCCCTCTTAGTAGGCGGGAGATTATTTCAGAATTCATAAAACTCAAAACAGAGTTCTGTCTCCTGACTGGCTGTGCACTGGGTGAATTGACCTTGGGTAGCTCGAGAAAGGGTTTAGGGTGGGAGGGGTTTAGGGTGAGTGGGAGGGGTTTAAGGTGAGGGGGAGGGGTTTAGGGTGAGTGGGAGTGGTTTAGTGGGAGGGGAGGGGTTTAGGGTGAGTGGGAGTGGTTTAGTGAGGATGGCAGGGGTTTAGGGAGAGTGGGAGGGGTTTAAGGTGAGGGGGAGGGGTTTAGGTAGAGTGGGAGGGGTTAAGGGTGAGTGGGAGGGGTTTAGTGGGAGGGGGAGGGGTTTAGAGTGATTGGTAGGGGTGTAGGGTGAGGGGGAGGGGTTTAGGTGGAGTGGGAGGGGTTTAGTGTGAGTGGGAGGGATTTAGAGTGAGTGAGGGGTTTAGTGTGATTGGTAAGGGTTAAGGGTGAGTGGGAGGGGTTTAGTGTGAGGGGGAGGGGTTTAGGGTGAGGGGTTTAGGTGGAGTGGGAGGGGTTTATTGGGAGTGGGAGGGATTTAGGGTGAGTGGGAGGGGTTTAGTGTGGTTGGTAGAAGTTTAGGGTAAGTGGGAGGGATTTAAGGTGAGGGGGAGGGGTTTAGGGTGAGTGGGAGGAGTTTCAGAGTTTCAATAGTATGATTCTTGTAAACAAAGACAGAGTCCGGCATTTTTATTTGTAGAATATACTTAAGTAACTATGGTTATAAGGTGTGATTTTTCTGATAGCATTATAGAAACATTGATCAGCTTTGATGATATGTTGCGAAGC
Source organism: Pollachius pollachius (assembly GCF_949987615.1). NCBI lineage: Eukaryota > Metazoa > Chordata > Actinopteri > Gadiformes > Gadidae > Pollachius > Pollachius pollachius. Next base: position 51,485,447 of record NC_136936.1, read on the forward strand.
TGCAAGCTCGTCAAAATGTGACACATGGTGACTTTAAGCCCTGAACACACAGCCGTGTTGGGATGTCCTAGTAGACTTCTGTCCTTTATGAAGCGAGCAAAACAATCAACAGTTCTGCCACATTCCCACCCAACATCAAAACACGCTGATTCTGTTCATGATTTGGTTTGCGCTACAAATATGAACCGAAATACCGAGTTCCATGCTCCATGTGCTTTGGGCTGAAGGGTGCTAATCGTCCAACAGCCACAGGGGGTCCAGCCCCCCTTAACCCCACCACCTTAACCCCTTAACCCTTAACCCCAAGGCCACACTTAGAAGATTATAGGTCGGATCTACCAGAATTCCTTGGATCTGGTCAGCTTAAAACTGATATCACGGGCCAGAGGAAGCTCCTTCCTCCTCCTTCAGTTGGGTACAATGTGGGCGTGAGCTGTGTGTTTTATCGTCTTCACACTTCTCATTCTATATGAGTGTTCACATGTCTTACTAGGTAGTTAAATGTTTATATGAGACTAAAGAATTATCTTTAGAGGTAAGGTAATGTCTCCCAGGGTCCTTGTGGAATGCGTGTGCGTGTGTGAACATTGTACAGTAGATTGCCCCTAAGAGACCTTATTCATATCATAAACAATGGGCCATTGAGGAAGTGTGCTGGCTTTGAGAAGATATGACCGCCTATCCCAACGCTGTAGAGAGGATATGAGTCTCATTGTGATCGTAACATTTAAACAGGTTGCAGTGATTACCTTCTGACCCTGATGTTAGCGTTAAAGAGGCTAAAGGCTAAGCTCACAGGAAGTGGTCAGGTCTGTGGTGGTCAACCAGGGGACCGCCCCTCATGAGTGACAACAGGGGTGGTGATCTACGCCGACCACACAAGAGGAGGAGATGATAATGTGGGGGTGGGCTCTGAGGTCATGGTGGTGGGAGTGGGAGGACTGGCCTCCCAGCTCACACTGTTACTACTGGAGTAGATGTTTGGCATTCTATTGCAAATCAGCCTTTGATTGATATCCAATTGTGGAATTGTGTGCAATAGAATTGACTCATTTATAAACATAAGCAAAGAGTGAATGCTCTCCAAAGCCCTGATGAAGAAGAACAGAAATACCTTCTGCTGTTAATGATATTCACCAAGAGGCATTAGTGATATTATCTACTGATGTGTTTCATGGGCTTCCTTTGCCTTTACGGACCATAAAGAGGTTCAGGAGAAGGGTTGAGAGAGGGACAGGAGAAAAGAGACACAGGAGAAGGGTTGAGAGAGGGACAGGAGAAGAGAGAGACAGGAGAAGGGTTGAGAGAGGGACAGGAGAAGAGAGAGACAGGAGGAGGTTGGAGAGAGGGACAGGAGAAGAGAGAGACAGGAGGAGGTTGGAGAGAGGGACAGGAGTAGAGAGGGACAGGAGAAGTGGGGGACAGGAGTAGAGAGGGACAGGAGGAGGTTGGAGAGAGGGCAGGAGTAGAGAGGGACAGGAGGAGGTTGGAGAGAGGGACAGGAGAAGAGGGAGACAGGAGGAGGTTGGAGAGAGGGACAGGAGAAGAGGGAGACAAGAGGAGGTTGGAGAGAGGGACAGGAGAAGAGGGAGACAGGAGGAGGTTGGAGAGAGGGACAGGAGAAGAGGGAGACAGGAGGAGGTTGGAGAGAGGGACAGGAGAAGAGGGAGACAGGAGGAGGTTGGAGAGAGGGACAGGAGAAGAGGGAGACAGGAGGAGGTTGGAGAGAGGGACAGGAGAAGAGGGAGACAAGAGGAGGTTGGAGAGAGGGACAGGAGAAGAGGGAGACAGGAGGAGGTTGGAGAGAGGGACAGGAGAAGAGGGAGACAGGAGGAGTTTGGAGAGAGGGACAGGAGAAGAGGGAGACCGGAGGAGGTTGGAGAGAGGGACAGGAGTAGAGAGGGACAGGAGGAGGTTGGAGAGAGGGACAGGAGTAGAGAGGGACAGGAGGAGGTTGGAGAGAGGGACAGGAGTAGAGAGGGACAGGAGGAGATTGGAGAGAGGGACAGGAGTAGAGAGGGAGACAGCAGGAGGTTGGAGAGAGGGGGGAATGGATGCACGCATGTCAGCACCAGCCTGGGTCTGCAGCTTCCACAGTGTCCAGCACGCTCCTCTAGGAATGTGGAGAGGTTCCATCGCAGGAGGGAGTGATTTAGTGGGGGGGGGAGCGGGCAGAGGCCGGGGGAGGCGGCAGGTGGAATGGGGAGTCAGGATACCAGGGAGGGAGGGAGGGAGGGAGGGAGGGAGGCTCCCTGGACGCTCCTGAAGAGCAGAAGAGGTCATGGAAAAACAGCATTCCTCCTAAGAAGATGCATCACTCTGACAGACCACCGGAGTCCTGGAGACACGCGTGTATGGGGAAGGTTCAGCGGGCTGTGAGCATGGCACATGGGCTCTGTTCCATACGTCACGCCAGCATCAACAGCAGAGCCAAGAAGCATGTGAATGTGCAGACCTGCTTTAGACATCTCAGTCTGGAGCGTATACATCCAACCTGTTTTAGACATCTACATTTCTAGAGTGTACACATTCAGCGTGCGGAAAAATGTCGGAAATGCTTATAAGAGGTGCGGGTGAGACATCTTTCATGACATATGGATTCATTCTTCTTCTTTGTTCTCTCTATGTTCGCAATTACAGTAAAAGATCTAATCTTCACTTCAACTGGCGTATGAAGTCATATTGGAGAGGCGCTTTTATTACTGATGATGGATTCTGGAATAATCCAGACTGCACACATGGTATATTTGGTAGGGTGTCCTTGAGTCTTGTGTGATGTTTCCTCCTCCTCCTGCTCCTCCTCCTCCTCCTCCTCTCCTCATTGTGAGGGAGACCGTTCTCCTGCTCTGATCTCCTGGTCTGCAGCTGGTCTGTAGCACCTCCTCTGAGCTCCTGCTGACAGCCCGGTGGGGGGGCTCATATCTCAGAGACCTTATAGGGTCACCTCATAGGGGCCACCGCGCCGACCAGCTCAGCCAATAGGGGCTTGTCTCGTTTATCGGCTCTTCAATCATCGGTACAGCTGGCGATTCGGAGGACGCTTAGTAACGGCAAAGACCACACCCTGTTGCATTCTGGGAGAGCTGTGGGCGGCCTCAGCGAGTGGAGGAAATGCAGTGATGTCTACCTCGGTCCGACTAGGAGGGGTCCGTCTAGGGGCTGGCTATAGTGAGCTATACCCTGGGGGTCCGGCCTGCGTATCAACCCTCGAGAGAGGAGGAAGTCAAGCAAGAACTGTGGATGATTGAAGACTGGAGACTGGAGGGCACGACAAGGAGAACAACATTCACCTCCCGCCAATGGGCTTTGGTCTATCAGGGTCAGGACAGAACATGCAGTCAATCATGCAGTCACGTGAAACAATGGCTGATGGGAAATGATGCAGATATGGAGTTTCCTGTTTAATAATAGCTTCCTTATAATCTTTATTGCTAAGACCAGAGATAAACCCGTCTGCTGGGCCTCAGTGTGTCAGCCCTGATGAACCCTGACGCCGCAGCCAACAGGGTGACCTGCAGCACAGAGTCACAGCGCAGACACACATCAGAGGAACATGTTTGGATTAAGGAATGGAATCCATTCTAGTTCACCAGACCTGTTTACTGAGTGCTGACGCTCCCAGTCTGACAGAGAGGGCCGTCTGTTGGGGCTCAGGAGACGCCACGCTGGCCGGTGATGGACTGAGTGTCCCTGAGGCATGCGTGCGTCCTCCTGTCTATGTTCTATCTACCAGCCCTCAACAAACTACAAATGTAGTCACCAGGCCATGAACGATGATCAACACTGCAGAGCTGAACTGTAAACCAGCAACCAGAAATGACTCAGTACCACAGCCAGAGGCAGTCAGGGTCCGGGTCCTGGGGCAGTCAGGGTCCTGGTCCTGGTTCAGCCAGGGTCCTGAGGTAGTCAGGCTCCTGGGGCGGCCAGGGTCCTGGGGTAGCTAGGGTCCGGGTGGTCCTGGGGTAGCTAGGGTCTTGGGTAGCTAGGGTCCGGGTGGTCCTGGGGAATGTGTTCCTCCAGAGTAAGTCCTGGTTTTGAAGCTCCTTCATTCGTAGACAGTTGTTGTAGTGAGAGGGAACTGTCTGTATCTCTGAATGGACCCAGGCTGTAGAAGTGCTTAACGGGGCCTCACCAGTTCACCTTATGCCCCCAGATGGACGGTTAGACCAACCTGGGGACATGAGGAGATCTCATCCTCCAATGAGGCGGTCCAATTAGACGCTAACAAATGATTACTTGTTGCGCATGCTAGCTACTTCCTGCTCCACTTCCTGCTCCACCTTCTTCTCCTTCCCTGTCCTTTAAGAATGGCTACTGTACAGAGGAATGTGTACAAACAGGAAGGGAGTACCCTGGCATCACGATAGTCTATCTTTAACAATGTGTGGTAAAGGTAGAATCCACCTTTTCTCTATCAGGTCTGTTCAGTGTTTCAGACTTCGGTCCAGATTGTCTGAGCTAATGTCCAGCTAATGGAAAATACAATTATAAGGTAAAAAGCATTTGCCTTTAAAATGTGAGTGTGTGTTTGCAGGCGGTTGTGTGGATACATTAATATGTGGAAGTATAGCAGCTGGCCCCATGTGGCCCTCAACACCTGGCCCTCAACATGTGGCCCTCCACACCTGGCCCTCAACATGTGGCCCTCAACATGTGGCCCTCAACATGTGGCCCTCAACATGTGGCCCTCCACATGTGATCCTCAACATGTGCCCCTCAACACCTGGCCCTCAACAAGTGGCCCTAACAACTGGCCCTAAACATGTGGCCCTCAACATGTGGCCCTCAACATGTGGCCCTCAACACCTGGCCCTCAACACCTGGCCCTCAACACCTGGCCCTCAACACCTGGCCCTCAACACCTGGCCCTCAACACCTGGCCCTCAACACCTGGCCCTCAACATGTGGCCCTAACACCTGGCCCTCAACACCTGGCCCTCAACATGTGGCCCTCACTGAGACCTGCTCCAGGTGTCCCCAGAGGAGGTCCTACTGTACCAGTGGACCGGAGAGGAAATAAAGTACCATGGTTTCGTATTACTCGAACAGATCACAGGAACATTCAACCTTCTTGTCTTCTCTGACACACACACACACGCACACACACAAACATAAACACACACACACGCAGACACACAAACAGTATCTCATTGTTTCCATCCCCTATTTCAAGCCTGCTCACTCTAACCCTATCAGGGTTGGCTCCAGGTCACGTTGGTCTATATTTTTGGAACTGTGTGTTTCTGTGTGAGCGTCTGACCTCTGGTCTTCACTGTACCAGAGCAGACTGACTCTCCTCTTCTGAAGAAGGATCCTTAACATCTCGTTGACAGTCAAACATGGAAGGACTAAGTGCTATAAGTGCTGTATCCTCTAATGAGCCAATTAAATGAGCCAGTATGAGTAGGGTACTGTAGGCGTCTCCGAGCTTCCAGCCTCAAGCCTCAGGTCAAAGAGAGAGCAAGGAGGAGGTCAAGGCATTCCTGGAGGAAGAGGCTGTTAGTGCCTTGGCCGTGGAGATGATTAGAGGACGCGTCGTGCTGAAAGAGGCTCTTTGTGGCGGCGGAGGTTCTCAATGTGGTCTTTGTCACATTGAGAGCCTTCCCAGCCATGCTCCGCCATCTTGGTTCCTCTGTGGGCCTCGAGAGCGGACATTTTGAATACTTGTAGGGGGGTTGGGGGGGTCTTTCTATATTGTTAACAGAGTGCAGAGGGGGGAGGAATGTGCTGTCTGAGGAGTTCTTGTGTTTGGGGGGGGGGGGGGGGGGACACACTCACACGCCCGTCAGACGGAGATCCGCCAACAGGGGGTCCTCTGCCACTCAACCCCCCCGACCGTGGACCTGGGGTCCACGGTCGGGGGGGTTGAGTGCGTCTGGGAGGGAGGGGGGCGGAGCCTGGGCAGGAAACCAGGAGCAGAAAGGGGCGTGGTTTCCTGTTTCGTTACGGACATTCTACTGAAGAGAATCTGATGGGAGTTTTCCGAGGGGGGTTTCCGAGGGGGAGTTGAAAGGTGTTTTCCGAGGGGGGGTTGAAAGGTGTTTTTCTACATTCTGTCCACACAGTGTTTTCGCCCAGGACAGCTTTACTATCGCTGGCAGCGTTGGGGTTTCCTGTCGGCCGATGACGTGCTCAGAGTTAGAACATTAGAGAAACGTCCAGTTTCAACAAACATGAAGGCCACGCTCACAAAGGAAAACCATTCCAACCTGTCTGCGTGCACATTCAATTTTTATCTGCTGTCTGATGGTGAGACTACAGACCATGAGCCCCAATGCAGCAGGAACTGGACTTATATGATTCACAACAGTAGGGGATCCATGTATGACCCGTGTATACACTCTCCATCTCAAACAGAAAGTACCTCAAGAGATGCTTTGAATGGGCATCGCATAAACCATAAGGGACCAAACGATAATAACCGTCAGTGTTTGAATGTGCGTATGAATGGGTGATTGTGAGGCAATATTGTAAAGCGCTTTGGGTGGCCTCTGGTTAAAAAAATGTGCTATATAAGATGCAGTCCATTTACCATCCAATTGTTTTTGGTACTAAATGCAGCCTGCCTTGCTGCCTGTTTCAACGTGTTGGAGCCTTCACCGTGTGGGCTGCCTTGTCAAGAAGGGACTTCTCGATTAGTTAACATGATGTTTGATAAGTCTGACTCAGGACGAGGTCTGAGACGTTTGATTATTATCTTTAATCAACCCCAGAACACCAGAGGGGTCTCGCAACCCCTGGTCCAATCCCTGGTCCATTCCCTGGTCCAACCCCTGCTCAGGAAACCCTGTTTCTCTGTCTTTGATTGGGTTACTGTCATGGCGACAGATAGCCCTTGCCATGGGTGGCGTTTGTGTGTGTGTGTGTGTGTGTGTGTGTGTGTGTGTGTGTGTGTACGTGTGCGTGTGCGTGTGCGTGTGTGTGTGTGCATGATTGTGTGTGTGCGTGATTGTGTGCATCTGTGTTTGTGTGAAGTGGTCCCTTGGAATGCAGCCTAGCGTCTGGAAAGAGAGGTTTATTATATTTCCATCAGCCTATCAAAGGCCTTCTTTGATAGGCTGATTCTCCATGCGACAAATGGCTGTCCTGGTAAATAGCCTGGCCGCCCTACGTGTGTCAGCGAGACACAAGCTAAACAGGGCCCCCAGACCAATGTATACAGCACACGCACGCCCTCACATACATTCACAAACACACACTCAAACACACACACACACACACACACACACACACACACACACACACTCACACACTAAGTACTAGGACAATATGAAACTCAATCAAGCACATTTATAGATGTAGGTTTTTCCCGGTCAGTACAGTGTGGAAAAAAGATTAGGCTGTGAGACAATACAGACATAGGAGAATGGCCGTGAGCTACAGTGAGCTACAGTGAGATGTAGTGAGATGTAGTGAGATGTAGTGATAGTGTTCCTCTGTGTTCTGGTGCCCCGCCCTGACCTCTAACCCCTCTTTGTTTTTCTCCTCCAGGGAGGAAAGAAGCACTCCGGGCCTTGTGGAGGCAGAGACTGCAGCGGAGGATGTAAATGTTTCCCTGAGAAGGGAGCCAGGGTGAGTACCAACACCTAACCCCATAAACACCTCTCCACCGGGCGAGTACCAACACCTAACCCCGTAAACACCTCTCCACCGGGCGAGTACCAACACCTAACCCCGTAAACACCTCTCCACCGGGCGAGTACCAACACCTAACCCCGTAAACACCTCTCCACCGGGCGAGTACCAACACCTAACCCCGTAAACACCTCTCCACCGGGCGAGTACCAACACCTAACCCCGTAAACACCTCTCCACCGGGCGAGTACCAACACCTAACCCCGTAAACACCTCTCCACCGGGCGAGTACCAACACTTAACCCCGTAAACACCTCTCCACGGGGGCGAATACCAACACCTAACCCCGTAAACACCTCTCCACCGGGCGAGTACCAACACCTAACCCCGTAAACACCTCTCCACCGGGCGAGTACCAACACCTAACCCTGTAAACACCTCTCCACGGGGGCGAATACCAACACCTAACCCCGTAAACACCTCTCCACCGGGCGAGTACCAACACCTAACCTAGGGTTGCACCGTGCTCCCAATGCCTTTATTACGCTCCAGCCAGCTGTAATGTGCGATGACGGAGATGTTGAGGATCACAACAATACGAGCAGGACTTCCTGCGATGAGCAGGACGCTCCATCAGGGAGCGAGGCTCTCCTGCCTCCTTCCCTGATGGAGGCAGCCTCGGCGTCAGAGCAGCTGTGATGTTGCAGCGCCACACCTCAGCCCCCCCGTGCCGGCCTGTTGTTTATCTCGGGGTGAAGGAGAGCTCTGGTCTCTGACAGAGCGGGCTGTCAGGGGGGAGTGAAGGTTACACCCAATATGAGCCTGGCCTCCAGGGAGCAGCTGTAGTAGAAGGGGCCAATGAGGCCGCGGGGAGAGGGCTCCTTCCACCAATCAGGAGAGGGCTCCTTCCACCAATCAGGAGAGGGCTCCTTCCACCAATCAGGAGAGGGGTCCTTTCACCAATCAGGAGAGGGGTCCTTCTACGAGTGAGTCATGAGAATGCGGGCGTTGGTTCTGCTTCCTGGGTTCACGTTCCTGAATGGATCTCCTAGATTCCGAACTCAAATGCTGGCAGGAGCACATGGCCAGGTGCTGACAGCAAATCATGTCTGAAATGAAGTATAGAAGACAGGTAACATTCCTCCGTTACGATCCAGCCCAGTGCTTTACCGTTCCCCTCAGCTCTCTGTGGGACGGTGGAACCTGGTCCTTTGTCGAAAGGCTGCTCAGAGGAGATTTAAGGGCCGGTTCCCCATACATCCTGTTGCCTCCTTCGAATCCCCAGTGGAACCATGAACCTCTGGATGCAGCGGCGGGGAAGGAGACTTCTGAGGCTCTGAACGGGGTCGGCCGGCCCCAAGGAGGGACGCATTGTGGACACTGACTGGCATGTGATGAGAGCTTATCAGATCAACCGTACAGTCCAGCACATGCCACCCCACCCCCACCCCCCCCCCCCCCCCCCCCCCCCCCCCCCCCCCCCACACACACACACACACACACACACACACACACACACCTGACCCACACACAGGAAGCTACCCCAGGGAGGAGAGAGAGAGAGGAAGCACATTCCACATTCCACCTCAAAAGAGGAGGAGGTCAGGGGGTCTGCCTCCTGACCTCCCTCTCTCTCTCTCTCTCTCTCTCTCTCTCTCTCTCTCTCTCTCTCTCTCTCTCTCTCTCTCTCTCTCTCTCTCTCTCTCTCTCTCTCTCCCCCTCTCTCTCTCTCTCTCTCTCTCTCTCTCTCTCTCTCTCTCTTTATTAATAGTCTGCGTTGTAGTAAACTGTACAGCCTGTGGTTCGCTCTGGCCTGCAGGCTCCTGACAGCTGCCCCATGCTTCAATCAAAGTGTCTACAAGGTACTACTGATAGAGGGCATTAATGGGTAGGGTATCTACTGATAGAGGGCATTAATGGGTAGGGTATCTACTGATAGAGGCCATTAAGGGGTAGGGTATCTACTGATACAGGGCATTAAGGGTAGGGTATCTACTGATAGAGGCCATTAAGGGGTAGGGTATGTACTGATACAGGGCATTAAGGGGTAGGGTATCTACTGATAGAGGCCATTAAGGGGTAGGGTATCTACTGATAAAGGGCATTAAGGGGTAGGGGTAGGGTATCTACTGATAGAGGGCATTAAGGGGTAGGGGTAGGGTATCTACTGATACAGGGCATTAAGGGGTAGGGTATCTACTGATAGAGGGCATTAAGGGGTAGGGTGTCTACTGATAGAGGGCATTAAGGGGTAGGGTATCTACTGATAGAGGGCATTAAGGGGTAGGGTATGTACTGATAGAAGGCATTAAGGGGTAGGTGTCAGGTATCTTGCTGATGGATGCCTTTGGCTTGGCTGCGTATGTTGGGGATTGACCACAGTTCCATGGCCACTAGGGATGGGTCGGTGGCCAAGGATTCGTTCACCACAAACGAATCCCGAAGGTGAACGACGAGAACTGATTCCCAAAACAAGAGAACTGATTCTTTGATTCTTTTTTTTACATAAAACAAAAATATGGTCACGTAAATAAAATAAACAAACGAACAGAGCTCCGTCTCCCCGCGACCTTATATTGATTGAGTCTAAAACGTTCTCATCGATTCAGCCAATGAGAGTTCTACAGCAGGTAGCAATTGCGTTGCCATGGCCTATGGGTAAACCAATGACAAGGTTAGGTCACAAGTTAACTAACGATCGCTGTAGGCTTCAATATCGTGCAAGCACTTTTTACGTTTTCTTTTTATTTTGTTCTACAACACAATTGCCATGGATTACCATGGAAATGTTCAAACTGTGTTGTATAGGCCAATGCTACAGAAATTAGCTTTTTTTGTTTTCCAAGCGCACCGTGACTGAAAACTTTTTATCGTTTCTGTTTTACTCCCCCACGCAAGGGCGTAGGAACCAGGGGGGACGGAGGGGACGTGTCCCCTCCAATATCGGAGACAGGCGCATTTGTCCCACCTAAAAATGATACCGGATCTGTCAGGTTTCCGATATGTGTCCCCCCCCAATGTTAAACTCATTCCTACGCCTCTGCCCCCACGTTTCCACCGCGCGGTGTGGTTCGATTCGGTGCGGCTTGGCGCAGCTCAATTAGGGCTGGCGTTTCGACCGCCGACAGTAGCCTTATGGTAGGGCAGGCTGTGAAAAGGCCTTCATTGGCGGGCGTACCCAATACCTATAAGCTAAGCAATGGGGGGAGGCGGGGCTAGACATCTGTGAGGTTCTCTGTCGAATGACGTAATCTGACCGAATCAAACGAACAAATCAAACTGACGAATCGTGATAGTAAACGGAACTGAAAGAACTGATTCCCGGAAAATAATCGTTTTGCCCATCCCTAATGGCCACCCACTTATTACAACACCTGGAACAACACTGTAGTAATCATGTGCTCCTCCTGTTTATAGTATCTCCTTATTTCCCACACTAGAGTGAGTCATAGACGATGAGAGGACGTGAAAACTGAGAAGGATTTTAATCTGCTCCCAGCGGCCACTGGGGTTCTGGAGCCAGGATGGGTTCCAACAGATGTCCTTCATCTTCCTCCTTCTCTCTCTCTCTCTCTCTCTCTCTCTCTCTCTCTCTCTCTCTCTCTCTCTCTCTCTCCCTCCCTGTCTCTCTCTCTCTCTCTCTCTCTCTCTCTCTCTCTCTCTCTCTCTCTCTCCGTCTCTCTCTCTGTTTTCCATCAGAACACAGGGAGCCACAGTGATTAGCGTGTTATGCTCGGCAGATCTATCCTGTTAGGAGGATTCTTCACAGCTGTGATGTTGGGACAGACACTGAGCAGCAGAGTGACGATGTAAAACCCCCCTCCTCTGGCTCTGTGTGTGTGTGTGTGTGTGTTTGTGTGTGTGTGTGTGTGTGTGTTTGTGTGTGGCTTTATGGAGTAAACAGACAGACACACATTCCACGCTATACATTCCGAATGTACATCTTGAGATTTATTCTGGGAAAAGTTGAGATTTCACGGAGATAGAGATTCCGTGGATAACAGAGGGAAGGAGGAGGGAAGGAGGAGAGAAGGAGACGCAGGAGGGAAGGAGGAGAAAAGGAGGAGAGAAGGAGACGCAGGAGGGAAGGAGGAGAAAAGGAGGAGAGAAGGAGACGCAGGAGGGAAGGAGGAGAAAAGGAGGAGAGAAGGAGACGCAGGAGAAAAGGAGGAGAGAAGGAGACGCAGGAGGGAAGGAGGAGAGAAGGAGATGCAGGAGGGAAGGAGGAGAGAAGGAGATGCAGGAGGGAAGGAGGAGAAAAGGAGGAGAGAAGGAGACACAGGAGAAAAGGAGGAGAGAAGGAGACGCAGGAGGGAAGGAGGAGAAAAGAAGGAGAGAAGGAGACGCAGGAGAAAAGGAGGAGAGAAGGAGACACAGGAGGGAAGGAGGAGAAAAGAAGGAGAGAAGGAGACGCAGGAGAAAAGGAGAGAAGGAGACGCAGGAGGGAAGGAGGAGAAAAGGAGGAGAGAAGGAGACACAGGAGAAAAGGAGGAGAGAAGGAGACGCAGGAGGGAAGGAGGAGAGAAGGAGGAGAAAAGGAGGAGAGAAGGAGACGCAGGCGAGAGGAGGAGTGAGGGAGCGGGGGGGGGTGGTTGTGGAGGAGGGAGTCCTAATGTTCATTTCATGGGATCCTGCTGGGGGGACATCAGCCTCCTCCCCGGGGCCCCCGGCTAAAGGCCCCTCTGTCCCTGACCCCACGCTCACAGGGCGAGCGGTGACATCACTCACGTAGCAGGGTATCTGAAGATGATCGGATAGGGTCCGTATCAGACCGCCGCTCCGACGTGGAGACGGAGTGTCGGGGGCCCACGTGCTGCCAGAGAACACGCTCCCCACATCAATACGCCTCTGTCCTCGCTGTCCCCCCGCTCCCAGAACCCTGTCCCATGGGAGTAGTGAGGTGGGAGCAGAGATACAGAGAGGAGGTTCCTGATGAGCTCACTGCCTGCTCCTCTACTCCCCCGCTGCTCCTTCTCGCCCCCTCCGTCTCCTCATCCTCCCCCTCCTTCTCCCCCTCCTTGCCCTCCTTCTCCTCCTCCTCCCCCCTCTTCCTCCTCCTCCCCCTCCTCCTCCTGCTGCTTATCTCCCCCCTCCTTCTCCTCTCCTTCTCCTCCCCCCTCTCCTCCTCCTCCTCCCCCTCCTCCTCCTGCTGCTCATCTTCCCCCCTCCTTCTCCCCCTCCTTCTTCTCCTCCACCTCCTCCTCCTGCTCCTCATCTCCCCCCCTCCTTCTCCTACTTCTCCTCCTTCTCCTCTTCCTCCCCCCCTTCCTCCTCCTCCTCCTTCTCCTCCCCCCCTCCTCCCCCCCTCCTCCTCCCCCCTCCTCCTCCTGCTGCTGATCTCCCCCCTCCTTCTCCTCTCCTTCTCCTCCCCCCTCTCCTCCTCCTCCTCCCCCCTCTCCTTCTCCTCCTCCTCCTGCTGCTCAACTTCCCCCCTCCTTCTCCCCCTCCTTCTTCTCCTCCACCTCCTCCTCCTGCTCCTCATCTCCCCCCCTCCTTCTCCCCCTCTTCCTCCTCCTGCTCCTCAACCTTTGAGACCTATCTAGACCCAGGCTGGTCCAGGGAGATGTTTGAGACCTATCTAGACCCAGGCTGGTCCAGGGAGATGTTTGAGACCTATCTAGACCCAGGCTGGTCCAGGGAGATGTTTGAGACCTATCTAGGCCCAGGCTGGTCCAGGGAGATGTGAGAGAGAGGCAGAACAGAAGAGGCAGATGACGCAGGACATGAGTGGAATGTGGAAGCTCGTGTCAAACAGTCCCTGGTTGGAGATGAGTTGCACTATTTCCATCTTTGTCCTCTGTGGGAAAAAATGTGTCCATTAAAGGAGAGCAGGATGTGTCGTCACAGGAAGGGGAGCACAATGCCAGCCCACTGATCTTTCTTTATGTATACAGTGTTCCTGTTTTTGTGGGAACACGATACTGTGTGTGTGTGTGTGTGTGTGTGTGTGTGTGTGTGTGTGTGTGTGTGTGTGTGTGTGTGTGTGTGTGCGTGTGTACGTGTGTGTTCATGTTTGTGTGTGTTCTGCCCCTGACTCCAAACACAGAACGTGCTCCCTGACTGATATCTAGCTCTGGTACCCATGTGGGCCGTCCGGCTGTGGGGACAGCAGAGAGAGGAAGGGGGAAGCCCTCTGGAAATAGAGCCTGGCCTGCTGCTGTCAACAGGAAGCCTACCTGCAGACAGAGCCAGGGAGGACCGCCTGGGGTATCTTTAGAGCTGACAGTACACTGCAAACACAAGAATAACTTAACTGAACCATGAGCAGCATTCCCAACCGACCAGTTCAGAGGCTGTGAACTGGTCAGTAAGGTTAAGGTTAAGGTTAAGGTTAAGGTTAGGGTTAAGGTTAAGGATATGGTTATGGTTACGGTTAGGGTTAGGGTTAAGGTTAAGGTTAGGGTTAAGGTTAAGGTTAGGGGACAGCAGGGGTTCACCTTGAATCTAAATTACATTAAAAGAAGAAGAGAAACCCAGTGAAGTAGCGACCACGTCCTCACGTTGGGATCACAGCAGCGTTGGTTTGATAAGCAGCCGGACGGGTGGAGGTCGGGTGGAGGTCGGGGGGAGGTCCTGCTCCCCCTTCTGGACCAGGAGAAGGAGATGGGAGGGAGGAGAGGAAGGTGGAGCAGTGGGCGTGGTCCAGGACGTAGGTCTATAGAAGTGCAGCTGGGGGCGGGGTCATAGACCTCACCTCTAGCCCCCCCTGAGGAGAGCACACGTCCCTTCCTGGCCGTTCTGTGGAGTACCCCCCCCCCCGTCAAAGGGCAGTTTGACCTCTCTGTCTGTGATCCAGCTTTAAGAGCCGTTAAATACCCCCCCGCTGCTTAGAGATGATTGAGGCTCTAGAGGGACAAAAGAGATACTGTTTACGGGGAGAGAACAGCTTCCCTCTCTAGTGGACACACCCAGAAGCCCTTCATAGGACACACACAAACACGCACGCACACACACTCACACATTATTCACCCACTCACACACACATGTTTTACACACACACACACACACATTATACACACACACACACACACACACACACAAACACACACACACATTAAACGCTCTCTCAAACACACGCACACACGCACACACACACACCCACACCCACACACATGCACACACACACACACTATACACTCGGTAAACGGTTCCTTTATAGATATATCCTCAAAGGTTTCTAAAAGATTACTAGAACTGATACCAGCCAAAGAGTAACCCAGGACGCAACTTCACACATTGTGTGTGTGTTAGTGTGTGTGTGTGTGTGTGTGTGTGTGTGTGTATGCACTGTTGTGTTGCACGTCCATTCCATCTCTGTAGTTTCTTCTAATATTCCTAATTGTATTGATGATAATTCAGCCCCTTGGTGGAGCACCGGTCCAGAGCCAGCTGGCCGGACCACGCCTCAGGGCAGCAGGGAGATGAGAGCCTGAAGGTCCACTCAGGCTCTCATCTCGCCTCTGAGCTCTGAACAACCTGTCCCTCTTTCACTGACCCTCTGACCCTCTGACTCTCTCTGGCTCTCTGTCTGTCTGCCTCGCTCTCTCTGTCTCGCTCTCTGACTCTGTCTCTCTGACTCTCTCTCTCTCTCTCTCTCTGTCTCCCTGACTCTCTCTCTGTCTCGCTCTCTGACTCTGTCTCTCTGTCTCTCTGTCTCTCTCTCTCTCTCTCGCTCTCTGACTCTGTCTCTCTGTCTCTCTCTCTCTGTCTCGCTCTCTGACTCTGTCTCTCTGACTCTCTCTCTCTCTCTCTCTCGCTGTCTCTGTCTCCCTGACTCTCTCTCTCTCTCTCTCTCTCTGACTCTGTCTCTCTCTCTCTCTGTCTCTCTGACCCTCTGACTCTCTCTCTGTCTCTCTCTCTCTGTCTCGCTCTCTGACTCTGTCTCTCTGACTTTCTCTCTCTCTCTCTCTGTCTCCCTGACTCTCTCTCTCTCTCTCTCTCTCTGACTCTGTCTCTCTCTCTCTCTGACTCTCTCTCTCTCTCTGTCTCCCTGCCCTGACTCTGTCTCTCTGTATCCTCTCTCTCTGTCTCTCTTACTCTGTCTCTCTGTCTCTCTGTCTCTCTGACTCCCTGCCCTGCATGATGCAGATGGAGGTCCCCCCCCCCCCCCCCCCGCGTGGGAGGACTGACTCAGCTTTAATCCTCCCTAACGGAAGAGCTCAACCGATTCGTTCTGATTGCGGGCCAAATGGCATTGACGGAGGTGCCTGACAGAAAAATGCTCTTGGTTCTGGGTATCAGCAGTGAATGCGACTGGCTGGGCTCCATCTCTATCAGTAGAGGCATTGTGGGAAGGCTGAGGGTAGACAGAGCACAGCTGGCTCAGAGCTGTCCGGCCTCCAGCCTTCTGACCGTAGACGTTCTCTCGCCACAGCGTCCTGCTGATCCAGGCTCGCTGTTCCCATGACGGTTGTTCCGTGACTGCAGCAGTTGTTGATTCAACAACTGTGCAGCAAATTAACACAGCGACCGGTTCAAATCAGAGCAAAGAGGGCGCCATGACGACAAGGGCTTTATACTGACACCAGGAATCCATTCAGACTCATTCAGCTCGGGAGAGCAATCATTAGCTAAAGAAGTCATAATTCATGCGTTCGTGGGTTGACACACATCATCGATTCCGCACAGTCTGAACACACACACACACACACACAGACACACACACACATGCAAAGTTGCTATTGTCTGAGAAAAGTTTACAAAAGGTTTACGTGACAACCTACTTCCTGTCTCTGTCTTCCTTCTTTCCATTAGATATCTAACTCACACACACATGCAGACGCACACACAGACACACATGCACGCACACACACACACACACACACAGACGCACACACACACACACACACACACACACACACATTGAGTGCAGCTGGCTCCTGTATAGACACATGTGTTTGGAGACCCCTAACATGTCATTCCTGCATTCTGAGGCAATAGCCCAGGTGTGCGGCCACCCAGACCCCTGGGAGGTCCGGTTCTGGTTCGGTTCTCAGCCTGGGACCCTCTGAGCATTCATCTGTATCACACACAGCCGGCCACAGAGACACACACACACTGAAAGAGACACAC
>NC_136936.1:51504593-51507093 GCF_949987615.1 Pollachius pollachius
TCTGTGTGATCTGGAGTCAGAGACAGGGACCGTTTGTGTCGCGGGCCCCAGCCAGGGGCCCGGCCGGGGGCCCAGAGTGACCCACTTAGAGGTTTCACTTATTTAAGGAACAGAAAGATATTTAGTCCCGCCAGCCACCTGTCAGATCACGCCTCTGAAACAATCCGGTCCCTCTCACCTGTGTGTGTGTGTGTGTGTGTGTGTGTGTGTGTGTGTGTGTGTGTGTGTGTGTGTGTGTGTGTGTGTGTGTGTGTGTGCGTGCATGCGTGCGTGCGTGTGAATGACTCTGTCGTTGTTGATGAGGTGTGACATGTCTGGAAGAAAAGCAGAAACCATTTGGCGGACCCAAAACAGCACGGGAAGGAATGGTGTTTTATTGGCCCTTTTACAAGCTCTCTCTCTCTCTCTCTCTCTCTCTCTCTCTCCCTCTCTCTCACTGCCAGTATTCACCCTCCTTGTACATACTGACTGGGTGTCACTGAGGTCCTTTCTAAACAGATGATTTGTTTCCAATACAAATGTGTCACACCACTTTCTCAGACGGCCCTAAAGAGCTTTTGTTATGAGGCAAGGCACTAACTCTGCAGGCAAGGCTAATCTAACCCAGATCTCCCCCCAATCCTGGGCTGTGTTCCCTTTCCAACACCAGAGGCCCAACGCTCTGGAGAGAGCGGCGTCCCCGGCTCTGTGATCAGGCTGGTTCTGTCTGTCTGGTCCAGCAGGCGGTTGCTGTGTCGATCCTCGTTAGGGTCAGGGTCAGGGTCAGGGTCAGGGTCAGGGTTAGGGTCAGGGTCAGGGTCAGGGTCAGGGTCAGGTCAGGGTTAGGGTCAGGGTGAGGGTCAGGGTGGTCCAGTGCAGCCGGGTTGACCCCGGGCCCAGACCCCCTGCTCCATGTGTTGACCCCCACGGTGGTGAACATCTCTGTAGGTGAGAGGGCCGGCCGACCTTTCATCTGACCTGAGGATCCGACCCCAAACTAATTAACCGATGGCCTGAAGCCCGGCGAGGAGACAACTCTCCGCTCACTGACAACCACAGCACGCTGCGACGCTATTGGTCCATACGCTACAACCACAGCACGCTGCGACGCTATTGGTCCATACGCTACAACCACAGCAAGCTGCAACCCTATTGGTCCATACGCTACAACCACAGCACGATGCGACGCTATTGGTCCATACGCTACAACCACTGCACGCTGCGACGCTATTGGTCCATACGCTACAACCACAGCACGATGCGACGCTATTGGTCCATACGCTACAACCACTGCACGCTGCGACGCTATTGGTCCATACGCTACAACCACAGCACGATGCGACGCTATTGGTCCATACGCTACAACCACAGCACGCTGCGACGCTATTGGTCCATACGCTACAACCACAGCACGCTGCGACGCTATTGGTCCATACGCCTCGGACTACAAACGGACTACAAATGGAAACCGGGATGCCTCCGATCTGCTTAAGGACTGCAGATGGTGTAGAGTCTGTTCAGAGGCCTGAGCTACGGCCCCCCCCGGCCCCGTGGCCCGTCATGGGACCTGTCGTATGACCTGTCATGTGACCTGTCCTGGCCTCCTCTGATTGGCCGGTACGGGGCTGTGATGGAGCTCATGGGACCAGGGATCATAGCAGAGCTGTTTATCTACCAGAGATAAAGCCTGAGGCCTCCTATTGGCTCCTCAGCCTCTCAGGTCTTCTATTGACTCCTCAGCCTCTCAGGTCTCCTATTGGCTCCTCAGCCTCTCAGGTCTCCTATTGGCTCCTCAGCCTCTCAGGTCTCCTATTGGCTCCTCAGCCTCTCAGGTCTCCTATTGGCTCCTCAGCCTCTCAGCTGCAGTCTGCGGAGGTCGTGACCTCCAGTCTCCAGTGACGACAGTGAGACGTCTATAGTGGGGAATGTCCAGAACAACCTGGGACGTATTTAATGCACTCTCCGTCCCACATTCCTGACCTCGGCCTCTCGTCCCCCGACCGAGGCGTACGATGGGCGGGGGGGGGGGGTCCAGACGTCCTGCTCCCCAACTCTCTCCCAAACATTATATTATTATGGTTATGCTGTGACATTATGATATTAAGATATTATGATGATATCCTGACGGCCACTTTGAGGGGGCAGGAGGCGACCGGGGGAACAGTGCCGTCTGAACCCTCCCTCCTCCCTCCTCCTCCCAACTCCTCCTCCCACCTCCTCCCAACTCCTCCTCTCACCTCCTCCTCCCTCCTGCTTTCTCCTCCCTCCTCCCCCTCCCTCCTCCCTCCTCCTCCCAACTCCTCCTCCCACCTCCTCCCAACTCCTCCTCCCACCTCCTCCTCCCTCCTGCTCTCTCCTCCCTCCTCCCCCTCCCTCCTCCCTCCTCCTCCTCCCACCTCCTCCTCCCTCCCCCTCCCTCCTCCTCCTCCCACCTCCTCTTCCCTCCGGCTCCTGTGCCTGGCGGGGGAGTCCAGAGCTCTAGGGAGAAGAGGGAGGAAGAGGGAGGAGGGAGCAGATAAGA
>NC_136936.1:51509593-51524593 GCF_949987615.1 Pollachius pollachius
GGTCCTTGTGTCGTGGCCCCTGATCACACTGAACATCTGGCTTCTCCGCAGGGAATGATGGGCGTTCCCGGATTCACCGGAGCTGACGGGATTCCTGTGAGTCTGCTGCTACGGCCCTATCACCGTGGAGACATCCAACCGTGTGTCTGTGTGTGTGTGTCTGTGTGTGTGTCTGTCTGTGTGTGTGTGTGGTTGTCTGTTGGTGTGTTTGTTCGTGGGTGTGTGTCCTGCGTGTGTGCATGAATGTATATCTCTGGGTGTGGGAGTGTGCGTTTGTGTTTGTATGTGTGTGTGTGTGTGTGTACATGTGCATGAGTGTACGTCTCTGTGTGTTTGTGTATATCTGTGTGTCCTTGTGTATGCGTGTGTGTCTATGTGTGTGTGTGTGTCTCTATGTGTGTGTGTGTGTCTCTATGTTTGTCTCTATGTGTGTGTGTCTCTATGTGTGTGTGTGTGTCTCTATGTGTGTGCGTGTGTCTCTATGTTTGTCTCTATGTGTGTGTGTCTCTATGTGTGTGTGTGTGTCAGTATGTTTGTCTCTATGTGTGTGTGTCTCTATGTGTGTGTGTGTGTCAGTATGTTTGTCTCTATGTGTGTGTGTCTCTATGTGTGTGTGTCTCTATGTGTGTGTGTGTGTCAGTATGTTTGTCTCTATGTGTGTGTGTCTCTATGTGTGTGCGTGTGTCTCTATGTTTGTCTCTATGTGTGTGTGTCTCTATGTGTGTGTGTGTGTCTCTATGTTTGTCTCTATGTGTGTGTGTCTCTATGTGTGTGTGTGTGGTTCTGACCCCCTGCTGTGACCCTCTGCAGGGCCACCCCGGAACGGCGGGCCCCCGAGGGAGGCCAGGGGCCGACGGCTGCAACGGAACCAGCGGGGACCCGGGGCTGTCGGGGCGCCGGGGCCGTGAGGGCCCCCCGGGGTTCCCAGTAAGAGGACCAGCGCTCTGCTGCTCTGCCTGTTTGCTCTGGCTGTTTATTCTGGGCTGTTTGTTCCTCCGTGTTACTCATCGTCAGACCTGTTTTATAAGAGCGTTTAAATGAAGGTTATTATCATTATCAATGTTATTATCGGAGCTAGAGTCGGGGGAGTAGCGCTGGTAGCACCTCTAGCTAGTCGTAGCATGCTAGGCTGCCTAGCATGCTACTGTAGCATCCTTTGCTAGGCAGCCTAGCATGCAACGGTAGGATGCTAGGCTGCCGTTAATTTTGATGTGCCTTTCCCTCTGATGATAACTAGGCTGCCTAGCATGCTACTGTAGCATCCAACCTATCAGGCTACCGTTGCATGCTATGCTAGGCTGCCTAGCCTAGCATAGCATGCAACGGTAGCCTGATAGGTTGGCTGCCCCCCCCCCCCCGACGCTCTCTCCCCCCAGGGCCTGACGGGCCGCAAGGGAGCCAAGGGAGACGAGCTGGAGCTCCACGTCTTCATGGAGCGATTCAGGGTGAGACCCCCAGTGACCCCAGTACCACCACACCCCTCCAGTGACCCCAGTAGCCCCAGTCCCAGTGACCCCCTCCCAGTGCCTCCAGTCCCAGTGACCCTCCTCCCAGTGCCCCCCTCCCAGTGCCTCCAGTCCCAGTGCCCCCCTCCCAGTGCCTCCAGTCCCAGTGACCCCCTCCCAGTGCCTCCAGTCCCAGTGCCCCCCTCCCAGTGCCTCCAGTCCCAGTGCCCCCCTCCCAGTGCCTCCAGTCCCAGTGACCCCCTCCCAGTGCCTCCAGTCCCAGTGCCCCCCTCCCAGTGCCTCCAGTCCCAGTGCCCCCCTCCCAGTGCCTCCAGTCCCAGTGCCCCCCTCCCAGTGCCTCCAGTCCCAGTGACCCCCTCCCAGTGCCTCCAGTCCCAGTGCCCCCCTCCCAGTGCCTCCAGTCCCAGTGACCCCCTCCCAGTGCCTCCAGTCCCAGTGCCCCCCTCCCAGTGCCTCCAGTCCCAGTGCCCCCCTCCCAGTGCCTCCAGTCCCAGTGACCCCCTCCCATTGCCTCCAGTCCCAGTGCCCCCCTCCCAGTGCCTCCAGTCCCAGTGCCCCCCTCCCAGTGCCTCCAGTCCCAGTGCCCCCCTCCCAGTGCCTCCAGTCCCAGTGCCCCCCTCCCAGTGCCTCCAGTCCCAGTGCCCCCCTCCCAGTGCCTCCAGTCCGCCTGTGGCCTTGAGGCTGACTGTGTGTTTGTGTTCTTGCCTTAGGGCGATAAAGGTTTCCCCGGGACTCCTGGACCGCACGTGAGTTAAGCCAACCACCGTATCGCCCCCCTGCCCTCTACCCCCTCCCTGAGCAGCTGTACATGTTGTACATGTTGTGTGTGTGTGTGTGTGTGTGTGTGTGTGTGTGTGTGTGTGTGGGTGTGTGTGTGTGTGTGTTTGACTCCCCTAACTGACCAGCCGTACATGTTGAGGTACCATCTCTCTCCATGCGTCTCCATACATGGTCGTGTCTCCTCCTCCCATCATGCACTCTGTTCACTGTCCTCTTCCTCCAGGGCCAATCAGGAGGGGCGGGCTGGCCAGGCTACAGGGGTCTCACCGGACCCAAGGTGTGTGTGTGTGTGTGTGTGTGTGTGTGTGTGTGTGTGCGTGTGCCTGCGTGCGTGCGTGCGTGTGTGTGTGCGTGTGTGGGTACGTGTGTTTGTGTGCGTGTGGGCGTGTGTGTGTGTTTGTGCGGTGTGTGTGTGTGTGTGTGTGTGTGTTGAAACAGAACTCAGTATTGAAGTATCTCCTTTGATCTTTCTGACTCTAACCTCTTGTTTTTTGTGTTTTTAATTAGGGCCCCCGCGGGCTCCCAGGCCCCCCCGGACCGAAGGTAACCTCTTCATCGAGCAGCCTTTAACCATCTTTATTGATTATCAGAATCAGAATAATAATTGCTTTTATTACATTCTTATTGTAAAAGTACACAAGAGTACAACTCCTATGCTTGGTACCTCAACACACACATAGCAGCCACCAATGGGTCCTGTGGTTAACGCCGTGTTCCTCACAGGGCACCATGACCAAAGTACTGAAAGGAGTCAAGGGAGAGAGAGTGAGTAAAATACACAACCCAATATCATATTATGTTATGTTTACCCATTATTGCTGTTAGTTTATCGTTACCGTTCTTATCTGGCCCCTCTGATCCGGCTGAATCCCGCTGATCAAATCTCTCTGCAATCCTCCCGCCGTCCACAGGGAGACGCTGGCGAGCCGGGACACCAAGGGAACTCAACTACCCACCCTTTTACAGGGCCCACGACTGGCAACCAGGTCGGG
This sequence comes from Pollachius pollachius, assembly GCF_949987615.1. NCBI lineage: Eukaryota > Metazoa > Chordata > Actinopteri > Gadiformes > Gadidae > Pollachius > Pollachius pollachius. Next base: position 51,512,832 of record NC_136936.1, read on the forward strand.
CAATAAGGAACTAGGCTGAAATACAGCAGACGTGTGCTCCTTTTAGAGAGTTCTACTGAAGAGCATCAGAGGGGGGTGCTGTCGCCACCTGACGGACGGACGGACTGACAGACGATGTGTTCCTAACGGACGATGTGTTCCTATCAGATGGTGTGTTTCTAACGGACGTTGTGTTTTTAGTTGTTTCAGGGGAGGAAGGGAGAGAAAGGGCTGAAGGGAGAAGTGGGAGAACTTGTAAGTAGAAGATTATTCTTGATATAAGCTCTACTCACACACACACACAGGCACGCACGCACAACTCAAACACACTAACACAGACACGTACTCACAGTCACACACACACACACACCACACACACACACACACACACACACCCCGGTGGTCTCAGTGTGTGTGTTTCTACTCCAGGCGGACAACAAGGGGGAGACGGGCGTGGTGGGCGGTCCCGGCGGCAGGGTGGGCGGCACCCCACACACACACATCATAACACCTGACCTCTGACCTGACGCACTCTAACCTCTGACCTCTCTCTAGGGTGAGCCCGGCCTGTACGGACTGCCTGGACCCAAGGTGTGTACAACGTGTGTCTCCTGGTTTCAGGTCGTCGGGTAATGAGTCGTTAGGGATCGGTTGTTATGGGTGCGCTGCTGTGTTTCCTAGGTTACGGTCAATTCACATCATTTAGGGTTGGACAGAACTACAAAACACATACTGCATACATACATCAGCAACAAGGCATCCCATGATGCACTCTGATGTACCGGTTTGTAGTGTGACGTCTGTAGTCTGACGTCTGTAGTATGACGTAGCCAGTGAGGCCAGTAACGCATTACTTAGTAACGCGTTACTGGCCTCGGACCACTTTTTTCAGTAACAAGTAATCTAACGCGTTGCTATTTCCAAACCAGTAATCAGATTAAAGTTACTCATCAAAGTCTCTGTGCGTAACTATTTTTATTTTATTTTTCCGGATCACCGATTGCCGTTGAGAGCGATGGAGTGGTGTGTGTGTGTCTGTCTGTCTGAGTCCGCGCCACCAGTTGTTATGCACACAGCACCGCGCTACTAATTCCGCCGCTAATATGTGTGTGTGTGTGTGTGTGTGTGTGTGTGTGTGTGTGTGTGTGTGTGTGTGTGTGTGTGTGTGTGTGTGTGTGTGTGTGTGTGTGTGTGTGTGTGTGTGTGTGTGTATGTGGAGCTGCGTCCGGTGATCGGCCCGTAAAGCGCGCGGTGATATTTTGTCTACACATTAAAAGTTGGCGGAAGCGGTTGAAAGCCGTGTGTCAGTGCGTGCACCCAGGGCCGTAGTACCAAATTCTGGGCCCTGTATACAAGAGGTACTGATGGGGCCCCCCCGAATTCACCCTACCAGACCCCTGCGCAGAACTGTTCACGGGGGTGGAAGACCAGTTGTTGACCGGGGGGAGAACAATTGTTGACGGCGGGGGGAAGCAATTGTTGACAGGGCCAATACAGCCCTATTTTAAGGAGTAACTAGTGTAATCAGTAATCGGATTACTTAAGTCTGATGTCTGTAGTATGATGTAGCGGTCTGTAGTCTGATGTCTGTAGTATGATGTCTGTAGTCTGATGTCTGTAATCTGATGTCTGTTGTCTGATGTCTGTATTCTGATGTCTGTAGTCTGATGTCTGTAGTCTAATGTCTGATGTCTGTATTCTGATGTCTGTAGTCTGATGTCTGTAGTCTAATGTCTGATGTCTGTAGTCTGATGTCTGTAGTCTGATGTCTGTAGTCTGATGTCTGATGTCTGTAGTCTGATGTTCGAGTCTGATGTCTGTAGTCTGATGTCTGTAGTCTGATGTCTGTAGTCTGATGTCTGTAGTCTGATGTCTGTAGTCTGATGTCTGTAGTCTGATGTCTGATGTCTGTAGTATGATGTAGCGGTCTGTAGTGTGATGTCTGATGTCTGATTTCTAAAGTGTGGTGAACGGTGTGTAGTGTGATGTCTGTACTGTGATGTCTGTAGTCTGTCTGATGAGCTGCTGTGTCTCTTCAGGGGTACCCCGGGGAGGCGGGGCCTATCGGTCGGGACGGAGTCAAGGTGAGCAGAACTCAGACCAACGCTGACCTCTAGGTGACCCTGAGGAGGTCCTAACTGACCTCTAGGTGACCCTGAGGAGGTCCTTACTGACCTCTAGGTGACCTGAGGAGGTCCTAACTGACCTCTAGGTGACCCTGAGGAGGTCCTTACTGACCTCTAGGTGACCCTGAGGAGGTCCTAACTGACCTCTAGGTGACCCTGAGGAGGTCCTAACTGACCTCTAGGTGACCCTGAGGAGGTCCTAACTGACCTCTAGGTGACCCTGAGGAGGTCCTTACTGACCTCTAGGTGACCCTGAGGAGGGTCTGACAGTCCACTCACACACTGCTTGTTTTTCAGGGGACCAGGGGGGAGCCTGGAGATGTGATCTCCTCTGGATTCTGGGGCACTGGTACGGTAACCTCTATATTATAACACAACTGGTACGGTAACCCCTATATTATAACACAACTGGTACGTAACCCCTATATTAACACAACTGGTACGGTAACCCCTATATTATAACACAACTGGTACGTAACCCCTATATTATAACACAACTGGTACATAACCCCTATATTATAACACAACTGGTACGTAACCCCTATATTATAACACAACTGGTACGGTAACCCCTATATTATAACACAACTGGTACGTAACCCCTATATTATAACACAACTGGTACGGTAACCCCTATATTATAACACAACTGGTACGGTAACACCTATATTATAACACAACTGGTACGGTAACCCCTATATTATAACACAACTGGTACGGTAACCCCTATATTATAACACAACTGGTACGGTAACCCCTATATTACAACACAACTGGTACGTAACCCCTATATTATAACACAACTGGTACGGTAACACCTATATTATAACACAACTGGTACGGTAACACCTATATTATAACACAACTGGTACGGTAACCTCTATATTATAACACAACTGGTACGGTAACCCCTATATTATAACACAACTGGTACGTAACCCCTATATTATAACACAACTGGTACGGTAACCCCTATATTATAACACAACTGGTACGGTAACCCCTATATTATAACACAACTGGTACGGTAACCCCTATAATATAACACAACTGGTACGGTAACCCCTATATTATAACACAACTGGTACATAACCCCTATATTAACACAACTCCAATCAGAGGAATAGGAAAAGTGAGTTTATTGGTCAGTATATTGCGTTACTGAATACACAGTTGTTTGATATAAAAATGATTGTCACAGAGGCATTCATGTCCTACATTAATGTTCTAATATAGATACAGAGCATACGAGCATGGTAACTGTAGCTCTCCGTCTCCTGTCGGGGGAGTTGGTCTGTCGGCGCTCTCCGGTAGGTTGTGACTAAAGATGCTCTGATTCTCTTGGGCCCCGGGGTCTGACTGTAGCCGGACCAACGGGCCCCGCAGGAGAGACCGGCCACAAGGGGGCGAGAGGACCGGAGGGAGATCAGGGGCCACCGGGGCCCCCGGGGAGACCAGCCGGGGAGCCACAGCAGATCAGTAAGACTCTCAGAGATCAGTGAGACAGCCTCTCAGATAAGGGAGACAGGCTCTCAGAGATCAGTGAGACAGCCTCTCAGATAAGGGAGACAGGCTCTCAGAGATCAGTGAAACAGCCTCTCTTAGATCAGTGAGACACTCTCTCAGATCAGTGAGACAGTCTCTCAGATCAGTGAGACAGTCTCTCGGAGATCAGTGAGACAGCCTCTCTTAGATCAGTGAGACACTCTCTCAGATCAGTGAGACAGTCTCTCAGATCAGATCAATCTCAGAATTTGAAAATTAAATAATGTGGTACCTCAGTTATTACATTATTGGCTCAGTTATTACATTTTCGAAGGATTTTTTTAAGACAAGGCCAAAAACATAATAACCAGCCAATAACGTAATAAGTAATTACATTATTGGCCCAACAACTTTATTATTATGTTATTGGCTTGATTAGATTTAAATTATTAGGTTATTGTCAGTTATTACATTATTGGCCGTTATTACGTTATTGGTTGCTACAAGGTGTATGAAGGTACATTAAGGTACATTAAGGTACATTAAGGCCCATGATGGTGTCTTAAGGTGCATTAAGGTGTCTTAAGGTGCATTAAGGTACATTAAGGTACATTAAGGAGTCTGAAAGTACATTGAGGTGTCTCAAGGTACGTTAAGGTACATTAAGGTACATTAAGGCCCATGACAATGTCTTAAGGTGCATTAAGGTGTCTTCAGGTGCATTAAGGTGTCTTCAGGTACGTTAAGGTACATTAAGGTGTCTGAAGGTACATTGAGGTGCCTGAAGGTACGTTAAGTTACATGAAGGTACATTCATGTACATTAAGGTGTCTGAAGGTGCATTAAGGTGTCTGAAGGTGCATTAAGGTGTCTTAAGGTACGTTAAGGTGTCTGAAGGTACATTAAGGTGTCTGAAGGTGCATTAAGGTGTCTTAAGGTGCGTTAAGGTGTCTGAAGGTACATTAAGGTGTCTGAAGGTGCATTAAGGTGTCTGAAGGTGCATAAAGTTGTCTTAAGGTACGTTAAGGTGTCTGAAGGTGTCTGAAGGTGCATTAAGGTGTCTTAAGGTGCATTAAGGTGCATTAAGGTGTCTTAAGGTGCGTTAAGGTGTCTGAAGGTGCATTAAGGTGTCTTAAGGTGCGTTAAGGTGTTTGAAGGTGCATTAAGGTGTCTTAAGGTACATTAAGGTGTCTGAAGGTGCATTCAGGTGTCTGAAGGTGCATTAAGGTGTCTGAAGGTACATTGAGGTGCCTGAAGGTACGTTAAGTTACATGAAGGTACATTAATGTACATTAAGGTGTCTGAAGGTGCATTAAGAGGTCTGAAGGTGCATTAAGGTGTCTTAATGTACGTTAAGGTGTCTGAAGGTGCATTAAGGTGTCTTAAGGTGCGTTAAGGTGTCTGAAGGTACATTAAGGTGTCTGAAGGTGCATTAAGGTGTCTTAAGGTACGTTAAGGTGTCTGAAGGTGCATTAAGGTGTCTTAAGGTACGTTAAGGTGTCTGAAGGTGCATTAAGGTGTCTGAAGATGCATTAAGGTGTCTTAAGGTACGTTATGGTGTCTGAAGGTGCATTAAGGTGTCTGAAGGTGCATTAAGGTGTCTTAAGGTACGTTAAGGTGTCTGAAGGTGCATTAAGGTGTCTTAAGGTACAGGTGGTGATCTCCACTACCTGTGTGATGGATTCCCACCTCTGTCAGCGGTGACCTGAGAGACCGATGACAGACCAGTCCTCTCATTGTGTCCCAACAGTTTGGGACTTCTTCGGGCCCTTTGGGGACAAAGGGGACTCTGGAGATAAGGGCCCGCCCGGGGAGCCAGGGATCCCCGCCATCACCCCCGGACCCCAGGGGTACTCCGGGCTCCCGGGACCCCCTGGTCTCCAGGGACCCAAAGGATCATGTAGGTGGCACACACACAGACACACAGACACACAGACACACAGACACACACACACACACAGACACACACACAGACACACACACACACAGACACACACACACACAGACACACACACACACACAGACACACACACATACACAGACACACAGACACACACACACACAGACACACAGACACACACACACACACACACAGACACACACACACACAGACACACACACACACAGACACACAGACACACACACACAGACACACAGACAGACACACAGACACACAGAGACACACAAACAGACACACACACACACACACACACACAGAAAACACACAAACACAGACATACAGACAGAAAGACTGAGGTGGAAACATGATCTGTTGCAAAGGCTTCTTGCTTTGTTTTGTAATAATAAACCCTGGAGGAATATCCAAATTTCCTTTCACCAGCAGGTGTCAGTGTAGGCTGCACTAAATCAAGCAAATACTATGTCAACAAAAACATATTCTGGCCCCTCTCCTTATGAAGACTAATGATGGATGTGTTGAACTATGATGATGTCATGTGTATTTCCTCAAACACTGACTACCTATGCAGAAATTGTTGATGCAGTTCTGTTCTTTTACGTTGAACTGATGGTCATAAACCTCTCACTGAGAACTGCACTAAGGTCCAGCAGTAAAACGGAGCCTGCTTTCTCCTGGTCAATATTGTGCCTTCACCTGCTTGTCTTTCATCCCAGTCCACAAACCTCTCCCAGTCTACACACCTCTCCCAGTCTACAAACCTCTCCCAGTCCACAAACCTCTCCCAGTCCACAAACCTCTCCAAGTCCACAAACCTCTCCCAGTCTACACACCTCCCCCAGTCCACAGTCAATGTGCAGAGACCTCGGTGTGATATGGAGGTTTACACAATGAGAGGTCTGTGGACCAATGGCCTTGGAGATCCTCTGCTCTCTTGTTCCCATAACAATGAGAAGTTATCAGGTGCAATAGCAGGAATGTGAGATAGAACAGAACATGAGATTACAGCCATGGTTTGTTGGAGCAGTTCACCACTCATTAGAACAACTCGTCTGGATTTGGCTCCCAGTGGAGAGGAGAAGGAGTCATGAGGTTCTGGTATCTCCACAGGGTTCGAGTTCTTCAAGGGCGCCCCGGGGCAGAGAGGAAGACCTGGGTCTGCTGGCTCTAAGGGAGATACAGGTACGCTCTCCTTCACCTGGAGAACCTTCTCCAGGCTCCAGGTAACGCTCTTTAGGCCTGGAGAACCTTCTCCAGGCTCCAGGTCACGCTCTCCTTCACCTGGAGAACCTTCTCCAGGCTCATCCAATCAGAGCACAGTACTGTGTGTAGGGGCGGGCCCTATTCACAAAGACAACTTCCAGAAGGTTCTGTGGAACCCCCAATGTAGTATGGTTAGCTTCTTCTTTAGCAGGTTAGCTTCTTCTTTAGCAGGTTAGCCTCTTCTTTAACAGGTTAGTTTTCATCTTTAGCAGGTTAGCTTCTTCTTTAGCAGGTTAGCTTCTTATTTACATTTACATTTACATTTAGGGCATTTAGCAGACGCTTTTATCCAAAGCAACTTACAATAAGTGCATTTGTTATAATAAGTACATTTGTCATAAGAAGTGAAACAATATATCGCTGTCGGTACAGTGAAGACGTTCATAGAACCAAGTGCAAGTATTACAATCGCTAGGCTAACCCATTCCCCGTGTAAAGCAACGATAGCAGCTACTGTAGATGCTACACAATTAAGTACCTTGAATAAGTGCAATGTACAAGTGCCAGGACGTACAACATTCAATGGTGGCTGTGCATTGGTTTCTATGCAGAGTCGAGGTGAACTCTGAACAGGTGAGTTTTGAGTCTTTTGCGGAAGCTGGTGAGCGACTCTGCGGTCCTGACATCGGTAGGGAGCTCGTTCCAACACTGAGGTCCCAAAACAGAGAAAAGTTGTGACTTTGCTGATCGACCTTTGCTTGCTCTTAGCGATGGCGGTACCAGACGTCTAGCTGAGGTAGTTGAGCGGAGGGATCGAGCTGGGGTGTGTGGCTTTACTAATGCTTGGAGGTAGGCAGGGGCAGTTCCATCGACTGCCTTGTATGCCAGTACCAGTATTTAGCAGGTTAGCCTCTTCCTCAGCAGGTTAGCTTCTTCTTTAGCAGGTTAGCTTCTTATTTAGCAGGTTAGCTTCTTCTTTAGCAGGTTAGCCTCTTCCTCAGCAGGTTAGCCTCTTCCTCAGCAGGTTAGCTTCGTCTTATCAGATTAGCAGGTTAGCTCCTACATTAGCAGGTTAGCTGAGGGAGGGCGCCAGGTCTCATGACTCTCTGCGCCCCCAGGGGACCACGGGCAGTGCGAGTGCAGCATTGTCCACTCCAAAACCGGGCCCCCGGGGGCCGCCGGCGAGCATGGCAACATCGGCATGAGCGGCGAGATCGGACAGCAGGGCGACGACGGCGAGGAAGGACCCCAGGGCGCCAGTGGACTACCTGTGAGAAAAGAAACCTCTTTATGCACCTCATAGGCCCCCACAGGGCCCATGGAGGCCCCATGTAGCCCCCATGTAGGGCCCATAGGCCTCATGTAGGGCCCATAGGCCTCATGTAGGGCCCATAGGCCTCATGTAGGCCCCAACAGGCCCCATGTAGGCCCCAACAGGCCCCATGTAGCCCCCAATAGGACCCATGTAGGCCCCATAGGCCTCAAGTAGGCCCCTGTATCGTGGCCCCTGTATCGTGGCCCTTGTTTTGAGGCCCCTGTGCCGTGGCCCCTGTACTGTAGCCCCTGTACTGTGGCCACTGTACTGTGGCCCCTGTATCGTGGCCCCTGTATCGTGGCCCCTGTATCGTGGCCCCTATATCATGGCCCCTGTATCGTGGCCCCTGTATCGTGGCCCCTGTATCGTGGCCCCACTGCCTTGGCCCCTGTATCGTGGCCCCTGTGCCGTGGCCCCTGTATCGTGGCCCCTGTATCGTGACCCCTGTATCATGGCCCCTGTATCGTGGCCCCTGTATCGTGGCCCCTGTATCGTGGCCCCTGTGCCGTGGCCCCTGTGCCGTGGCCCCTGTGCCGTGGCCCCTGTAGAGGCTGATGTCCTGTGTTTCCTGGTAGGGGTCCCCTGGCCCCAGCGGCCTGCAGGGGCCAAAGGGGAGGAGGGGCCCCACGACCTCAGCGAAGCAGAAAGGTGAGTCGAGACTCCCCAGGGGGAGACCGCCGCCCCTGTGTGTGTGTGAGTGTGTGTGTCCTTGTGTGTGTCTATGTGTGTGTGTTAATGTGGGTGTGTGTTTGTGGGTGTGTTTACGTGTGCGTCTGTGTGTGGTAATGTGTGTATGTCCTCTTGTGTTTGTGTGTGTGTGAGTGCTTGTGTGTGTATGTATGCATGTGTGTGTGTGTGTGTGTTTGTGTGTGTGTGTTTGTGTTAATGTGTGTGTATGTGTGTGTGTGTGTGCAGGGTACCCGGGGGATCTGGGTGAGGCCGGGCCGTCAGGGAGTCCAGGGGTGCAGGGGGTCCCGGGTCACCTCGGGACCCCAGGGTTCCCCGGGGCGCGTGGCTCCCAGGTCAGTACCCCCCGTCTCCTCCTCCTCTCCTCCTCCTCTCCTCCTCCCCTCCTCTCCTCCTCCTCCCCTCCTCCTCTCCTCCTCCTCTCCTCTCCTCCTCTCCTCCTCTCCTCCCCTCCTCCTCTACTGCTCCTCTCCTCCTCTCCTCCTCCTCCTCTCCTCCTCTCCTCCCCTCCTCCTCTCCTCCTCCTCTCCTCCTCTCCTCCTCCTCTTCTCCTCCTCCTCCTCCTCTCCTCCTCTCCTCTCCTCTCCCAGGAGGAGTAACTCCCTGCTGTTTCCTCCCTCAGGGCGAGGGCCCGGTTGGGGAGCCAGGGGACCAGGGGTACCGCGGCTTCCAGGGGCCCCAGGGCGCAGCCGGGCTGAAGGGGTACCCAGGACTGGTCCTGGGGGCCTCCAAGGGCCGCGCCGGGCCCCCAGGGGACCAGGGTCTGCCGGGCTACGACGGGGTCGAGGGGCCCCGAGGAACCTCAGGTGAGGAGAGAGGGGGGGGGGGGGGGGTGGTACTAAACCGCAGTACTACCTCAGTACTCTGACCTCAGTACTACCTCAGTACTCTGACCTCAGTACTACCTCAATACTCTGACCTCAGTACTACCTCAGTACTCTGACCTCAGTATTCTGAAACTCAGTACTCTGACCTCAGTACTCTGAACCTCAGTACTACCTCAGTACTCTGAACCTCAGTACTACCTCAGTACTCTGAACCTCAGTACTCTTGACCTCAGTACTTCCTCAGTACTCTTGACCTCAGTACTTCCTCAGTATGGAGAGCATCGTGGAGTTTCACGGAGTAAGAGTAAGTTATAGTGCTTTTCCTGGTGGTGTGTGTGTCCTCATTGGCTCCCTCATCCATTCCCATCATGCACCTCTCTCTTCATGAGCAGCCTGGTTCAGTGGCTGCGGACTCAAACCAGCCTGACACAGTGTTTGAGATCATGCTTCTACTTTTTAATAATCATGAACCCACTGCCGCGTCCATCTCTGTGTCCACCTCCCTCCTCCTCCCTCCTCCTCCCTCCTCCTCCCTCTCCCTGCTCCTACCTCTCTCTCCTCCTCTCTCTCTCTCTCTCTGCACTGAAAGGCGGCTGTAGTACTATTCCCAGGGGAGACGGAGGGCAGTATGACGTCCCAGGTAGCTGGTATAACCTCTTCCTGATTATAGCCTGCATGACATTTGATTGGAGGATCCTCAGTGATATTGTACGGTGTGTTTCTCCTCCCTGTGAGCTGACGTGGTGCTGAAAGGTGTTTTCATGTCCTCAGGAGACTGCGACGTTGCCCCAGGACCCCCAGGCTCGCCAGGGTACCCCGGTCCAACCGGGCTGGAAGGCATGCCAGGTAACGGGGAGATGGCTTCTGGCTTCAGCCTCTATGGGAGTGCATGTGGCTCAATGGGAAGCAGGTTAACGATGTTAATGCTGTTCCATGTGAAGCATGTTAATGTTAAGGTTGATGTTGATGTTGATGTTAATGTTAATGTTGATGTTAATGTTAATGTTAATGTTAATGTTAAGGTTGATGTTGATGTTAATGTTAATGTTAATGTTAAGGTTGATGTTAATGTTAATGTTGATGTTGATGTTAATGTTAATGTTAATGTTGATGTTGATGTTGATGTTGATGATGATGATGATGTCGATGTTGATGTTGACGATGATGTTGACGATGATGTTGATGTTGATGTTGATGTTGATGTTGATGATGATGATGATGATGATGTTGATGTTGATGTTGTTGATGTTGATGATGATGTTGATGTTGATGTTGATGTTGATGTTGATGATGTTGATGTTGATGTCATTCTGTCCTCCCCTCAGGCCCCGTGGGGCAGAAGGGAGCCGAAGGCCTCAAAGGAGGCAGGGGAGACAAAGGAGATCGGGGAGAACAAGGCAGAGGCGGCCTCCCAGGAAACAGGGGTAGGGACCGGGACCGGGCACGACCTGGTGGGGGGTCTGTGTGATGGGGGGTCTCTGTGGGATGGGGGGTCTCTGTGTGACGGGGGGTCTCTGTGTGACGGGGGGTCTCTGTGTGACGGGGGGTCTCTGTGTGACGGTGGGTCTCTGTGTGATTGGGGTCTCTGTGTGATGGTGGGTCTCTGTGTGATGGGGGGTCTCTGTGTGATGGGGGGTCTCTGTGTGATTGGGGTCTCTGTGTGATGGGGGGTCTCTGTGGGATGGGGGGTCTCTGTGTGACGGGGGGTCTCTGTGTGACGGGGGGTCTCTGTGTGATGGTGGGTCTCTGTGTGATGGGGGGTCTCTGTGTGATGGGGGTCTCTGTGTGATGGGGGGTCTCTGTGTGATGGGGGGTCTCTGTGTGATTGGGGTCTCTGTGTGATGGTGGGTCTCTGTGTGATGGTGGGTCTCTGTGTGATGGGGGGTCTCTGTGTGATGGTGGGTCTCTGTGTGATGGGGGTCTCTGTGTGATGGGGGTCTCTGTGTGATGGGGGTCTCTGTGTGATGGGGGGTCTCTGTGTGATGAGCAGAACAGAACTCTGTCGTGCCCCCCAGGTTTCGTTGGTCCTCGTGGAGACCTGGGCCAGCCGGGGGCGCCAGGGGTGAAGGGGTACCCCGGGGTCAACGCCTTCCCGGGCCGGGACGGGGGGCCGGGCGTGAAGGGGCAGCACGGGGAGATCTTTGGGGCCTCCACGGGGGGCCCCGGGGAACCAGGACTCCCGGGCCTGCAGGGGGACCAGGGCCCGGCCGGAGACCAGGGCG